>NW_012117044.1:944157-1083866 GCF_000951035.1 Colobus angolensis palliatus | reverse complement strand
GGAAAGGTGTCAGGACCTGGGGAGGGGGCAAGACCCCCTGAGCTGAGCCGCCACTCCCGACTCTGTGGAGCATGACAAGCTCTACTTGTGCAGAAGTGCATTGAATAAATTAAGTCCCAGTTAATTAAGGAAGCTCCGTTGAATTATGGTGCCTTTGGAGGCGCTTTCTTTAGGAAAGAACGCTACTTCTCTTTCTTCACCAGTCGGCATGATTTGGGCCCCGAGGTTCCCTGCAAGGGAGACAGCTTGTCCCCACTTCTGTCTGACAGGGAGCATTGGCCGCCTGTTCCATCCTTTGCTTGTCTGCCTGCCTCTCTGTCATGAGATGCATTCAAAGAGTCCTGGGCCTGAAAGCAACTCACAGTCCAGGAAGATACCCAGGCCTTGGGTGACGCTCAGTCTCAGTAAATGGCCCTGGCTGGCAGGCGGTGGCAGGAGGGACCCAGATGGGGCCCTGTGGCTGCCTTTGTGCTCCTTAAATACCCTTCTCTAGGATCAGCCTGGGGTATGGCATGGGGCAGAGACAGGAGTGCCCTCATCTGCCAGGGAAATGCCCACTAGGGGAGAGGGCAGCTGGCCCCCCAGGCCACACTGCATGTCCCACTCTCTAAGCTGCAGAGTGCATGTGCATCAGTGGAGCACAGAGGGAGGGTCCCAGTCTCCTGTCCACCCTAAAATGCCCCTGGACCCCAACCCTTCACAGACGAGATCCTGCCTCATTAGAAAGCACATGTGACTTCTCTAGCGGCTTATTCCCACTTCCTTTGTCCTCAGTAAGGATGCAGAATGGCTGTCCTCCTCCACAGGAACGGTGCTCATCATTAGCCATGGCCAGCTTCAATGTTCAAAATGCCTTTGCAAAAAAAGTACTGGACAAATTACACAGTGTTTCCAGCCACACACATTTGCTTCTCTATTTGTCTCAACATCTTGGCTCCTTCCTTAGAGATAAGCGTAGGGAACTCAGAGAGACACATAAATTATCTGGCTCTTTTATTACTCTGGTTCTCATAATAGGCTACATTGTGTGACCCGACCATATCTTTGCTAGGAAATTTATGTTGTGGCAGCAATAATTCCTCCTAACAGAAACAGCCTATAACAGGGTAGGTTTATTAGAAGAGTATTTATGGCTAATCAAGCTGCCACAGACACTCCTGGGGTGCTGGGGAGCAGATCCTGTGGGGGACGGTGGGCATGGGAGATAGCACATGTTTATGAGGCCAGGAGACCCTCCTGTGTCTGATTGTGGCCTCACGCCCAGCAGCGTTGAAACAACAGGGTGATACACTTCCCTTCTCTTGACCGAACTTTTGTCAGCTGGAAAGTGGATGGGTTGAATTAGGCAACCTTCATGCCCTGTGATTGTGAATCTGAGGATGGAGGCCAGGCTGTGTGCACAGGGATGTGACATGGGTGAAGGATCCCAGCACTCTGAGGCCTCAGCCCCCACCCACCAGTCGTGAACGAGACAGATAGCTTAACCTAGTCCAGGAGACAAATTGGAAAGTCGAAGTAAGTTAGACGACGCAAAGCATCTTGTTCAGTGTGTGTGTGTGTGTGTGTGTGTGTGTGTGTGTCTGTGTGTGTGCGCTCCCAGCATCTGTCCCTGACCCACACTGAGAAAGCCATTAGGGAAAAACACACTAAGTGACCTAACGGGAGGCCATCTGTGAGCCAGAAAGTGCCTGTCATTCATCACCTCCCCTAAGTGTATCTGCTTCCACTCTGGGGAGACTAACGACAGTCTTCCCACTCAGGGATCCTGTCCATCACCCAGCCACAAATCCCCAGACAAATACAGCTGGGAAGAAATTATTCTCACAGTCAGCAGTGACACATCCTTCTTGAAAACCGTTTTAGCATGGTTCCGCTCTCTCCGCTGCTGAGGTGCTGGGTCAGTCTGGACCCCAGGGAAGTCAACTCCAACTAACCTGGCCCTCCCCACCCACTGCATGTACCAGGAGAAGGAACTGCAGCCTTTGCTTTCTCAGTAGGTCACCGCCTATATCCAGTGATGTTCTGACTCCCCAGAGGAGCCGGGGCTCACACTGTCCCTCCAGTTAGGAATAGACAGGATTAAGTGTTTGTCATTTCAACCAAATCACAAATGGCAACTTACCTCTGGTCAGAAATGGCTTCACCACCATCACTGCAAAGATGCAGGCTTTGTGCCACCCATGGGAAGGTTGCTGTGGGTGACTGTGGAATTATTTAAGATACAGTACTGGTTCTGAAGGGGTTTGCTGCTGGAAACTTCCTATTTGAGAGAAAAATATTGATAGAATTATTTATAGCTGACAGTTCTAGGATGTGCTCCTTGACTGGGTGAGAATAAGGATGAAGGGGACAGCATGGCAGGCTTGGCTCTACTTGGCAGTCTGACACTGGTTCCCACTGTGTGATCTCTCTATTCTTATGTCCCTAATAGGAAGGCAGCAAATTACTTTACCCTACAATTCAAGGATCAGACAACCATTTGGAAAAGTTGTGCTTACCCTGATCGCTACCAGCAGCCCAATGGCTCATTTCTTCAGAATGCACAGCTGGCCTTTGGCCACTAAGATCCCCTGCGGACAAGACCAGAAGTAAATCCCACTGTGTTTTCTTATAATTTTTTAATGACACTGTCAGGAGTAGAGTTAGATGTCCTTTTGAAAGAGTCTGTAGACACTTGAGAGGGTAATAAATGACATCCAGCCCTGCTCAGTAAATCTAGGGCAAAATCTCTCCATAGGAAGTAAAAGTATAGGTGACCACACCCCAAGGAACTGGGTGATTGGAGCCTGTGTGTAGCACTGGGTGCTCCAAGGGTTTATACATTCCAATCTGGTCCCTGTAACTTATGGTGAAAATAACGGCAATACTGTTAGGTGGTTATCAGTTATCAAACCCTATCAGGTATTGTGCTAAATGCTTTATGCATGGGACCTACTTCAACACTTCCAACAACTCTATAAACAGATGCGAATTTCTTTAGATAGGCTCAGAGAAGTTAAGCCAGTTACTTGAGATGAAGCACCAGCAAGCCTGAGAACTGAGATCTGAATCCGTTGCTGAGCTCTGTGCTGCCTAGTATTCCAGTTCTGCCTGTTCAGTCCCATGCCCCTGGGGAGCAGGGCTCTCTAAGGCCAGGTTTCTAAATGCTGAGGTCTGCCTCTTCCTTCATCTTCCCGTTTAACTGCATCATTTGTATCCAAAATCCCAGCATCACCCACTATGCCCATTTAACAAACCTGCACATGTACTCCCTGCCTCTAAAATAAAAGTTGAAATTATATAAAAATTTTAATACATATATTAAATTTTAAAAAATTAGTTTAGAGACCCCTGCATAAAATTGATGACTTGAAAGGGAACAATTCCAAGTAAAATTCTGAACTAGTAAAACAAAAAGGAAGAAATGAAGGATACCAAGAAAATATTCTTGTCTCCAACAATAAAAAAAATCATATGAAAGAAAACTAATAAAGGCTTGGAACACATATTCAAACTACTTGTGTGGCCAGGGGAAAGAGATTAAAAATTCAAGTAGACCTGGATGATAAGGGCCCAAGACACCTTGCAGAAACTAAGATAAATCTTCTCTGGGAAATTACCTCACAACCAAGACCTCAAAGAAATTCCATAGATAAAGTTTCAATGAATATAATCTCAAAATCAAAAACACCACAAAGACATGATAAAACAAATGGAGTCATCAGAAATTAGAAACTAAAGTTAAGATACAAAGAAACTTGTGATATTGGAATTACTATATAAGAATATAAAATAGTTTTTTCCAATTCTGTGAAGAAAGTCATTGGTAGCTTGATGGGAATGGCATTGAATCTATAAATTACTTTGGGCAGTACGGCCATTTTCACGATATTGATTCTTCCTATCCATGAGCATGGTATGTTCTTCTATTTGTTTGTGTCCTCTTTTGTTTCACTGAGCAGTAGTTTGTAGTTCTCCTTGAAGAGGTCCTTTACATCCCTTGTAAGTTGAATTCCTAGGTATTTTATTCTCTTTGAAGCACTTGTGAATGGAAGTTCATTCATTATTTGGCTCTCTGTTTGTCTGTTACTGGTGTATAAGAATGCTTGTGATTTTTGCAGATTAATTTTGTATCCGGAGACTTTGCTGAAGTTGTTTATCAGCTTAAGGAGATTTTGGGCTGAGATGATGCTTTAAAGTTCATATGGAACCAAAAAAGAGCCTGCATTGCCAAGACAATTCCAAGTCAAAAGAACAAAGCTAGAGGCATCACACTACCTGACTTCAAACTATACTACAAGGCTACAGTAACCTAAACAGCATGGTATTGGTACCAAAACGGAGATATAGACCAATGGAACAGAACAGAGCCCTCAGAAATAATACCACACATATACAGCCATCTGATCTTTGACAAACCTGAGAAAAACAAGAAATGGGGAAAGGATTCCCTATTTAATAAATGGTGCTGGGAAAATTGACTAGCCATAAGTAGAAAGCTGAAACTGGATCCTTTCCTTACTCCTTATATGAGAATTAATTCAAGATGGATTAGAGACTTAAATGTTAGACCTAAAACCATAAAAACCCTAGAAGAAAACCTAGGTAATACCATTCAGGACATAGGCATGGGCAAGGACTACATGTCTAAAACACCAAAAGCAACAGCAACAAAAGCCAAAATTGACAAATGGAATCTAATTAAACTAAAGAGCTTCTGCACAGCAAAAGAAAAGACCATCAGAGTGAACAGGTAACCTACAGAATGGGAGAAAAGTTTTGCAATCTATTCATCTGACAAAGGGCTAATATCCAGAACCTACAGAGAACTCAAACAAATTTACAAGAAAAAAGCAAACAACCCCATCAAAAAGTGGGCAAAGGATATGAAGAGACATTTCTCAAAAGAAGACATGCATACAGCCAACAGGCACATGAAAAAATGCTCATCATCACTGGCCATCAGAGAAATGCAAATCAAAACCACAATGAGATACCATCTCACACCAGTTAGAATGGCAATCATTAAAAAGCCAGGAAACAACAGGTGCTGGAGAGGATGTGGAGAAATAGGAACACTTTTACTCTGTTGGTGGGATTGTAAACTGGTTCAACCATTGTGGAAAACACTATGGCGATTCCTCAAGGATCTAGAACTAGAAATACCATATGACCTAGCCATCCCACTACTGGGTATATACCCAAAGGATTATAGATCATGCTGCTATAAAGACACATGCACACGTATGTTTATTGCAGCACTATTCACAATAGCAAAGAGTTGGAATCAACCCAAATGTCCATCAGTGACAGACTGGATTAAGAAAATGTGGCACATATACACCATGGAATACTACGCAGCCACAAAAAGGATGAGTTTGTGTCCTTTGTAGGGACATGGATGCAGCTGGAAACCATCATTCTCAGCAAACTACCGCAAGAACAGAAAACCAAACACCGCATGTTCTCACTCATAGGTGGGAATTGAACAATGAGATTACTTGGACTCTGGAAGGGGAACGTCACACACCAGGGCCTATTATGGGGAGGGGGGAGGGGGAGGAATGGCATTGGGAGTTATACCTGATGTAAATGATGAGTTGATGGGTCCTGGCAAGTTGATGGGTGCAGCACACCAACATGGCATAAGTATACATATGTAACAAACCTGCACATTGTGCACATGTACCCTAGAACTTAAAGTATAATAAAAAAGAAAAGAAAAAAAGAACATAAAATAATATCTCATAGGTTTAGAGAAATAAAAAGTGAAACAAAATTATGAGTAACATATAAAAGCTAATATACATCTCCACATCTTTAACAGCTTTATTGATATATAAACCACATGCCCTACAGTTCACCCATTTAAAGTGTACATTAAATGATTCGGTATATTCACAATTATGTAACCATCATTACAATCTGATTTTAGAACATTTTTGAGACCCTGTACTCATTATCAGTAACTCCTAATGTTTCCCAACCTCCAAGTGCTGGACATTATTAATTCTGTCTTCATAGATTTATCTCTTCCAGATAATTTATGTAAATGAATAATAGATTATGTGGTCTTTTGTGACAGGCTTCTTTTATTTGGCGTAATGTTTTCAAGATTCACTTATTTTATAGCATGTATCACTGCTTTATTCTTTTTTTATTGCCAAATAATATTCCATTCAATGGATACACCACATTTTATTTATCCACTCAACAGTTGATGGACATTGGGACTCTTTTCTAATTTTGACTATTATGAATGATGCTACTATGAACATTCATGTACAAGACTTTGTATTGTACGTTTTCATTTCTTTTGGATATATACCTAGAATTAGTGTTGCTGGATCACATGTTAACTATGTTTAACTATTTGAGGAACTGTCAAAATTTGCTGCACTATTTTACATTAGAATACATTGAGTAAATTCTTTATTCAGCAAAATGTGAGAGTTTCAGTTTCTCCATTTCCTTACCAACACTTATTATTTGTTGTCTTTTTGATTACAACTATTCCAGCTGGTGCAAAGTGGCATCTCATTGCAGTTTTGATTTGTATTTCCCTAATGATTAGTTGTGTTGAGTACTTATGTTGAGTACTTTTTCTTGTGGTCATTTGCACATCTTCATTGTAGAAATGTCTATTTAGATCCTTTGTCCATTTTTAATTTGTCTTTTTATTATTGATTTACAAGAGCATATTATATATTCTAGACATAAGTCTCTTATCCAAATATATGATTTGCAAATATTTTCTCTCATTCTGAGGTCATCTTTTCACATTGTTAGTCATGCCCATTGAAATGCAAAGGTTTTTTAGTTCAATTCATCTATTTTACTATTTTACCTGTGCTTTTGGTGTCATATTTAAGATACTATTGCTTCACCCAAGATTATGAAGATTTGCTCCTAAGTTTTCTTCTAAGAGTTTTATAATTTTAGCTTTTACATTTACATTTATGACCATTTTGGGTTTTTTTTTAGTATGATGTAAAGTAGGGTCTCAGTTTCATTTTTCTGCATTGAATATCCAGTTGTCTGATACTTGTTGTCACCATTTGTTGTCTGATAGTTGTCTCCATTTGTTGAAAAGACTAATCTTTCCTTCACTAAACTGTCTTGCTTCCCTTGTTGAAAATTAATTGACTATAAATGTAGGGGCTTATTTTTGGACTCCCAGATCGATTCCATTGATCTGTCCTTATAAGAGTACTACATTGACTTGATCACTGTAGTGTTGTAGTAAGCCTCAAAATCAACAAGTATGAGTCTTCCATGTTTATTTTTATTTTTGAAGATTACTTTAGGTTTTCCAGGTCACTGCCATTTCCATGCAGATTTCAGGATTAGCTTATCATGTCTCAAAAAACGTCAGCAGGTATTTTGGTAGAGACAGCCTTGAATCTGTGGGTGACGGGTTCAGTATTCTAAACCAATATTAACCAATATTTTTAAATATTGACTTATATATTGGTTAATATTGACTTAATGTTGATAATATGACAATACTAATTAATACAATTAATCAATATTGACCTGAGGCATTTCTCAATTTATTTTTGTCTTCTATTTCTTTCAGTAATGTTTTGTAGATTCAAGTTCAAAACATGCACTTCTTTTGTTTACTTTATTCCTAAGAATTTTATTTCCTTTAATGTTATTGTAGATGGAATAATTTTTTAAAATTTCATTTTGGTATGGCTCAGTGTTTGTATATATTGTGTTCTGCAAATATGATCAACTTGTCTATTAGATCTAATCATTTTGAGTGTATTCTTTAGAAGTTTCCATATACAAGGTATGTCATCTGTAAGTAGAGAAAGCTTCACTTCTTTTACTTCAATGTGACCGGCCTTCCTTCCTTCCTTCCTTCCTTCCTGCCTGCCTGCCTGCCTGCCTTCCTGCCTTCCTGCCTTCCTGCCTTCCTTCCTTTTCCTTTCTTTCTTTGCCTCACTGTCTTGGCAAGAATCCAGTACAATGCTGAATAGAAGTGGTCAGAATGCACATCTCTGTCTTGTTTCCTGAACTTATGATAAAAGCATTCAGTTTCTCATCATTAATTGTGAAGTTAGTTGTGAATTTTTCATAGATGATCTTTATCAGGTTGAGAAAATTCCCTGTTTTTCTAATTTATTGAGACTTTATATTACAACAAAATTTTGAATTTTTCAGGTGCTTTTTCTCTATTAAGATAATCATATGCTTTTGTCTTTATTAATATGAATTACTATTTGAATTGATTTTCAGATGTTAAACAAACCTTGGATTCCTTGAATAAATACTACTTAGTCATGGTGCATGATTCTTTTTATATATTTTCTGGATTTGGTTTGCTATTATTTTGTGGAGGATTTTTATATTTATATTTGTAAGTGCTTTGTCTATAGTTTTCTTTTTGTGTGTGATGTTTTCGTCTGGTTTTGGTGTCAAGGTAATATTGAACTTGTAAAATATGTTGGAATCTTTCCTTCTCTTCTATTTATTTGGAAGAGTTTGTGAAGGATTGGTGTTGATTCTTCATTAAATGTTTGATAGAATTCACCATTGAAGTTATCTGACCTTTAGCTTTTCTTTGTGAATAATTTCAGTCCGATATCTTTACTTTCCAATTATTTTCAATTCCATTCCATTCCATTCCATTCCATTCAATTCAATTCAGTATCATTACTTTTCAATTCAATTCTAGTTCAATATCTTTACTTTTATAGATCTATTCAGATTTTATTTTATTTTTCAATTTTTATTTTAGAATTGGGGTACATGTGCAGGTTTGTTACAAAGGTATATTGTGTGACACTGAGGTTTGAAGTGTGACTGAACTCGTTACCCAGGTAGTGAGCATAATAATCAATAGGTAGTTTTATGCCTTTCCCTCATTCCTTCTGTCTCCCCTCCAGTAGTCCCAAGTTTACTTTTCCCGTCTACGTGTCTATGTGTACTCAGTGTTTAGCTACTACTAATAAGTGAGAACATGCAGTATTTGGTTTCCTGTTTCTGCATTAGTTCACTTAGGATTATGACCTTCAGCTGGATTCATGTTGCTTCACAAGACACAATTTCCTTCTTTTTATGGCTGCATAGTATTCCGTGGTGTATATGTACCACATTTAAAAAATCCAATCCACCATTGATGGGTGCATTAGTTGGTTCCATGTTTTTGCTATTGTGTCTATTCATATTTTCTATTTCTTCTTAAGTCAGTCCTAGCAGTTTGTATGTTTCTAGGTATTTGTCCATTTTATCTAGATTATCTAATTTGTTACCATACAATTGTACATAGAATTCTTCTATAATCTCTTCTGCTTCTCCAATAGTAGTGATGCCCTCTATTATTTTTGATTTTGGTAATTTGAATCTTCTCTTATTTATTGGTCAGTCTAACAAAAAGTTTGTCAACTTTGTTGATACTTTCAAGGGACCAACTTTTGGGTTTAGTGATTTTTCTTGTTTATTCTTCTATTCTCTATCTTATTTATTTATTTTCTAATGCTTTTATTTCCTTCCTTCTGTTTTCTTTTGAGTTTAGTTTATCTTCTTTTCTAGTTTCTAAGATGGAATGTTAGTTTAATGATTTGAGAACAGTGAATCCTAACCACTAGACCACCAGGGGTGCTTGGTTTAATAATGGTTTGATACCTTTCTTCTTTTCAATTTATAAGCATTTAGAGCTATAAATCCCCCTTTCTTCCAAGTACTGCTTCAGCTGTGGCCCAGAAATTTTTCTATGTTGTGTTTTTATTTTCATTTATCTCAGGTATTTTTTAATTTCCCATGTGATTTCTCCTTTAATCTATTGGTTATTTAATAATATGTAATTTCCACATATTTGTGAATTTCCTAAATTTCTTTATTTCTATTGATTTCCTATATCATTGTGATTAGAGAAACACTTGGTATAGATTTAAATTTCTTTACATGTATTGATCCTTGCTTAGGGTGTAGCAAATCCTGAAGAATGTTCCATGTGCACTTGAGAAGAATGTGTATTCTGTTATCGTTGGATTATTCTATAGATGTCTCTTACATCGAATTGGTTTGTAGTGATTTCTAGTCTTCCATATGCTTTTTGATCTGTCTAGTTCTCCTACCTTTACTAAAAATGAGGTATGAAAGTCTCCAGCTGATATTATCAAATTGTCACTGTCTTCCTTCAGTTCTGTCAGTTTTTGATTCATCTGAGTTGAGGCTCTGTTGTTAGGTGCCTGTGCTTATAATTGTTACAGTATCCTAATGGATTGACCTTATTTATCATGATAGAATTTCTCTCTTATCTCTAGTAACTGTTTTTGTTTTTTTTTTTGCCTTAAGGTCTGTATTGTCTGATATTTGTATAGTCATTCCAGCTCTCTTATTGTTGCTGTTTGACACGACTTTTTACGTTCCTTCACTTTCAACTTGTTTATATCTTTGAATCTAAAGTGTCTCCTGTAGGATTTTGCCTGTGGATTTTGGTTGTCATCTGGTCTTAAAATATCTGCCTTTTGATTGGATTGTTTAAAGTATTTCCATTTAATGTTATTACTGATATAGTTGAATTTATGTCTGCCATTTTACTTTTTGTTTTTTGTGTCTCATTTCTTTTCCTCTTCCTCTGTTCCTCCTTTACCACTTTCTCTTGCATTAAATGAATATTTCCTATTTAATATTTTAATTCCTTTAATAAATTTTTAAGCTTCTTTTGAATTATTTTCTTAGTGGTTGTTCTGGTGCTTACAATATACATCTTAACTTATCTAATTTAGATTTAAATTAATTTAATTTTAGTAAGATACAAAAACTTTACTTCTATATAGCTTTTTCCCTTGCTCCTGTCATTTCTTTTATTATTGTTGTATATATTATAACATCTATGTAAGTTATTAATAGAAACATAAGGATGCATTAGTGTCATTTCTGGTTCCCTTCATTTCTTCCTGTGGATCTGAGTTACCATCTGGTGTCATCTCTTTTCCCATATAACCTTTTCTCCATTGATCTCCTTTGTTTTGGTATTTTCAAATACACTATATTTCTATGTGTTATAGATCCAATGATACAATTATACACCTTTTTTAATGTAATTTTTTAAAAAAAATATACTAAGAGAAGAAAAGAGAAAAATCTGCAGTTATACTGCCTTTTACAATTATCTACATAATTACCTTTATTGGCAGTGTTTGTTTTATTGTGTGGATTTGAATTACTTCCGGAAGTTATCTGCTGTTAGCCTGAGAGATTATTTTAGGATTTATTTCAGGGAAGACCTTCTAACATTGAATAATCTCATTTTTTATTAATTTAGGATTTTCTTTACTTAGCCTTCATTTGTGAAAGTGTTTTCCTGGTTGTAAGGTTCTTGACTGACAATTCTTTTTCTTTCTGTATTTGGAATCCCACTACCTCTGGCCTCCATTGTTTCTGAGGAGAAGTCAGCTGTTAGCCTTCTTGGGGTCCCCTTGCATGTGATGAGTCACTTTTCTTGTTCTGTGTTCAAGGTTTTCTCTTTGCTTTTGTCTTTTGACTAGTTCAGTGATGTCTGTTTCCCTGCAGTGTGGAGTCTCTGATGTCTCTGCTCTGAGGGTGCAGCCTTGGGAAGGCAAACAGTCTCCTTGGCCAGCATAGATCTGTGGTTTAGTTGGGTGCACTTTGACTCTCTTTCCCTGATCTGCCTGTTAAGCTTCCAGCTGATCTGCCTTTATTCATGTCTCACACAGATATTAGCCTCCAGTAATTGCTGTTTGCTCTATTGTTTAAAAAAAATACCTTAGTGTATAATGCTTCTTAGTCTAATTCAATTAAAGCCATGTCTTTTTGCAGGAGCAAGGTGTTTCCATCTTCATGTCTTGCACTGACCCAAGGAGGGCTCTTCTTAGCAGTCGCTTTCTCTGGTTCCTCTGTTAAACTTCTAACTGGTATACCATCTTGCTTGCTGCTACTACTGTCATGGAGAGACAGCCTCCTATTATTCATCACCAAGATCTCCACTGCTTTTAAGAATGCCCTTAGGCATTCTTCTCTCAAACTATATGATAAATAATGTACATCCCTTTAAAGAGAGTTGAGGGTCTTCCTTTTCTTAAAATCCCCTTCTCCTTTTGGGCAGAATCTCTATGCCACAAAAACCAGAGCTGAGGATGGGGATAGTGCCCCTTTTCTCCTGGAGAGATGCCCTTGCTCTATGAGTGAGATCTTCTCCTCTTGCCTCTCCTGGCATTGAGCTGCCACTCTGCAAGTGAGCTGGGCAGGGGTGATCAGGGTCCCATGTTCTCAGCCTTATAAGTGGGGCCTGAGTTCAGGAAGGGAGCCCTGGTCCTCTTAGGCACACCTGCCTGGAATAGAGCTCCTGCAGCACAGAGCTGGGTAGGGCTGCAAGATTGGCTGACAACCTCTCCATCCTGAGTGAAACTGTAGCCCTAGACTTGGATCTTGAGGGAGAGGAAGCCCCACATTCTTGGCCATACCCACTTAGAGCAGAGCTTCCATCCTGAGCCAAGGGTGGGCATGGGAGCTGGTTGTGACTCAGATGTCACAGACTTTCACTGTTATTACTAAGATTTAGTAGAATTTCTTGAACAAATGTTTCCTATCTACCATATGCCCTTAGGACAATTCCCAGAGACTTTAAATCAATTTTTTCTGAAATGTTCTCCAGTTAAAAGTTTGTTTTGCTGGGGAGAGGGTTTGCTGAGCTCCTCCCAACATCACTTTTCATGTCCCCATCTGCACCGCCCTATGATCTTTTTGAAGATAGAGCAAAATCTGCTCTCCTCTAATCCTTCAAAAACCATCACAAACAGTTCCACAACTGAATGTTATGAAGGTTTATTCTCCCACATAATATAGTCCCAGAACTTTTTAGCTTGGATTTTCTAGCTTTTCATTTTCTTTCCTTGCCTTTGGCCAGTCAGTCATTTCTGCTTTATTTTTTTGGCAGCCTATGTGTCTGTAGTTACTGTCTTTCATGCTTTCTAATTTTCCGATTCAAGGCTGACTGGAAGTTTATCAGAACTGTGGGGCAATTACAGTAAAAACATTCTGATTGAAAGCCTAGAGACTTCTTCAACAAACCAAGTGCAGGTGCTTCGAGTCATGCCATTCCATGAAGACTATCGAAAGCCCCTGCTGAGTCCTGCTTATTTTGGTGTCGATGGCCTTCCAGAAAGGGGGCTCATGGGGAGCTGAGGGGTGCTACACAAGGGACCTCACAGGTTGCTCCCAGCATCAGCAGTGATGATTGAGTCAGGGAGTCAAGAGACTTGTGAGTGTTACTATTTTAGCATAGAAAGGGAACACCTTACTAGGGACGCTTGCAGGGACTGATAGCCAGTCCTGTGGTGAGGCAGGAAGAAGATCACAATTTCCACCCAACACAAAGAGACCAGCACTGGCCTTGCAGCTAATCCCACCCAAGGCCAAGAGTGTCCTGATTCTTTTAACGGAAGTGTTGCACTTTCTCTGCCTCTGAATATTGCTGTGGGAGACTGCTGCTCAGAGCATCTATGCCCTGGAGTGTTATCTCACCTTTCCTGTGTCCTTGTGAGAGATTTGCATACACAGCACCCCCAGTGGACTCGGACCCTCGATGACAAGCCTTCCTAATGCTCACTGCCAGCTGTCCAACTGCAGGTGGCTCTGGCTCCTATCTGTGCCTGGTGTCCTTTCTGCAGGGCCCCATCTGTCTTCTGTGCTGTACCAGCTTGCTGTGACAGTCTTCTGTGGTCTTGCATATGTCCCTTCCTACAGCTGGTCTGTTGGTCAGTGAATGTGCAACCTCAGTTGGAAGGTATGTTTTAAGCTCTGGCCTCTCCCAACCTACTCGGCCATTGTGCAAGCCAGCTGCAGGTAATAGAGAACTGGTAGAAACAATCAGCGCTTCTCAAACTCCAGCAGGCATCAGAATCACCTGGGGGTGGGGAGGTGTCTTTAATACAGAGATTGCAGGGCTCTGAACCCAGGGTTGCTGATTCAGTAGGTCTGAGGTGGGGCCAGGAATCTGCATTTCTAAGAACTTGCTAAGTAGTACTGATTGCTGCCAGTTCAGGAACCACACTTTGGGAACCACTGATATAGAAGGCAACACCCTTAAAATGGTTCTAGTTGTTGTCCCTGGGGAGATTGCTGAAGCTGATTTTTAATGTTTTCCTGCAGTTTTAAGTTTGTATTTCCAGTTTTTAGAATTAAAGAAATAATAAAAAGTAATGGGAAAAAACATAAATACCTGAGCCTTCAAATGCATGTCCTCGAGTTCTCCATTCAGGCGCTTGACTCCAGCCCCTGGACATTCTTCCTTTTCCTTAAGGAAAATGTGTTTGTTCTTCTTCAGGGCCATTGATGAAGCTGTTCTGTGTCTGCAGGGGACCTCCCGGGAGGCCCTGCCATTCCCATCAAAGGTTATACCCTCAGAGAGAGCGCTCCTAATGTGTGCCACTCTCTACCGCCTGAGATGCTATTTTTTGTAGCACTTCTCACAACTAGAGACAATCTTAGTTGTTTGTGTTCAGTGTGTTTTCTGTTCCTGACCTGCCCCTTCTTCCACCTCCCTGTCCTCAGCTCAGTCACCAGAGCGTCAGGTCCACATGTCTTCCCTGTTGCTGCTGAGTCCCACGGGCCCAGGACAGCGACAGTCACATAGCAGGTGCTCAGTAAAATATTTGTTGAGACTAACTGGAGATAAGAGAAGAAACAGTAGTTAAAAACAACACGACCAGACCCCCCACTGTGCTTTCAGCCATCACAGGGTGTGTGCTTTAATTTAGCTGGAGCAGCTCTCTGGGGAGGCACTGTACTTGAGCATGGTGTGGAGGAGGAGGGCATGGCAGAGAAGGAGTTGTCAGAGCTCAGGGACTGGGGGGACAGTGGACAGAGTACTGCCCCACAGCACAGGGAGTTTCAGCAGGGCTGCTCACCCTGTCATCACAGCAGGGAGCTCCTGCATGCAATGGGCAGAAAGTTCTACTTGCTTGCAGGTGGTTGTGTGTTTGCTAGGGCTGCATAACAATGTCCCACAATCTGGGTGGCTTAAACAACAAAAATGTATTCTCTCACAGTTCTGGAGTCCTGAAGTCCAAAACCAAGATGTTGACAGGGCCATGCTGTCTCCAAAGCTTCCAGGGAAAGATCCTTCCTTTCCTCTTCCAGCTTCTGGTAGCCCAGGGGCTCCTTGGCTTGTGGCAGCATCATGCCAATACCTACAGCTATGGGGTGTCCTGTTCCTTTCTATGACTGTATCTCTTCACCTCTTCCTATGAGTATGCCAGTTGTTGGATTAGGGCGTACTCTAATGACCTTTTTAACTTGATTACATGCGCAGAGATCCTATTTCCAAATAAGGTCACGTACACAGGTACCAGGAGTAGGACTTCAACCTATCTTTTTGGGGGACACAGTTCAATCCAAACAGTGGTCTTTGTAGAGCAGTTTCCCTGGGGTGGGCCAGGGAATGGGCTTCCTGGATTTGGACCATGGGGAGCAAGGAATGGTAGGATGAACCCTGTGGTAATCAGAGGTGAGGCCACAGGGGCCCTTGACACCACACAAAGCAATGTGATGCTCTTCATTAAAGTCCTCAGGGATTGGGGTCATCCAGGGAGCAAGAGAGATGGGTATCAGACTTCCAGATGCTGCCACACCATGCAAGACAGGACCCTGCTCACTGTGCCTGCCTCCTGGGTCCTGGCATTGTTTAGTGCTGCCTTGAACCTCCCATCCCGAATGGAGAGGAGCAGCAGCTGTGCTTGGGTTGTGCCTTCTCACTGCCGGGGTCAGACTACACCAGGGCCGTGAACCCTGTAGGATCCTGGCCTTTCTCCTAAGCCTGTGACCAGAAACATGCCCTGCCTGGCTGCTATCTCAGTACCCTAGGGAGCAGAGAAGCTCTCTAAGCCCCTGGCTTCATGCCCTTCAACATGGCCACAGAGAGGGGCAGCCTTGAGACTGGCAGAGCAGAAAAGCCTGCCTACCAGACTGGCTGGGTGAACAGGGCCCTCATCAGAGGCACCCATTCCATCATTCACTTAAGCATCAAATATTTACCAAGTACCCACTGTGTGCACAGTCACCTGCTCACTGCAGGGACAGAGAGGTGGGGAAGGGTAGACCCTGACTTCAACCTCCCCACAGTGCAAAGAGATGCCCAGATATACATCCAGATCTGGGATCCAGAGGAGGGAGCAGTCAGCCTTGATGCAGAGCCCTCAGTACAGGGATGATAAACAGGAATCCAGAAGGTTCTGTCTGAGGTTGGTTGATTTGCTGCTCTCATAGGGTCCTACTGTGAGGAAGCTCCTTCTCCCAGTTCCCTAAAAGGTCACTTCAGACCTTTCTGAAGTCATAGCATTAATCCTTCTGCCTCAGTCGCAGTTGAGGAGCCTGTTCCCAACATGGCCAAGGAGACGAAGCCAGTTTGAAAGGCCAATGCCCCCCAGGAGTCATCCTCATTCGCTAGCCAAAGGTTCCAGCTGCCCTCTGCCAGCCAATGGCTCCCAGGATCATGTCCTTAGCTCCAACTCACTCCCAAAGTCTAGCTCTGTCCCTGCACATACTCCAAAGTACTTCAAGCTCAACTTGCCTCATACTCAATATCCATCCAGTCTGCAGCCTCTCACACCAAAGATATGTGCTCATTTATCTGAATTATATAACTTTATTAATGGTGGGGGTGCTCACCCAGCTCTCGGATTCAGAAATCAGAGGATTGTCCTGGAATCCCTCACGCAGTTCTCTGGATGTGGGAAGTAGCTGAATATTTCTCCATTCCCGCTTCTCCTCCTGGCTACCCAAATTCCTGCCACACCACCCTTCACCTGAATTTTGCCATAGCATAACTGTTGATTTCCTGCCTATAATGTGTACTGTTCTAGTCCACCCTCCATGTTACATCAAGGGTGAGTTCTCTAAACGCGCAAAGCTTAAATTCAACCTGACTTTCCATGAAAAGCAGACAGGACTGTTCAAAATATGCTCCCTCCTGCGTCTACTCTGATGTTCTTCCCCTTCCCCTATGACCCCTGTCCCTGCCTGTAGCTCCAGGAATCTGGAATTGTCCTGGCGGTGGGCACTGCTGACTGCCCACCCTGCACTGCTCTCCCCCTGTCTCCTCATGCCCCATTACCCCCTGCACAGCTCCTGGGAGGAAAGCGACTTGTCTGCCTTCTCTGCATGCAGCATCCCCAGGGTAATTGACCTGGGGTAGAGAGACAGGCTGAAGGGAAGATGACTTCCTCTCTGTCTCGTTGGTGTGGCTAAGAGAGCCTGTAGCCTGTTGCCGCTGGCTGCGTGAGACCACTGGGCCCACAGCACTGGGGTGAAGCTGAGGGTAAGGACAGTGAAACACGTGGGGAGAAGGCAGCTGGGTCCCTGGTGGAAGCATTTAGATGCTGAATGGCACCTCACCTGGAGGTCGACTTGGACTCGAGTTACACACACTCAGCAAGGGTTTTTGTTACTAACAGCCCAAATTCAATAGATGTTATTCATGCCTCCAATGCCTGTGCACACTCTGTTTAGACACAGGGTGAATACATGTCCCACATGGCTGGGGACAGCACCGGTTTATGCCTACCATTTGATTATCATTGGTAAGAGCGTCCCCTTTCCCTCTCCTGTGTTCCAAGTGTGGACAGTAGAGTAGGTGTTCCTTCTGCTGGAATTAGGCTGCACAGACATCTGCCCGGCACACTCCTACCCAGAAGTCTAGAGCATCGCCTCGCTGAGGAGGCTTACCCAGCCTCTCTCTACACGTCCCTGCTTGCCTAAAAAGAATCCCATACTCCTTTGTAACAACCCCTGTCGTGTGGACATGCTGGTACTGCATGCACTAGACTGCACTGAAATGACTTATATTTATTTTTAGTAGATTGTGAGCTCAAGGGGAGGAATCACATGGTCACGTGTGCTCATTAGATGATTGTTAAGCACATAAATAAATCATTCAAGATATGTCATTTTCATATAGTAGGTAGGGCCCTCTGAACCACAAGGTGGCCATGTAATAATTTACAGGGGACAGAGCCTGACAGAACCTTGGGCTTCTCCTCCAAGGTCACGGGCACTCACTGACCAGCCAAGAGCTGTCAGTGGAGGTATCTCCTGACCCTCCTCAGCTCACTCAGCAGCCTGCAGGGTCTGCCCTCAAGAACCTGGCACGGTGATCTGGGCTCCCATCTGGCTGGGGAGCCGGCAGCAGGACAACACCGACAATGCCCCTAAGAGCTCCTAGCTGCTTGGCTGAGGATTTTTGTGATGCCTGAGCTGGGTAAGGGCCGTCCCCTACTTCCAGAAGCCAAGAGTCATTGCAACAGACAGGGCCCCCGGGTCCCCAGTTCCCATCTCAAAATGAAATGCCCCTTTGTTCTTAAGCAGACTTCAGGCATCCTAGAACCGAACTCCGTTTGTCATTTCTTTGTTGCTCTTTGTCCTCATGCACAGGCCTGGGGACTAATAGTTTCTCTATTGGAAAGACCTGAGTAAAGGGAGGTTGCATGGCTGTAGGTCTTCATTCTGCGTCTCCAGACAGGTTCCGTGCTACCATGCGCTGCCTTCCCTCCTGGGCTACCCTGGAAAACTTAGCTTATCAGATAGTTCCACCATCCTAGAACTGAGAGGGCAGAGGGGACCCCAGGAAGAAGATGACTCCTTAACAAAGAATGTGGGCATCTTGACAGGAGAGTCAGAAAGAGTCCCCAACATCCTCCTAAAGCCAGCACCACCAATGAGAGTGACACAACCATGGGTGCTGAGAAGCGCAGCGTGTGGCCCACGGCAGGGCAGCTCAGTGCCCGGAAAGGCCTCCTGCCCTGCCTGCGCTGTCCATGGCTCCCATACATTTCTGGATTCTGAAGGCACAGAAAGGCAGGAGCTGGAGATTTTGCAGAGAGCTGTCAGAAGTAAAATACACCCATTAGAATAAACGCCTAGCACCATAACATGTATTCGGGACGTTTTCTAGCATCATCTCTGCACTCCCGCCTGCCATCTCCAGACACAGATGGTCCTGGCCCTCAGCATCATTGAGAACCCACCCACTTCTCAACCTCTGCGTCTTTGCCCATCCATTTCTATCCAGCAAAACCATACAAAAACTTTTAAACCTAGCTGAAATAACTTCTCCTACAAAGCCTGCCTTCTATAAGCTTCCAAAGTGGAAGAAATTGGGATTTATTTCTACTTCTAAAAACATTACCTCCTTGACTACCGATGTTAGGATCCTAGAGTAACCATGTGAGTATGTGTATACGCATGCATATGTGTGTGTGCAAGCCCTAGCGACTGTCTGAGATCCCTTGGTGGGAGGTACTGTTTTGTCCAGATTCCCAGAAGTTTTTCTGTTTTGTGGTTGATGCTCTGAAATGTTGAATGAGTTGATCACTTGCCTGGGGGCTGGAAGGAGACTGCTGGTTTCAGCAGACGAACTTCAAAATTATGAAAAATCGTCTTTTTTCTCTTCTGGTTTGGCAAATAACTTTAATTCTCTAATGCAGAGCTTTAATTGGAACCTTGATTCTATATTCAGAGGTAATGGGCTTTACTAAAAATGGATTAGAGCAGTTCGTAAATTTTTCCCAAAATGTTAACATGCTACAGGGCCGATAGGGGTTGTTTAGCTTGGCAAAAAAGAGTAGTATTAAAGATTAAAATAACAACTTCCTGGATTGCTGTGCAGGCTTCTAACTTGTCCTGGTGTCCTTGGGCCCTGAGTGGACAGTTGTGACATCATCAGTAATGACCATAAATCAGCAAGAATCCCAATCTCTTCATAGTTCTCTTGCAAGAAGTTTGAGGGAACAAACAGGCAGAGTGGGTGTCGAGGAATAATGACCAATAACAGCCAACTTCCTGAGTGCCCATGCCACCCACCTCTCCTGTGAGGGCTGTGCCTCAGTGACCTCCGTAACCTCCTGCCAGCCTGCAAGTGGCTGGGTGCCTTCCCCAGGTCGTGTGGCTGAGAACCTGTGACTGTACTGCATTTGAGAGTCCAGGTCCCTAACCGCTCTGCTGCACCTTCTCAATTAGAAACAACCTGTAGATGTTCCAGATCAGAGAGCTTGGCTGAGACAGAGAGGCATACTCTGAAGGTTCGGATCCCGTGTTCTTCACTCCAGGTCAGGGACCATCGTGCCCCAGATGCAGTGAGGCTGGGCTCTGCAATAGGTCTGGACTAGGTCTGGATCCAGCTTTGTGGAGGGACAGGGTATCTCTGAGCTTGTGGTTCATGCCCTCAATGTGCTGGTGTCTTCATCTGTAGAATGGGGTTGTTATGACGGTTAAAGGAGACACTTCATGTGCAGGGTTCAGCATGACATCTGTGCTTGTGGCGAGATGGAAAAGGAGGATGGGGAGGAGGAAGAAAGGCAGCCATGGCTGTGGGTGTTGGTGGGGCAGGAGGCAGAGTCTGTCTGCCCTCTTGAAATGGCTCCCATTTCTGTGGTCCTAAGAATGTTAAAAAAAAAAAAAAAAGAAAAATAAATATTTGCAGACAGGCCCTCAGGAATCTGCTCCCTGTGACTTTCTAGTGGCCCCCTTGTCTTTCAGCACCTCCGGGGCCAGGTGCCCAATTGCTGCTTCTCCTTCACTCTTTGCCTCCCTGCCAGCCCTTGCCATCTCTGGGACTGTGGGCTGACCACTGAGCTGGGTGCCAGCACTGGTGCTTGGGTTTGTGGGGGGACCCCAGCACCAGCACTGCACAGACAAAGCTGGGCAACAAGGACTCTGTCCCGGCTCCTGCAGCTCCGCTGAGTGTTATACCCCAGCCCAGGTCCATCAGAGGGTGGGACCCTCTGGACCACTCCCTCAAGAGTGACCTGCTGGCTATGGGACATCGGGGCCAGGCCTACCTTTCTGCAGACTCACAGGGATGTTTCCCATAACTGAGAGGGCTTGAGGCTCTTCCACCCGGCAATCTCGTTGACCTGGAAACCATGGGGAGAGATTTATGGATCTCCAAGTTAATGAAGCTCAAACACCAGCTGCCTGGGCTTCAGTAGAAGGCATGGCCCTTCGTTCAGTTTCTCCATAGCTCTGCCGCTTTCACAGCCAGAGCCAAGGTGACCAAATTCCTCACATAACCACAACACTCATTCATCATGTGTGTTTATAATAATGAACACACTTCAGGGCCATTGACAGAAAGCAGCTTCCTGATGGTTGAGTCGGCCTGGTCACACAGGGCAAAAGCCTATCGGCCAAGCCTCGAGATCTGGGTGAGATGTGACTTATCTTGGGAAAGCCTGACTTTGAAAAATATACACAGAGTGACCCATGACAGACCCTTAAGCCCTGTTTGCTAGCCCTCATGTATTCTCTGCCTCATTAAAAATGTTGTTTAAAATTGCCGAGGGATAATTAAACAGGCCTGTGGTTGATTTATGGAGGACAAACAGAGCTATGAATGCACAGAAATATTGTGTTGTTGGGGAGGCAATTTATGAAGATGAGGCTAACTACTGACCTGAGGTTGGCCACAGAAGTGATGTGTCTTAATGATGCTTCAAGTCCACAGAGGCCCAAAGTGTCCAGGTATTGCATGTTGACAGCCTGGCCCACATTTTGAGTTTAGTAGCTTTTCAATCTGAATACCCCAACTCACAAAAGAAATGAAATATTGTGCCATGCCCCTACCCCACACTGTGGGGTAGGCACATGTTTGGAATTTGAAGTGGAAAACAGGGGGACTGACTGTGATACTGATGTTGGAACGGCCCTCACTTCTCAGCACCCCGCCTTACTTGGCAGCGTGGTTGGCACTCCCCCAGTGGTTTTTATGGCAAGTTATGAATCAGAGGGTGTGGGTGCGACTCAGGCATGTCTGGGTCCTCACTCTGGGAGTTCTTTGGAGTGGAATGGGGAAGGACATTGTCATTCTCTCTTTGTGTTGATGCTGTCAGTAAGCAAACAAAACACAGAATGTAGCCGAGGCTGCCTCCATAGAGAACCATCCTAGAAGGCAGAGAACATGAGACTTACGAGCCTATGACCTTCCCGGCCTGGCCAAGCTCCCTGCTAATTGGGGAGCAGCTTCAGTCTGTGCCCGGAGTCCTGATGTGGGCTCTGCATCCTGGCAGCTTCTGGCGCTTTCAGCAGCTGAGCCTGGGGCTAGTGTTTTGGGGCCGCAGTCTGAGTCCTGTTCTGTCCAGTGCCTCAGTGGTCAGGGGCCACAGGGACACCTACTTCCAGCCACTTTAAAAGGTTGGGTCTCCTCTGTGTCAGAGAAAGGCTCCTTCTACCCTGAGAGCTGTGTTCTGGAAGCCAGCTTGCACCAGGGCCCTCCTGGACACCTTTGTGCATTTACCCATCACTCCCTTTTGGCTGCCTCTTATCTCCTCAGCTCTGCCCTGAGCATATTTCTATCCCTAACACCTCCTACCCCGTGACTCACACTGGAGCCACATGCAGAGTTCAACACTGGAGCCCTGGGACCCTAGTCATGTATGCTTGGGTGTGAGGCCAAGCTTTACTTCCTCTGCCTATGTTCTCAGGGTTGTGTACCCTGAGTGCCCTAAATAACTTCCAAGGAAAAAAAATTAAATTGAGCTCTAGAAGTGACCACAGGTTGCATAGCGTTCATGACACATTTTCCCTGCTGGGTCCTATTTGGAGGTGCTCCTAACATCATCAGGGTGACTGTGAGAAAATGGCCTGGTCCCAGCTTTCTTTGTTGGCTCAAGTCTACCTACGCTTCTGTTCGCCACGTTAGAAACCCCGCCCTCCTCAGAACCCATACTTCCGCTTCTGTCTTTCTGAATGTCCCTCTGTCCATCTCCAACAACCTCCCCACATGTCCCAATTAACGAAACTGCCCTCCCCAGCGTTAGGCTACCACCTTTCCTTCTATCAGAAACTGCCTCAGAATCTCAGTAACTCCTCCAGGCTCTGAACCCAAAGCTATCCCCAAATCACCACCAGAGCTCCCTTTGTTCTAAAGAAAGAAACGTTTCACCAGCCTGGTTTGAGTTACTGTATGTACTCGGAAATATTTGAAATACTCAAAGTACTCTTTCCTGTAGAATTAAGTTGATTTAAACTGTCCTTGTCTTCAATTTGTCTGAATTGGTAAATTTATTGGATGGGAAAGTTAAAATCAATGACTATGTTTTACACATCCCCCACAACCAAGAAACCCAAATCTTAAAATAGAGTAAATGGTTACTTTATTCTAGTTAAGTGTCCCCGAGACTTAAGGTAATCACATACTTGAGGTTTTTACATTTCTGTCTTATTTATCAGTAATTCTAACCCAAGAGCCATTAAAAAAGTGGAGCTTATTGTTTAGCTTGGAAGGGAAAGCTCCTCCTGTTCCGCAAATCACTGAGGCAACTCCCGTCCTGTCCACGGTGTCCTGAGCCTTTACAGTCAGGACTGGGAAAAATCGGTTTCCTTTTTACATAAATAGGAAAGTCGTACCGCTGTGCATGTGACCCCAGAGACTGGCCTCTGCAGTATACTCCAACCTGGTAAAAATGTCACTTCTCCCTCTCTCTAAATTAAGGCATGTGGATGATCCGAACAACACAAGAATAAGCTAGAATGTGAAGCAGAGTCAATCTTATCAGTTAATAAAGTCAAGTTGTTGATTCAGAAAGATTGGCCCTGAGCGGATTTCAGGAGCAGAAGTGTCATCAGCACCGAGGCTTCATTTGTGGTTGTTACCACAAGGTCTTGGCTGAACCCAGAGGTGGACAAGAATTGGGTATGTCTGCTGGGAAGGATGCAGTGGGGGTGGTGAGGTATTTATTGGTTTTAAGATTTAAATAAAAAAAAAACCACATTGTCATCTGAAAGAAGATAAATAGCAAATTGTTGAAGCGACAAGCCCATAGGGACTAATTACTCTTCTGTAGTAATTTAGGAACTTCACCAGTGATTTACATTGACTTAACATGTCAAATGTCAGTTCTGTGTTATGAAATAAAAATACATGTTCTTTTAGTGTAAACAATACAGAAATATTCTCAGATGTCCCAAGTTGTTAGTCATGCAGGACAGATTCAGTGCCCTGCGATGCATGTCCATGGCTCTGTGCCTGAGGTTACAAAGTGTAACAGGGCAGCCTTATAGTGAAAATCCAGGTAGACACCTTGTTCATCTGGGGGCTGAGGAGCATCCACACCACCACTCGGAGACACTCATGTTGTACATTCAGAATACAAGAGTGATCATGAATAAATGTTCTTGACACTCCATTCTCCAATCTCCATTCTACTTTGGTTTTGGGGAGGTTGTTGCAGGACATTGATGGGGAGACCGCTGGCCAGCTGTACCCCTGGTAGGGTTTGAGCCGATAGCAGGGTGGCAAAGCTTACAGCACTGCACTACATGGTGTGAGCTGCCTTGGTTTCTCATGGGGTATCACCATAGACCAAATACAACATGTCTGCAAACCAGGCTGAGAAGCTGGTGCACAGCTCACACACTACACATGCTAACTCAATTGAAATAGACTTTTAGCAACAGGTGCACACTGGCACTTATTCTACACCAGGCTCTGTGCAGGGTGAAAAGGGCTAAGGCTCTGTGTTCAGTAGAGCAGGCCCTGTCTTGCTGCTTCTTCTCTGTGGCTTGGCTCAAGGTCTAACAGTTTACAGAAACCCAATCAATGTTGGTTGGATTGAAGACAGGATCTCCGCCTACACACTTTTCATAGTTTCAGAGAAAAATCCTATTAATCATCCAAGGTTCAACAAAGAAAAGAGAGGTCACTCTAAGTATTTATAATAGAGGACTCTCATTACCCAGGTGATAGGAAGACTTTGAGGCCAGAGCACAGTGACATTGGAGGGAGCCGCAACCCTTCCTGGGTTGAACTGACTGAGGAGATAAGTGGTGCTATGGGGCCCAGGTATGAGGGTCACCCTTTGGAAGCTGGAGTCTTGGCTTCCCTGGTAGGAGCTGGACTCTCAGGGAAGTCTGCTGGAGATAGTGCTTAGGTGTGGGAAAATGGTAATGGAGAAATACCCTGGCTTCCCCCTTCTTACCCCTCTTTTTAGCACCTCTCTCTAGGGTGAATGCCACCAGAAGCCAATTGGCACAGGAGCCAGGAATGACAATCTAATAGGCTCAATCCTTCCTTCCTTGAAGCCCATCCCCATAATGCAGACAGGTGAAAGGGCTTGCACTGGCTCTGAGGGCAGACAGGCCCAGGATTGGCACGTCTTCCATTGGACAGCATCCCACAGCCTAGGAATAAATTTCCTTTATGTATTTCATTCTCAAAAACCCCACAAAGACCCGGTGAATGGTGCATTTTTACCTCATTTTATGTATGAGAAACATAAGACCCAGAAGCTTCTGTTAAATGACTATAAACTCCCCAGAGAGTGCCTGGCTCAGCAGTACTCAAGGTGGGTCTGTAACCCCCATTTCCCTCTTACCCTTGCTCTATGTAACCCTTGAAAGGCTATTTTTCTCCTAAGGACTTATGGGGAGATCTTTTCACTTATGAAGGTTTTGCATTTTAGATTATTGTTCAAATTGTCTATTTCCGTTTTGATCTCCTGTCTAGTTGTTCTCTCCATGATTCCAAGTGTGACATTGATGTTGCCAACTATTTTTATTGGTCTATTTTTCTCATCATTTATATCAGTCTGCCCTGTGTATTTTGGGGGCTCTGTTAAAAACATACGTTTATAATTGTTATATCTTCTTCATGAATTACCTTTTTGTTATTATGAAGTGTCCCCGCTTATCTCTGATGACTATTTCTGTTTGAAAGCTTATTTTGTCTGATGTCAGTATGACCACTCCAGTGTTCTTACAGTTGTTTGAATGATTATTTCTTTTCCATCCTTTTACTTTTAGCCCATTTATATCTTTGAATCTAAAGTGTATCTCCTGTAGCAAACACATAGTTGGATCTTGTTTTTCTTATCCTGTCTGATAATCTCTGTCTTTTGTGTTGCTTGATCCATTAATATTTAATGTTAATATCCATAGGTTTGGATTTATGTCCGCCATTTTACTTTTTTCTTCATGTCTCATATCTTTTTTTCATCAAATTTGGCATATAAAGCTGCATATTACAAAATTGAGGTTTTGGAATGCAAAATTTAATAGCATAAAGTATTATTTTCCTTTCTTTCTTTTGTGTGTGACTCTCTTCCAAGGTCTTCTGTAGGAGGAACTCGAACACCTCTTCTCCACCTTGCAAGTCCTGCTGAGTTGCTCTGAGAAGGGGTTAGGAAGGGAGGTAGGGATTCACATGCTTCTGGTAGAAGAGATGAGTTGTGAATAGGGAAATTCCCAGTAGCCCCTCAGCCACCATTCCCCCTTACCTGCATCTCTTCAGATCATTCTCCTCAAGTCACTTCAGGTGCATTAAGACATTGTTATCCGAATGGCAAAGAAATTCTCTTAGACCTGCCCGTCACTGTTCACTGGAACCAGAGGGCAGTTCTCTGTGGATCACAGTCAGTCTAAAGCACCCTCCCTTAAAGCTACCAACATTGAGGCATCAGCCAAGGCTTCCCCGCCATGGACTTTAGTCCACTCCCTGAAGGCCACAGGCTTGTGGCAAATGATAACAGGGAAGCTGATTTGGCAAAGTGGAAAATATGATATTATCAAGTGAATAAAGCAAACTATTAAATTCTACTCCTTACTGGGACCACCAAGAACAACTAAGAATGCCTGTGGACGGGAGTGAGGGGTGGCATGGGTCACACACAGTTTTTGTCATAGTTTAGTGGTGATGTGCCTACTGCTTCTCTTTTGTTATACCTCCTTCATTAGTATCATAATTCTTTTTGGTTTTTGATGTAAGAATCAATTAAAAAAAGAACAGACAAATTAAGCAAAGGCTGATGGAAAGAAGAGGTGGGAAGGGAAAGAGGTAGAGAGGGAGAGAAGACAAAGAAAAGGAGGTTCGATTTCATTTGGGCTGCAGGAAAAAGCTAATCCCCTCAAGTTTTAAGCCAGCTATAGCTGATGACTAATAAAGGGAGGTCCAAAACTCATTTATGTTTTAATATTTAACTTCGTGTATTAAAAAGCAGGGAAAAAATAGAGTGTCATGGGGAGTTCAAGACCTAAAAAGGAGCATCTGAAACATAATCTAAAAAAAGGATACTGTGATTCCAATCCAAGGACTTTAATTTCACACAAGGGAGTAGGAAACTTCATGGCCTGTAAAACATTTTTCACTTTTGGTTATTTGCCCTGCGGGGAGGAAGCTGAGGCTCATCTCTGCGTCCTGTCCCCTCTGAGCTCTGCAGCAGACGCTGCCGCCGCCACACCTGCTCTGCCGGCTGCCCATGACTCTATGCGAGGCCTGTGCACTACCTGTCACAGTCTCCTCTCCTGTGATTGCTGCCCTGCCTTGGCTCCTGTAACCCCTCTGTCAGAACTTCTGTCCTCTTAGCCCCCATGACCTGTTCTCACCTGATTCCCAAAACCAGTTGAGATGTTTCCACCTCCCTGGAGCCTTCCTGATCTCTGGACCTCATTTTAAAAGAGCGGCTGACTTCCCTGAAATTGTGTTTCTGGGGCTCTCAGACTCTCTTCCTAGGAGAAATGATCACCTGTTAGGTTGTGCCCTGGATACCTGTTAAGTGGGTTTATGTCGGGTCCTCTTAGCTGAGCTGGCCATTATTCCTCAGAATTGTCTTCTCTGAATATTTCCAAGGCAGCCTGAAGCACATGTTGTGATGCAGAAGGCTGCAGCATGAGAGCAGCCTGCCTGCTCATAGGTCCGTGCAGGCCACTGTATCTGACCCTTTGGCTCACCTGGTCAGGGTGGGGCAACTGCTGGTGGCCACTTTCGGGTCCTGCTGCAGCCCCTGCTCTGGCCTCTCCTACTAGAGATCAAAGCAGTTTCAGTTGGTCCTTGTGGGTCCTGTGCAGCTGTGGGGGCCACTTGGTCTTGCTTCCTATACTTGACATCTGTCATCCTCCCTGAATGCTTGCCCTGCCATACAGGCTCTGGGCCACAGCCTCAGATGCAGAAACAGCAGCAGCAGCCCTACAGGCTGAGGAACCAAATTCCTGCTTGAGGCCAAACCCCTGCAAGAAATATATTATTCTACAGTTACTGCAGTCCTGCTTGGCACTTGACCCTCACAGATGCCCACCTGTAAGCTGCCCAGATCCCTCTCAGGTGGGGCCAGGGATCAGCTCTGGTTCTTCTCTCTTGGCAAGTTTAGGCATAGGGCAGGCACTCACAGAATACAGGGTGGTTGTGGGGCCTTGATGTACCCAAGCTGGCTGAGATGGCCTTGCAGACCCTGGCTGAGCAGGTCTGGACAGAGCAAGGGCTGGCTGGCTTCCCATGGCTGGAAGAAGCCTTTTGGTTGTGGTTGTTTTGGGTTTTTGGTTCCCCTCATGGTGGGACTACTTGTCAGGCAAGTGCTTGGAGACAGGATCCTGATGGTCGTGAGTCTTCAGATGCCTTCATCTGTCCAAATGGTTTGATGATGGCCTGTGCCCCAGGGTCAGGAGGGCGCCCCTGTGCAGGGCGGTGCTTCAGGCTGCCTGTGCTGCACTCTCCTGGAGCTCCAGGATGGCTCCTTCCCTTTGGCTCCCTTGGACACAGATGTTTTTGTGTCTTGGTCTTTGGGATCTGTCCCCAGGCACTCCCACAGGAGGACAGACTGTGGATGCTCACCTGGTTTGTGGACCCTAACAATGAAGTCTCTATGATGCAGTTAGGTCCAACTGACATATGTTTTCTCCCATAACTCTGGCATGACCTCCATGCTGCCTCCAGTGCTGCTGCCCACCCTGCACACCCTCTACCCAACCCCAGTGCATTTCCCTGCTGACTATGGGGTGCCCAATTGGGATTGGGGGGCAAATCATCCCCCTACGTGGATCCTTTCTGAGCTAGAAATTCCCAGTGTGACCTGCTGTGTTGAACTTAAGAATGAAGTCCAGATGTCATCAGCATCCATTGCTTGGCTCTGCTCCCAGGGCCTGAGAACAAAGCAGGACTCTGTGGTCACAGGCAACACGCCCTGCTCACTGCCTTGCTCCACCAGGTGGATTAAACGGCAGCTCCATCTCCTCCTGCCCACCTCAAAGCCCGGATCTACAAGGATGTCCAGGCCAGTGTAGCGTCATAGCAAATGACCCCAGGCTTCCTTCTCTCCATTGTTTCATAAAGTTCTCTGATGTGCATGTTACCATGGTTACAGATCCATCAGAACATTGCTCTCCAAGTCATCAGAGACTTTCTGCTTCCCAGTGGCTTCCGGTCACTTTGGAAAGGGGCTTGGATGTCTAGAGAGGAGAGGGGATGTGGGCAGACATGAGACGACCACTGAATGATCTGTACTTCCAGTTTCAGGACTTTTGGGGCTGGGGTGGTATTATGGCTCAGTTGTGTTCTCCCTAAACTTGCATGTTGAAGCCCTAACCCCCACTACTGCAGGATATGACTGTGTTTGGAGGTAGAATCTTTAAAGAGGTGATTAAAGTTAACTGAGGTCATCGGGGTAGGCCCTAATTCAATACAACTGATGCCCTTCTAAGAAGAGATGAGGACACAAATGTGCGTAGAGGGAAGACCATGTGAGGACACAGGGAGAAGACAGCATCTATGAGCCAAGGAGCGGGGCATGAGAAGAAACCGAACCTGCCAGCAACCTGATCACCGACTCCCACCCCCAGAACTTCAGGAACAATGCAAACCTGGCCTGTGGTGCGTTGCTATGCAGCCCTGGCAAACTAGGACAGGTGTGTCTTAGTCCATTTGCATCACTATAAAGGAATGCTTCAGGCTGGGTAATTCATGAAGAAAAGGGACTTATTGGCTCACAGTTCTGCAGGCTGTACAAGCAGTGGGGCACCAGTATCTGCTTCTGGTGAGGGCCTCAGGGAACTTCCACTCATGGGGGAAGGTACCACGTGAGGAGACAGGAAGCAAGAGAGAGGGGAGGAAGCGCCAGGCTCTTTTTAACAATCAGATTTCATGGGAACTAATAGAGTGAGACTTTGATACCATGAGGATGAGGATGGCACCAAGGTATTCATGTGGGAACGGCTACCATCACCCACACACCTCCCCCAGGCCCACCTGCAACATTGAGGGTCACATTTCAACATGAGATTTGGAGGGAGCAAACATCCAAGCCAAATCAGGTGGTGACTGAATTCCTCTTGTGGCCCCACCTATGGCTTTGGTGGATTTGGTGCCCACTCAGTGAGTGCTCACTTAGCCCAGTGATGCTGCACGCACACGGCTCACTTCCCTTTCAACAGTTCCTGTGATTCTTCCTGATGTTCCCAGCCTTCCACCTTCACATTTTGGATGCCGTTGCTGTGTGGACCCATCTTGCGTGAGCTGCCTCCACTCAGCGGGTACCACCTGGGCTGCCATTTCCTCCCGGAGGGCCCAGGGGAGTGGGGACAGGGGTGAGAGGAACTGAAGCAGCAGATCCTGTCCCTACTTTTCCCTCCTTGCCCCTATCTCAGCCCAGCAATTCCAAGATGGGACACAGAGGGGAGGCAGATGGAGGGCCAGGGTCCCAGGGCAGCCCCCATCATAGACCTGAGGGGAATTGTGCTTAAACGTGGATGTCATTGACTCAGGGTCTTCCTTTGTCTTCCTCATCTTAATACCTGGAGACAGAAAATTGCACTTGTCAGCCTTTGATGTTTTGCACAGGATATGGAACAAAACAAATGTTGGCCTTCTTTGAGTTTAGTCACATATGCAGCCAAAGGCCCAGGAGTGTGAGCTGTCTACAGGGAAGGCAAAAGCATCTCTGTTCATCAAAGCTGCCCATTTGTCCAGGGGTTATGATAGCAGTAACCACAACTGGCACTGTTATGATGGGTTATGGCTTCCTGGCCACGTTTTTAAGCATTTTAAAATTTAATACAGGTATTGTTGTCTCTGTTTTATAAATAAGAAATTAAGATCTGAGGAGAGCATATTCTCCCAAAGTTCTCACAGCTGTGCTGATTTCTTTTTCTCTTCCTTTTTTTTTTTTTTTGAAAGGAGTCTCACTCTGTGGCCAGGCTGGAGTGTAATGGCGCAATCTTGGCTCACTGCAACCTCCACCTCCTGGGTTCAAGCAATTCTCGTGTCTCAGCCTCCTGAGTAGTTGGGATTACAGGCACGCCACCATGCCCAGCTAATTTTTTTTTTTTTGTATTTTTCGTAGAGATGGGGTTTCACCATGTTGGTCAGGCTGGTCTTGAACTCCTGACTCATGATCCTCCTCAGCCTCCCCAAGTGCTGGAATTAAGGGCATGAGCCACCGCGCCTGGCTGGTTGTGCTGATTTCTAACCCAGAGTGACCATTGCCCCATCCACCTGGCCTCTGCCATGGTATCTCCCCAGCTCACCAGACCCTTGGAACACCCAGACTCAGCGCACCCTCCTCCATATGCCCTGTGAAGAAAGTGCCTCCCCAGATCTGTGAGAATGCAACATTTCTTTCCAGAGAAGCCTGTTTCTGACCTTGCTGGCATTGCCCTGCCTATCTTGATCAGTGCCTGGGGCATCTGAGGCTGCCAGGTGCCTGTTCTGTGCCATCTGCACCTCTCATTACCTGTGCCTGAGCCCATCCTGAGGGTGTGAAGGATGGCAACCAGGGTCTTTCCCAACCAGGGTCAAAAAATGCCATGCTTTTTCCAAGTCCAGGCCACATTAGTTTGAGACTAAAGGGAAGTGGCAGTTTCTGAGAGTGATGGCATCTTCTTCCAACTGCAGTGCTGAGAAATTGCTGGCCTTCCTTTCTCAGGTGGCTTGATGACTTACGCATGAAATCTTAGCACGGTTCAGATATTCTCATGGCTCTGCTACCTTTACAGCTCCCGAATAGCCCTTGGTGTCCATCAATGCTGCCTGCTGGTGGCCCCAGGTGCTCAGGGTGGCTGAGTTGTAGCTTGTCCCAGCGCTGTTCTGTGTTGGTTGAATGTGGCGTGGGCTCTGCTTTGTGTTTCTGCTTTGCCTTCTGCTGGACAGGCCTGTAGCACCCTGTCCTGGACTCCAGCCCAGGCTAGCGGGGCACTGCAGGCCTTCTGAGGGTCCCACATCAGTCGTAGGCAGAATTCTGAGAGGCCTCACGATTCCCGCTCTGTGTATACACGCCCCAGTGTAATCCCTTCCCCATGGTTGGAGGCCAGGCTGCAAATCTGATGGCCTTCCTGCTAGTGATGAGGGTACAAAGGTGAAGAACTTTGCAGATGTAATAAAGCTCCTTGATGAGTTGCCTTTGAGATGATCAAAAGGGAGATCCCCTGAGCCTTTAAAATAGCCAGGATCTTCCTAAAGAGAGAGATTCCAAATAGGAGAGGGATGCCCTGCTGGTCTTGGGGAAGTAAGTCTCATGTCCCTAGGGGCCCTGCCTGGGTGGACCCAGGGAGAGAGGTGTGTGGCCTCTTGGTGTGGCAGGGAGCAGGTGTGGCCTCTAGGTGCTGAGAAGAGCCTCTGGCCATCGCCTGGCAAGAAAGCTGGGACTTGGTCATTCCATTGCAAGGAACTAAATTTGGCCAACAACCACATGAACTTGGAAGGGGACCCAGCTCCAGAGGGGACTGTACCCCTACTGACATCTTGATTTTAGCCTGGTGAGACCCTCAGCCAAAGATCTTGCCCAAGCTTCTGATCTACAGAAACTATAAGACAGTAAACCCATGGTGTTTTAAGTTGCTGAGTTCATGGTGCTTTGTAACACAGCAATGGGAAACTAATACAGTGCCCCAACTCCCTCTACCCCCACCCACGGGGGTCAGATTTTTAGCACAGTTGCTAGGGTCTCCTTATTGTCTCTGCCACTGTGTGACTTCTAGATTGGCCTGCGTACTGGAATCCCATCCTTCATACTCGTCCTAAGGGTTAAGCCCTGGCATGGGTGATGGTCCCAGGCCTTGGGCTACAGCTTATCCTAGGATGAGCCCCTCTGCCTCATGCACCTCAGTGAACAGGAGGAAGGAGCAGCTGCTGGACCCCAGGGGTCCTTTTTCAGTGGGCTCTACTCTTCATGGCTCTGTTCCTAGTTCCCATCAGGTCATTTCTAGGAACTTACAGGTACCGCAAAACCCAGACCTTCCCTAAAGAAGTTAAAGAAATATTACCATTGTTCCAAGCTCAGACCACAGTAACCTGAAACTCAAGAGGAGTGAAGTTTTTTAAAATGACAGTGCCTTCTACTATCTGCAGGATTGAGAAATCGTCATTTCTTAGGGGGCTTGGTGATTTATTTCTGAAATTCTTAAGAGGGACTGCAATGAGAAGAGAAATATCACCAAAGTCTCAAAGCTGCTGACCAGCTTATTTAAAAGTGTGCAATATATTCAGCAAACACTTAGGGCAAACCACAGGAAAAACAGAGGATAAAATTGATCACCTTATGAAAAGTACTTGGAAATGTAAAGCCCAAAAATGTGTCAATAAAGAGGGAAAATGGAGTAAGAGTCCCCATTTGATCTCCGTTTATGTAACATAATAATTTTTAAAACTCTTTTGATTTTGATGTAATTATAGATTCATAGGAAGTTGCAAAAATGATGCAGAGAGTGCCATGCCTTTTACCTGCTTCCCCCAGTAGTGACATTTTATATGACTACACTACAATATCACAGACAGGAAACTGATATTGGTACATGTTATGGCTTGAATTGCATGTCTGAAGTCCTAACCACCAGTACTTCAAAATGTGACCCTTGAAAGTAGGGCCATCTCAGATGTCATTAGTTAAGATGGAGTTACAATGGAGTAGGGCAGCCCGAATCCCATATGACCAGCATCCTTAGAAGAAGACGGCATGTGAAGACAGACCCGCACAGGAGGAATGCCATGGGGTGAGAAAGGCAGAGATCTGAGTTATGCAGCTGCAAGTCAAGGAATGTCAAAGGTGGCCAGAAAACCACCAGAAGCCAGGAAAAGGCAAGGAAGGATTTGGACTTACAGGATTTAGAGAGGGGTTCATCTCCCCAGACCACCCCGCTGACCATTGGCAGAAGGTTTTCCATGGATGTTTGGCTAGGGAAGAATAGTTATTGTCAAAAAGACCTTCTGTTGTGTTAGACTGCTATTTCCCCAGTCCTGCAGCTGCAGGAAGCAGGCTTTTCTTGGGACATGTCTGTCTGCAGTGGTTGGTGGTTCCAGGTTGCAAGCTTCTCCAGTGATTTGGCTGAATTACACGGGAGCATAAAGAAAATCCAGGCACCTCAACATAGCACTATGTCGAGTCTCGAGGCCTTCTAAGTCCCAAGGTCTCTAAGAAGTCACCTTGCTCTTTCCACCTCTCAGAGTCTTCCTAGATTTGACTGTTTTTACTGTAGTAAAATATACATAACACAAAATGTATGATTTAACCAGTTTTAAGTGTATGGTTCAAAGTATACCTAGTATAGCACTAAGTACATGAACATTGGGGGGCAACCATCACCACCATCCTTCTCCAGCATGCTTTTCATCTTGCAAAACTGAAACTGATTCATTAAACACCAGCTCCCTATTTCTGCCTACATCCAGCCCCTGGAAACCACCATTCTAATACCTGTCGCCATGATTTTTGAAGTATTTGTCTTTTTGCGACTGGCTTATCTCACTTGAAATAACGTCCTCAGAGTTCATCTATGTTGTAGCATGTGTCAGGATTTCCTTTCTAAGGCTGGATGACATTCTATTGCATGTACTGCATTTTGTTTATCTCCTTTGTTGATGGGACACTCAGGTTGCATCTGCCTCTTGGCCATTGTGAATAATGCTTCTATGAATGTGGGGATACACAGCTGAGTTTGAGTCCCTGCTTTTAATTCTTTTGAGTAAACACCCAGAAATTGGATTGTTGGGTCATCTGGTAATTCTGCATTTAATTTTTTATGTTATGTTCAGCAATTCTTTTTTTATTTTCAAGAGAGATGTCAAGGGATGAATTGGGGTTGCTCTACCTTGGCTGGAACTAGCAGGCTAAATCAACTTAAAAAATATTCTTCTTAGCTAAACCCCTTTTACAGAATAGCCAATGTGTCCCTTGAAGTTTGTGTCAAGAACATGAACACACTTCTCCATAGAATCCTTACCTGCTTCCAGTGCTCAGGGAATCTTCCTGAGGGATGATTTTGTTCCAGGCCTTCTGGTCAACCGCAGAACCTGAAACCATGGAGGCAAATTATTTTCTTTCTTCTTCAGTGTGATTTTCCTTCCCCTTCATACAACTGCTAATGTGTAAGTAAAACATAGTTGTTACAATAAAGGCCATACTGACCCTTCTCATTTTTTAAGAAATTTTCATTTTCATTATCTCATTCATCCTCATCAACCACTGTGAGGGAAGCAGTCAAGGCCAAGGCTTTATCTCTACTTCACAGACAAGGAAATGGACTCGGAGTCAATTTGGGATGAGAATTCCGAAACTTCCCATGCAGAAGCCACCACTCTTTCTTTTCAACATAATTCCCATATGATTTGATTAATGGAAAGGTAAGAGCACCACTTCAGCATTTCAGACGATCGACCTCATCTCTACTAGTAGAGAGTGTCTGTTAATGGGGCTGTACCTCGTTCCCTAGCCTGGGAACTGTGGGAGAAGGGAAAGGATGGAGGGAGCATGCTGGTGGATTGAGAACATCTGGTTTTAATTTGGCATTGGGAGGAATCTTAACTCTGTTACCCAGGTCTGTAGTTCTCTTTCTGATTCATCATTGGTGCTGCAGTGGTATATCCTGGAGTAGGACATTAGCGTTAGTACAAACTAAAGCACCTCTCTTGTGAATACTGTGAATTTGGGGTCACCTCCAATGGGAGATTGTGTGTGGGGTGGTTTAGTAGTAGATCAGCTTACATCAGGCCAGGGCTAATAGAGCCAAAGGCAGCAGGAGGGAACAGAAGAAACCCCTGGGCACTTCACCTGATGGACACATTTGAGTCTAAGAGTCGTTTGCCCTGCCTGGGACTGGGATGTTGACCAACTGATCCCATAAAACTCTCCAAGCAGAAGGTCAAGTGAAGACTCAGAACCCTGCCTTCCAGGACATGATAAGGTTTGATCAGGATGTGCAGGCTGATTCTCAGCCTAAGGGTCCCGTGAACCTACAGCCTTGCTCTGGAGCCTTCAGTCTCCCTGGATGGCAAGGCCGAGTTCCCATGGAAATGCCCAGTTGTAGTTGTGAAGCAGACTCCACGAGCAGTTTTTCCACCTATGTCAGCATTCTCCCCATGTTATTATGAACTACGCTATGTCAGAACACCAACTCTCAACTCTGGGAAGACAAGTGAGATGTCAGGATTTCTGGGCAAGAGCACCCCAGCTACCCCTCTTAAAAAAAAAAAGATTTTCTACTTTATTTTCACTGCTAGACATGCAGTAGGTTCATCTACATCATGAACAGCTTGTATAACTTCCTGCTCATTTTCCTAGGCAGTGCAATAGTTGAGTTCTCTCTTTAATGACCTCATTAAATGAACAAGTTTGGGTTGACTCTCAGCTTCTCTCTATCCCTTATACAGTAGCTCCCCTTGTTGACAGTTTCACTTTCTGGGCTTCCAGTTACCTTCGGTATGGTACAATAAGATATTTTGAGAGAGAGACCAAATTTACATAACTTTTATTACAGTATATTGTCATAATTGTTCTATTTTATTCTTAGTTATTGTTGTTAATCTCTTACTGTGCCTAATTCATACATTTAGCTTTATCATAGGTCTGTATGTATAGAAAAAACCATATTGTATATAGAGTTCCCTAAAATCCAATGCTCAACCATCCACTGGGGGTCTTGGAATGTATTCCCATGGATGGGGAGGGGCGGCTACAGTAATAGGAATGAAATAGGAGTGGAAATTTAGTTTCTATTACAATCTTTAAACTCAGAAGATTATAAATAAAATCTCAGGAAATCATGTGCTGCCCCTGAAGAAAATGGCTTCTTTTGGTCTTCCATTTGTCACATTTTCAGCCTCCTAATGTTGCAGGACTTTTCTTTAGTTCAGCCAAAGATGGGGTTCTTTGTCCCGTGGCCACAAAACTTCAGGCTTGCAGACAACTTGAATAATGAGTAAGACAGGGTTTTATTATGTGAAAAGGAAGAAAACGGGGAAACAGGGACTCTCGCAGGGTCAGGGTCAGAGTCCCTGCTAGAGCGCTTCCCACCTGGCCATTGGAATCCCAGGTTCCACACAGGAAGAGGAGGGCCCCGGCTCTTCTCCACTGCAAGCAGCGTGAACCTCCCGAGGCTCTGCCCCAGTGCGCGGGTAGGTTGGAGTTTTTCAGGGAACTCCCTGCCACCTGGATGCCTCATTAAATAATGTGGTAGCCAGCACCAAAGTGTTAATGCACCAGTGTCTAGCTTTGGGGAGTGTGACATCCAGACATCGGGTGGAAGGGTGAGCCTGTCCCCATGATAAGGTCCTAACACCCTTCCCACTCTCCAATCACAACAGCTTCTGATAGGTACCCCATCTCCACTCTCCCATAGTAAAATTTATGGACATTCTGCAGAAGAGAGTCCCTTGGCTCTCGCTTGCAGCCTATTTAAAAAAAAAATTGTATATGTTTAACCAACTTAGCAGACTCGAATAGAGGAAAGAGGCTACATCTTTATGGTAATTAATTTTTTTTTTTTTTTTTACAAAATATTATCCAAAGTAATGAAAATATTATAAACAACCGAAATGGTGACTGTGGTAGGATGCATGATGGCCAATCAAAATGTCCACATCCGATTCCCCCAAACCTGTGAATGTGTCAAGTTACGTTGCAGGAGAGAACTAAAGCAGCAGATGGAATGCAGATTGTGAGTCAGGTGACCTGGGGATGGAGAGAGGGTCCTGGATTCTCCAGGTGGGCCCAATGCAGTCACATGTCCTGACAGTGGGAGAGAGAGGTGGAAGGCTCTCCATGCAGTGCTGTGAAGGCTCCGGCCTTGACGGGCTTTGAGGGTGGAGGAACAGCCCCTAGAAGCTGGACAAGGCAAGGACAGTTTCTTCCTGGGCCACACGTCTATTTCAGTCTAGTGAAATTGACTTCAGACCCCTGACCTCGGGAACTGTAAGATAAAAAAAAGTGTTGCCACTGAGTCTGAATAGCCCTTGTCCAAAATGCTTGGGACCAGCACTGTTTCAGATTTTGGATTTTGCATTTTTTCAGATTTTGGAATGTTTTTACATACATATTGAGATATCTTGGGGATGGGATCCAAGTCTAAATATAAAATTCATTTACATTTTATATACATCTTGTACACATAGCCTGAAGGTAACATTTATTATTTAACATATTTTAAACTTTTATTATTGAAATTATTTAATTATTTTAAATTAGGAATGCTCAGCCTATAATTTGTTATATCAGCAAGAGGAAAATAATACAACATAGCATAAAGCCTGATTCCTCAAGCTTTTAGGACAGGTAAGATTGTGATTGTAACTTATGTGGTAAAACAGACGCTTGAGTTTTCTGGGGCAGTGGGCGGTGGGACGCCTCTGTCCTTGCTCTCTCCCTACCCTGCACACGCCTGCTGCTACTCTCATCAGTGGGGTGGAGTTCATTTCCTTTTCTCTTTATCAACAGAATGTGGCAGAATTGGCCGGAAGCAGAATTGCCTGTTTCCAGTGAGGCCCCCTTGCCCTCTTGGAAGCAGTTGCTGTGTAGGAAGTCTGAACACCTCACAGGAGATGGCGGCCTGGCCAGTTCCTGCCCGCTCCAGCCGCCCAGCTGAAGGGGGTCCAGACACGAATGGAGCCATGGTGACCTCCAGCCCCAGCAGACACCTCCACACCGTGCAGGGCAGACCAACCATGCCACCGAGTGAGCCCCATTTGCAGACTTTGAGCAAATAATGATTGCGCACATTAGATCATTTATTAAGTTTCTCTCATACACCAAGTGCTGGTTGGATCCCATGCTTGTTGGTGACAGAGCTGCTGTGATGCCAGTCATGCATTCCCTTCAGCCTGTGAAGGAGGAGCACCATGAACTAGCCAAGTAACACGTGTCTAAATCACATAAAGGGAACTGAACACCAGAGAGCCACAGTCACTTTCCGAAGGTCACACAGCCAAGTGCAAATGAGGCCTCATCCTCAGGGCTGGGCTCCAGGCCTGCTGGGCAGGTCGGTTACTGCTGTATAGAATTTCTGTTATCCTCAAATTGCTTCGGACAAGCACCAAAGGATGTCCCATAGTTCTGCCTGACTAAGGTTTACAAAGTTAACGTTCATACTTTCCACTCTATTTTTCCACTCTTTAAGGGTCCAAATTTTCTTGGTGTAACTGCATATAAAAGTTTAACTATTACAGAGATAACCACAAAATTTGATTAGGCTTCAATGAGTGGAAAACACTGTAGTCCAAATAAATGCAGAAATCACTGGTTTGGGAACCAAGGGATAAAATGCTCCCAGCTGTGGCAGTTCCTCTTTTACCTTCTTTAAGTGAATTTGCAACACAGAAAAAGGCTGATGAAGCAGAGACATTGATTGTCAAAGTGGCTTCACTTCCCAGAACCATTCTGACGCAAGATAGAATCCAGCTATGCTTAATCACCACATGCACAGCACTTTCTGAAATGCTTTCTACATCTTTGGGTAGATTTTATTTTCTCTTAATGGAGGGGTTTTCCCAGGCTTGTTGGGGACATAGTCTTCTCTGTCCCCTTCCCTATCTTGGCTTCTTCTTTGTTTTTATTGTGGTAAAATACACAAAACATGATGTTGACTATGTTAACATTTTTAAGCATACAATTCAGTGGTATTAAATATACTCATAATATTGTGCCCCCATCACCACCATCCATCTCCAGAACTCTTGTTATCTTATAAAATAGAAACTCTGTACTCATTAAACAACAAGTCTCCATTCTCTTCTCCAATCGCCTCTGGCAACCACTGTTCTTCCTGTCTCTGTGATTTTATGAGGTACTCTGTGTACCTGATGTCAGTGGAATCATACAGTATTTGTCCTTCTGTAACTGGCTTATTTCACTTGAGCATAATGTTCTCAAAGTTCTTCCTTGGTATAGCACGTGTCAGCATTTTCTTCCCTTTTAGGGCTGAATAATATTCCATTGTATGTATAGACCACATTTTGCTTATCCATTTATGTGTTGATGGACACTTGAGTTGCTTCCTACTTCTTGGCTGTTGTGAATAATGATATTATAAACAGGGATATGCAAAAGCCTCTTCAAGTCCTTGCTTTTAATTCTTTTGGGTATGTACACAGTAGTGGAGTTCAGGATCATGTGGTAATTCTGTGTTTAATTTTTTGAGGGTCTGCCATACTGTTTTCCAGTGGCTGCACCATTTTACATTCCTTGTGCAAATAATGCACAAGGGTTCCAATTTCTCTGTATTCTTGCCAACATCTGTTAGTTTCTGTTTTCTTCCTCGTAGCCATCCTAATGGGTGTGGAGTGGTGTCTTGGCTCCTTCTTGACAGTGGATCTCTTTGGAGTTCATACCTGCCAGCCGTGATAGCTGTCTACTGGCTGCTCCTTGGTCCTGTGGAGCTTTGCTCCTGCACTCTGCCAAGCTCTGAGTCTGGCCTCTGTCTGGGGTGCTGATAAACACCTGTCTTCATGCTAACGCCTCACTGATTAGTTGAGCCAACCGACTCCTCCAGGGCCTGCCCAACACTGATGGGTTCCTGACCCAGGCCTGGAACATCTTGCTGCCTTCTTGTACTCACAGCTTAGGAAGCAAAAAGCAAGCCAGGTGTTCGTACTTCTCTGCTGGGGACATAACAAATGGCATGACAAATATTAAAACAATAAATGAACTGAAAAATAAATGAGTTGGCAATTATTTATTATAGAATCATCTGAGATGGTACTTCAAAGTATTCCCCTCCCTTAAAAAATAAGGATATTTTATACAGCATGAAGAGTCAAATGTAAAAGTAAAGAAATGAAAACAATCAGATGGAGAGAGATGAATATTTATCAGATTCCAGGATGAAGATGGGCTTTGTAATTGTAATGCTTTGGGGAAAATTAATTCACCAGAAGCCCCCCTGGGAAGAGCATGGTAATTGCTGAAAATATGCCTGATAAGCCACTTACGCGGGAGGGAGATCCCCTTAGGAAGGGCAAAGGGATTGCAAAACTGCCTTCCAGAAAGCTGGGGACCTTGCTAATGAGTTGACCTCATGTTCTGCTAAGAGCTGATAGATGATTTAGGTACAAATATCAGGCACTGTGCAACGGAGGGGAGGGCATTTGAAGTTTTGATGGGGTTAAGGAATACACCCTCCGGGGAATTCATTTGTATTTCATAAAATTTAAAAACTTCTGAAAACAGCAACAACAAAAAATGTACCGTGAGCAGAAATAAAAGTACTTAAGAAACTAAGAGAAATGTTTACAGCAAAGATGAATCAGGTTTAGTTAGTGTATTTTCAGCGCTCGCTATGAAAGGCACTCAGACTCCTGAAGAAAATTGTTCAAGGTCATTAAGATAAGTCAGGGGTCCCTGAGAAAAAGAGCAGAAGATGGGAGAATTTTATTCAGGGAAATGGGGGATGAGAGGGAAGAGAGGGCAGGGCTGACAGGAAGCTGGACTCTAGGGAGAGAGAGAGAAAGTTGGGAGGGAGTGCGCTGGACACCCTGGGGATTCCAGGAGCCCCAGAAAGAGGACTCCCCAGTTCCAGGAGCTGGGCCTTGGTCTCCCAGTCATGCCCTGGTGAGCGGGAGCCATCCCTGTGCAGTGTGGCCCCTGTCCCAGTGCAGCCTGGGTTTCCCAGCAGCAGTGGGGCCTGGGTCTTCTACACTTTCTGTGGTTGGAGTCTGGAGGTGCATTTTGTCGGCCAGAACAGATGTGACAAGAGAGCCCCAAAGGAAGGAAAGCAGACGGCCAAGGAGCATTTCTGTAGGGTGCCCTCAGCCGTCTGAGACAGCTTCCCACAGCAAAGTTCCGTGCCAAGGCATAGAGACCTTCTGCACTGTCCTCAGGGCCTAAACTATGTAACCTCAGCAGAATAGTAGATCTCTGAATCTCAAGCACGATCCCTTAGTGCACCTCCCCATCGTGTGGTTGTCCAACCTGTGTCTGACTACCTCCCATGACAGGGTGCTCATTCACTTCTGTGACATTTCTGGACACCTCTTGAAGAGCTGTGTGTACAGAGCACCCTTAACTAACTCTATCTTAGAAAAAGACTCCATTTTATGTTCACGGAGCACTTTACCAACAAGGATAAGATGTTTTGTTTAATAAATAAATTTTAAAAATAATGACCGCATCCAACAAGATAAGGTCATAAACAAGAATCCTCTTTATCTGTTTTCACCAGAGGACTGACTAGAAAAGATTAGGCCTTCAGCAGCCTGAAACTGGCCATCCTAACTGACACCATCTTGCAGTCACTTGTGATAAGAGCTTGGCATCTGCTTCCAAAGGCTCTGCTGCATCAAAGACTTTGCATTGCAAGACCAATGGGCCACCCAGCCTAGACCAGGGCTCCTTTGGTCTTCTTAGCTACCCCTGGACTGGTTCGTTCACTTTTTCTTCTCTCTGTTTTGCCTCTTGATGCTATATGTTACTTTGTTTGTTGTAGAATGTTTAGCCTATAACATTCATGTATCGATTAAGTACACTATGATGTATGGTGTGCAATACTGACTGGCTTGTGGGGTGACTTGGGCCTGTATGCCCAGGGCTATGTGCCCATGACTCCCTAGTGACTGGGAAGTGTGATGGAGAATTGCCTTCTTGGGAACTCCATGTAGCTCATGGCTTTTGTGATTGAAATAGCTTCAATAAAAGCTTGATAGTGTGGAAAGACACACACGTGCATGGACCTGGTTATTTCTAACCTTGTACCACTCATGCCATCATGCGACTCAAAGCAGAGTCCATAGGTCACAGATCTGCCTGACCTCTTTAGAAATGCAGAGCATCAGGCCCACCCTCTACCTAAAGAGCGAGCGAGAATCTCCCTCTTTGTAGATCCCAGAGCTGCGCATACACATTGCAGGGTGAGAAGCAGTTCCTCAAGGTGGCTGGTGTAGCCTGAGCTAGCATCTGCTCCCTCCAACTCTTAGCCTGGGTCTTAGTTTTGCTTTGTGTAACCACGTGCAATGGCCTTGCTCCCTCTCTCCATAATGGCACAGTGAAGAAGTGCCATGGCAGTCAGTTTTGGTCTGGCTAAGGGTCCTGCCCTGGAGGAGTGAGGAGTGCAGGAGTTCCCACTTCACGTGGGCAGAGGTGGGGTAGCAGCGGCTGGCTTTGGGGATGAGGTGAAGGTCTTTGTGCTTACAATTTAAGGATTGAGGGGAAGAATGGCCCAGATTGTCAAGGCCTTGAATGTCAGTCTGAGGACTTTGTTCTGTGAACAGCAGACGGCACAGGTGGGGGAGGGTGATGTCCACGTGGCTCTCCAGCCTGGATCCCAGACCCTTCTCCTCAGCCTGGGACCCAAATCCTCCATCGCAGCTTCTCCACCCTGGATGGCTTCCAGGAACCTTGCTCTGGACTGAATCGTGTCCCTACAGTATTCATGTGTGGAAGCCCTAACCCCAGTGCAGCTGGATTTGGAAATGGAGCTTCTAAAAAGGTAAATGCAGTTAAACAAGGTCATGAGAACAAGGCTCTGACTCCATAGGATTCTTGTCCCTATAAGCAGGGACACCGACTGGGTGAAGTGGCTCATGCCTATAATCCCAGCACTTTGGGAGGCCGAGGCGGGTGGATTACCTGAGATCAGGAGTTTGAGACCAGCCTGGCCAACATGGTGAAATCCTGTCTCTACTAAAAATTCAAAACTTAGCTGGGCGTGGTGATGGGCACCTGTAGTTCTAGCTACTCGAGGCCGAGGCAGGAGAGAATCACTTGAACATGGGAGGCAGAGGTTGCAGTGAGCTGAGATCGTGCCATTGCTCTCCAGTCTGGGCAACAGAGCAAGACTCTGTCTTAAATAAATAAATAAATAAATAAATAAAAAAGAAAGAAAGAAGGGACACCAGAGAGTTCTCTCTGTCTCTCTCTGTGAAGGCACAGTGAGAAGGTATCATCTACATGCCAGAAAACGGCCCACCGTGGAAACCAATTCAGCTGTGCCTTGATCTAGAATTCCAACCTCCAGAGCTGTGAGAAATTGAATGTCTGCTGTTTCAGCCGCCCAGCCTATGGTGTTTTGCTGTGGTAGCCTGAGTTAAGACAACCTAAAATGCAGTGTCTTCTTCAGATAACTGAGGATTTCTCCCACAAAACCTGCCCTCCTCTGTGTTCCTGGTCACCGACAGCACCACCGCACACCTGCTTTCCTGGCGAGGAAGCGCCGACCTCTCCTCCTCCTCTGTCCCCTGCATCTATATAGTCACCCCATGGTGCGGCTTTATGTCCTCCTGAGCCCATCTCTTACCCTCTGGCTGCTGCCTGGGTGCAAGCTGCCTTAACCTTCAGCTAGTGATGGCAGCAGCTTTCTAGGTGACTTTCCTGCCCCTAAGTCCTGCCTGCAGCCCCTCATCCCACCTTATATACTGTGGACATTTTTCCAGATCCTTCTAAAGAGACTTATTTGACGAAGTCACCTCACCATCACATACTCCTGGGCTCCACTGCTGCAGGAAGAGGTGCAGGTTACTCTGCACAAATGCGCTGGTATTGACCTTGCCTGCTGGCCTCTCAGTTCACAGAGGCCATTCTTCCTGCCCTTTCCCACCCTCCCCACCCACATGACCAGTGACCAAGGCCCAAGTCTGCCAGGCTCCCTGTCTTGCATGGGAGTCTCTGCACATGGGCTTTCTTCTCCTTGGAGTATCTTTTCCTCCCCCACTTCATTACCTTCCAATCCCCTCACCTTTGAGCCTCAGCTGAGCTTCTTTAGGAAGTACCTCCCCACCTCCCAGACTCCAAGGCAGCAGTCTCCAGGCCCCTGTGGCTGCTGAACTCCTGAGATGTGGCCAGTGCCATTGAAGAAGGGAATTTCTAAGCTGTGAGTAAACTATGCAGCAGATTCATCTCAATTTTATGTCTATTACATATAGAATCTTGAATAACAATATTTTAGATACATTTAGTTAAAATGTATTCTTAAAATTCATTTCACAATTTTAAACTTAAAAAAAATATAGCCACAAGACAATTCAAAATGAAGTATGTTGCTCGCCTTTGTGACTCTTGTTGTATTTCTATCGGACAATGCCCTGGTCCGGGTCAGTTGTCCCTCCCGTGTGCTCCCAAAAGGCCCTGTTCTTTCTTATTCCTGGTACAACACATGTCAAACACCCTGTAATCACCAATCCGATCCCTTGACCATCTTCTCCAATAGGGACTGTTTCCTGAAGGGGTGTCTGGTGTCCTGATCAATGGGATATCCCTGTCACGTAATCACAGTAACTCACACAGAGTGGGTGCTCCCAAAAGATCGATGGGAAGAGGGAGGGAGGGAGGGAGGGGAAAGCAGCATGGATCTGAGCACATAGGAGGAGGCAGTTGCACACCCGGGGGGCTCTGAGTGGGCAGCTTCGGGGAGCCTCCCAGGCTAGGAGGGTACGACACTCTTACTGGCCTGGATCTCTAGAAGGAAGCCTCCTGGATCAATGACTAGAGTAGGTTTCATGGCAGCCGTGATCTCCTATCGCAGTGAATAGCCAAGTCGTGTTAGATGTTCACTCGTACACATCCCCAGAGGCCTGGAGGAGGAATGCTTGATCTCCTAACATAATCCAAAAAGTAATCTTCTAGACACTAGTATTTCAGGGAAAAGCACCTTCTTCCTCATCTTTTAGTCCATATGATGAAAGCATAATGGATTCTGTAATTTATCCACCTGGCAGGCCTTTTTACATTTTTTGGCCCATAGGCCATAAATCAACCTGGGTCTACTTACCTACAGCAAGTCTAGTTTGCAGGGGAAGGTGGTGTTCAGATGCAGCCTTCCCTGGAGTCATTTTGGGGGAGAAGCCTAACTATGCTGACAGCTCTTGCCTGGACAGTGCATCCCATGTGGTATAATTAAACGCACACCCTGCAGATCCAGGAAAGGTGAGTCGGGTGGGTTAAAGAAATCCATGCAGTGGGTAAGACATCAAATACCATACTTGTTATCATTTTCTTCAACATAGTGGAATCAGTCCACTGACAATTTATACAAAATGCATGTCCTAAAATGAGAAGACAAGATGTATTTCAAACAAACCTAAATTAAGTAACACATCTTTATAAGTGGTCTAGCTCTACACATGGGCTCCAGGTATCATTGCCTGGGAAACTCTTTCCTTACGGATCATGGAAATAAATGGACTGTACAGATTTTTTCAGTTGAGGTTTAGTCAGGAATTCTAATCTAGGTATTTTGAAGACTAAGATGTTAATACAGGTCATTAGAAGCTTAGATAGTCCTCAGAAGCCTGGGCTTAAAGGACCAGGGCAAGTCCTGAAGGGTGGAGTTCTCCTTGGTCTCAGACACCTGCAGGACCCAAATGAATCCTCTCGGGAGGCTGCCCAAGGCACTGGGAGCTTCCATGTACACCTCAGGGCCCACAGTCCTGAAGCAGGGTCTTTCCTGACAATGTCTCCTGGCAGAGGAAAAGCCCCATGACCTCTGCTGTAGGGGAATTAGATGGTTTCTCTTTCTCTTTGGCCATCCAAGTTTTATAGAAAGCATTCTTGTTTCTTGGGGGATTCAATGGAAGTTTAAGGGACTTGAGCAGACGTATAGTTTCCAGACTTTATCCACTTTGGTTTGGGGTGAGGAAGCTCAGGTGGGAAAGGAGACATATCTGGAAGGTGCCTGAAATATACAAATAGTTTTTAATTTATTTATCCACAGTAGAAAATTTATTTTCATCCTGATTGTAAATTTTTATTTTTTTTCTCTTCAAATCACAAACAGGGTTGTTAAGACTTATTAAGGCCAGAAGCTGGCCCCAAGTTGTACTAGACTTATAGACCTCTTAAAAACTTTAGCCTTACCACCCTTTCCCAGGGCAGGAAGGTTATTGCACCTCTTGTTTCCACAGATTCTGCATTGCTGCAATGAACAAGAGCATCATTTCATAGAGGTCCAGCACATGTTAAAGCAAATAAAATGTAAAGCAACACTTTATAATGGCATAGATGCTAAATTATAACTGTTTTCCTTTTTGCCTCCCATCCTTAATGTGAAGGGTTTTCATTACATGACAGCAAAGCTTGGTGTTGCAAGATAAGTGGGAGTTGGTCAGGTGGAATTTGGGGAAGGCAGGGTATCCTACTATCAAGAGGAGTTATATACTCAAATCATGGAGACTTGCAAGAGTCTTGGGGAACCACGGGTAGATCTGCACGACTGGATCCTTGGCTAGGAACGGGAAACATGAAGGATGAGATGATGACAGAGGCAAAAGCTAGACTCTGAGTTTTAGATTTTTATCCTAAAGGCAAAGGGGCCAAGTAAATATAAGGCACAGTTTTTTGTATTCTAGGAGCCCAGACTCAACCTAGGGATAGATAGGTAATTTAAATATGATATAATAAATAAGAGGAGAACTTCTGCATTTCACATTCCAGAGGATTCTATTCACATTGCAGTCTATAAATACTTGTCCTGGGATGCAGTTCACAGCCTGCACAGATGCCCATGCTGGCTCTGGTTGCTAAGACAGTTGTAAGCACCAATTGCTATGTGCATACATTGAAAGGAAGACCTAACTTAGCATTGACTAAGTAGAGAAAGTTTCCCAGAAGGTTGATATCCAGTCTGTGACCTGAAGTATAAGTGGGAGTTAGCAATTTGAGATAGGGAGGAGCCAGGGAGAAAAGTTTTTCAAGACTAGCATGTGCAAAGGCCTGAAAGCATTAAAGGATGCAGGCAGTCTGACAAGCCCCTAAAGGGCATGAAGGCAGAGGGCTGGTAGCAGTGTGCATGGGTGGGGAGAGATGCCCTGGAATATAGGGAGTTGGAGCCCAGAAAACAGAAAACAGGTGTAGACCAGAAACAGACGGAGATCATCAGCCTTCAGGTAGGGGCAATGAGGAGGGTGAGTTGTAAAGATGGGAAAAGGGTGAAAGATGAAAGCCTGACACATATTAACATAAGGGGTAAGGATGGGTGGACAAAAACTTTATTTGGCCAAGACTGAGAGTCTTCTGTATGCAGCAGGAGGAACAGGTGTCCAATGTTGCTTCATTTCAAAGCTTCACATGGATTTAGCTGCTGTGAAGTCATTGATAACTTTTGAGAGAACTGTCTTGGGGGTGTTTTGAGGTAAGAAGGGCACTGAAATGAGTTAAGGAGTGATGGAGCATTCTTTTTCTGTCTTTTTTTTTTTTTTTAGATGGAGTGTTGCTCTGTTGCCCAGGCTGGAGTGCAGTGGCATGATCTCAGCTCACTGCAACTTCTGCTTCCTGGGTTCAAGTGATTCTCCTGCTCCAGCCTCCCGAGTAGCTGGGATTACAGGCACCTGTCACCACACCCAGCTAATTTTTGCATATTTAGTAGAGACGGGGCTTCACCATATTTGGCCAGGCTGGTCTTGAACTCCTGACCTCGTGATCTGCCTGCCTTGGTCTCCCAAAACGCTGGGATTACAGGTGTGAGCCACCGTGCCCAGCTGGAGCATTCTTTAAGAAACTGGTCATTGAATGGAGGAAAACAGATAGTAGATAAGGTGAGAGAAAGAAGATCGAAGATTTTTTGTCCCCAGTTAAGATTAGTGTCATTTGAACACATTTATGTGACCTTGGGAATGACCTGCCAGAGAGATGTCGAGAACACAGGAGAAGGAGAGGAAATCCATGAACCATGGTCTTAAGCAAACACATTCTGGGTGAGAGAGTCAGGGAGGGTGCTCTGCCTGGTGTCCAGAAAACAAGTAGAATTTATATTCAAAGGTTTCTTAGCTAAGCTATGGACTGGAGGAGGGAAGGGCAGGCAGTTGAGGGAGTTCCTTCCCCATATCCATCAGATTCTCCAGGAGATAGACACTGACATGAAGCTTTGCATGCAGGGTTTGGGGTGTGACTACAGGAACAACACCTTGAAGAATGAAGGAAGCGGGAAAAGATGGAGATATTGAGCTGCAAGGCAGCTGCAGCAGAGGAGTCAGACTATCCTACAGGGAGCTTTGGACTGGGATGACCCTTCAGAGTTATCCTGCCTTGAGGCAAAGGCATGCTTTCATACACATGTGTCAACCAGTCACTATTCAGGTTATTTCTGGGGAGCGGCATGATTTTGGGTGAGGGAGCTCTTTGTGCATGTGGAAGTCCAAGAGAGGAATTCAGTTGTGAGCTATCAGCAGCCAACATTTATAGAAGCTGGAATGATGAGTGCCTCAGCCCTGAAGGGAGCCTAGATTGCAGACCACAGTCTCCACTCTACACTTTGTTTTCCATGTAAACTAGTTAGTCATCGGAGTAATGAAGGAGAAGTGTCCAGAATACTGAAAGTGGTGAAAGTTAGAGCTGGTTTTATTTTAAATAAAGCAATCCTACAAGGACCAGAAAATGGAGGTTATTATGGAAGCAAAGTTGGAGACTAAAAATTTTATTGGTCTTAGTCTTCATGCTTATGTGAGTTACTAGCAGAGCTTAGCACCTCAGGTGTAGGTGTAAGGAAAATTATAGAGTCAACCTCATTTAAGTTCAGGTGAAGCAGAAACTTCTATTTTATTGTTAAATTTGACCCCAAAACTTGTATCTTCTGATTGAAGAACAACTCTCAATAATTCTACCTATATAGACGCTCTAGTAGCAAATTATCCCACTGTTTACTTAAAAATGTATTTTTCCTGCTCACATTCTTAAAAGATATTTTTGCTAGACATGGAATTCAAGATTGATAATTACTTTCTTTCATCATAGTGAATAAAGAATTCCATGTCTTCTATATGCCTTCATTCCTGCTGAAAAGATTGTCGCTTCTGAGATAGTCTTCTGTATTTATTTTCTTACCTTTAAATTATTTGGTTTTGATATTTGTTACTTCTCAAATCTGTCACATTGCTTTTTATAGCTTTCAATTCTCTCTTGAAGTTTTCAAGCTTGTCCTTTTTCACTCTGGATGCTAGAATTAAAGTATCTGAGGTGGCGCTGTGTCAGGTAAGGGCACTCTCCTCTGGACGGCCAGGAGAACCTTAGCCCTGGGACCCATGTGTAGCCTGCATGACACTGAAGTAGGCAAAGGTGGTGGATGGGATGGGAGGGGATAAGAGAAAGCCAATGCCGCAGGTGTGCTCTTCACTGCATGAGTGAATGGACTGTAGAATGTGGAGGGGAGGGATAGGTAGAAGGGAGGGATGATGGCAGCCAGTGGGTAACAGATGCTACAAAAAAGTGATACAAATGAGCAGAGTGAATGGAGAGAGCAGAGAATGGCAGTCTCCTGTCTGTGCCTGAAGAGAGGGAGCCCCTCTCTGTTCACCTGTGGAGAGCAGACTATGGGGCAGTGGGTTTCTTAGAGCAGTGTCATATTTCAGAACAGGAAGGAGAGCTGATCTGCTCTGCAAAGAGGCCAGAGCCTCAGCTGAGACTGTCTACACGAAAGGAATGCACTAGACACAGTGGTCAAGACAGTAATGGAAGGAAGAGGTAGGGAAGCAGCAGAGCATCACGGCCAGAGGACATAGGGCCATCGGGAGCCAGGGAGGAGGCAAGAATGTGAGGATATGAGCAGCTGGGATCACTGGCCTTGTGTTGCTGGGTGGCTATGAAATCAAAGAAAGCTTGCTCTGAACATGTAGGAGAGTGGACCCATTAGCTCCAAACACGCTGACCTCATGCTGCAAGCGGCCATTGTCCCAGGTGAGTGAAAGAGGATGCACTCATTCTGGACACCCTTACCTCCTGTCAAGGAGCAGCCAGAGGCCTTGTGGGATTGAGCTGGGGTCTTCTGTGTGTGGGAAACAACGCAGAGGAACTTAACATTAATAACCAGAGGGATGGCTTATTAACAAGCTGGCAAACTCAGCCTCTTCAAGTTCAGGTTAAGTTTATGTCCAAAGCTGGTTGTGACTGAAACTTGTGATAATGTATATGAACACTTTTTAAAGACATATTACAAAAGTGATCAGAATATCATCTTCTGTTTTAAAAAATCATACTTTATAAACCAACTAATAAATTGTATATTAATTTGAAGAGAAAAAGACCTTAGAAATGTTGAATTCTTCCTACAGTGCTATTTTAAAAATAGCTAGAGCTGTTATTGAGAAACTATCTATATATCTGAATGACAATTCTAATATATACAAAAGATAATAAAAAGAAGACAAATTCTCTGTCCCCTGAGAGCCCCCATTCCCCTAAGAATCATTCCTGAAGCAACTACTCCTAGAATTTTCTTATACATCCTTGCAAGAATGTTTTAAACACATAAAGTCATGTATATTCATCATTTTAAAAAATGTTGTTGGGAGGCGCTCTGTAGAGTATTTTCGTTTCCTCTTCATTTTGTAATCAGTCTTAGATATTTTTCTGTATTAGGACATATAGATGGAATTTATTCTTCTACGGGGCTGCACTGGATTTCATTTTGGAACTGCACTGTGATCTAAGTAGCTCCCCATTGATGGACCGATTGTTTCATTTCTTGTGTGGCCACTAAAGACAAAGTCAGTATCGTTTTACTTAGACCTTGTGCAAATGCAAAATGCTCTTTGCATCTGTTGATTAGCAGACTCACAGCATCCAAGCAATTATCATTTATTGAGATTAAGACATATTGACTTCAACGAGATCAGCTGGGTTTCTATATATACTTCTAGTTGTGTGTCATCAACATTTTGTTAGGTGAACAATGGAAAAACAACATCTTAATTTGCAACTATTTAATTATGAGGTATGTTGAGCTTCTTTTCAATTATTTGTGTGAAACTTGCATTTTATTAATGTAAACTGCCCATTTTTCTTTTTCCACTGTTTTTATTATATTTTGTAGATGTGCAAAAAGCTTTTATACATTAAGGATTTTTTCCCCTCTATCATTTTGGCAATCTTTTTCCTTGTTGTTGGACTTTTGCTGTTAATCATGATATTTTTGTCGTGAAATTTATCAGTCTTTTTTATGGGCTTTAGTTTTTGCTTCTTGCTTAAAATATCGTTTCTAACAAAAGGTTATGTTTACTTGTTTTTTCTAATATGTTTGCATTTGCCTTTTTAAAACATTAGAGGTTTTGGTTCATAGGATTTATGTAAGTTTGTCAGGAAGGGTGGAACTGAGTTTTCCCTCTCCCATGATGATGCAGTTGTCTCTTGTCATTCATTTAACAATCAATTTTTGTCCAATGATTCAAAATTCTGCATTATAATGTGCTATAATCCTATACTTATTTCATTCTGGACTCTCCTTCTAATGATCAATTTGTCTATTTATATTGTAGAGCAAAACTTTTGATGACCACAGCTGTAGAATATGTTTCAATATCAAATGGGCCTTGACTTCATTCCTACTTTTGTGTTCCCCAGAATTTTCCTGACTGTGCATGCATAATAGTGTTTCCAGATGAACTTTAAAAATAGGTTTCATGGTTCTAGAATAAGATAATATGAGGAATGAAAGTTGATCTTTTTGTAATACTCCAGGTCAGGGTATAACTTCCAAATATTAAGTCTCCTCTGTTCCTCAGAAATTTAAAGTGTTTCTCATAAAAATCCTTCACATATTTTTTATTTAGTTGATCCTAGACATTTTTATTATTGTTTTTGCAACTCTAATGGGATGTCCATTAACATTTTATTTTCTAAATACTTGCTGCTTATGCTTAAAAATACTCTTTGATGTTTTATAAACTGCCGTTTTACTGAATGTGGTTTACTAAATCCTTTTGATATTCTAATGGTTTTACTATATTTTATTTGAATGATTGCCTTGGTTGAAAGCTCTTATAAAGTCCTAAACAGTTTGATTCATGCTATCATCATTGTCATCCTTCTCTTCCTCCTTCTACTCATCATGATCACCACTCTCACTCCTCCTCCTCATCATCATCATTATCATCCTCCCCATCATTACTGTCATCATCACCCCCATCATCCTCACCATCATCACCATCAACAATATCACCATCACCATTATCACCATTATCCTCATCATCATCCTCACCATCATCATCACCATCACCAATATCACCATCACCACTATCACCATTATCCTCATCATCATCCTCACCACCATCATCTTTATCATCCTCCTTCTCCCCATCTCCATCATCATCATCATCAGTAGTAGGAGAGGAGTAATACCAGTGGCAGAAATTTCAACCTTCAGGCCCTACATTATTAACCCTATTTTGCCCATGTAAAGAGTCAGAGCAATTCTCCATGAGTGACTACTCAAAAAGGTGGGTACCACAAATGAGAGTAGAAAAAATATTTATTCATTCACTTAATAAAAACTTTATGGATTGTCTACATCAGACATTCAGTTATGGCCAAACATGCAGAAATAATCAAGGTACAGGAAGACAAAAGGAAAGTTGAGTGTGTCAATCACCTTATATACCTCACCTCATGTAGTTCTCCCCAAAGCAATTTATCAGGTGTATATTGTTAATCCTGTTTTTATAAACATGAAACTGACACTCAGAAAGGCTAATTCTCTTGGATAGAATAATACAGTAACATATTTCGGATTGAAACTCAGGTCTATCTGATTCCAGAATCGTCTCTCTTTTTCATCTAACCATATTCCCTGGCATTTAGGAAAAGCCCTAAGCTTGAGTTATTAATGCCATGAGATAAGTTATATAATGGACCCATGTGCAGAGGAAGGCGGGATCAAATGTCACCTGCAGTTAGGGGAGTGGGGAATAAGTGGGCATTCATCAGAAAGCCAAGGGAATGGAGGGAGAGGTGTTTCAGAGATGGGAAATAGCATGTATGAACCATGTATAAACATTTAACTGTTTGAAGTGCGGTCATGAATTGCTGTATCTGAAACGCCGTATGCTGCAATGGAGGAGAGCTGTAGCTGAAACTCTGGCCAGAGGAGGGACAGGCTAATCTGTAGTATGTGGTACGTTAGCGCATCAATGGGCTGACATGCAGTTTTTCTTTTTTAATGTCTTTACTAAGATACAATTCACTACTATTCATCCATAAAAAAATAATGTATTTTGCAGTAAATTGGATGGAATTTGAGGCCATTATTCTAAGTGAAGTAACTTAGGAATGGAAAACCAAATATCATATGTTCTCACTTATAAGTGGGAGCTGATACATGGGTACACAAAAGTATGAAGAGTGATATGTTGGACCCTGGAGACTTACAAGTGGGGAGGGTTTGAAGAAGTATGAGGGATTAAAAAACTACATACTGGGTATAATGGACACTGTTTGCATGATAGGTGTGCTAAAATTTCAGACTTCACCACTATATGGTTCATCCTTGTACCTAAAAACCACCTGTACTCCTGAAGCTATTAGAAAAATAAAGATACGGTGCACACACCATAAAATTCATGCATTTGAAATACACAGCTGCGAATGCCCGTCGAGAGGAAGAGGTTCATATCTACCCTGAGGATATTGACTCAGGAGTCCTCAGAGCATCTGGGGAGTGAGAGTGTGTGGGGCCATTTGAGCAAAGGGTGAAGGAGACAGAAAGAGCTTTGAGGACAGACCAGAGAGATGCTGAGACTTAGTAGGCAGGCAGAGGAAGAGAAGCCCACAGGGGAGAGAAGGAAGGAGGAGAATGAGTAGCTGTTTGTCACAGAAGAGGGTGCAGGAAGAGGGAGGCATCCACCAGGAGGAGTGGAAAGTGTCCAGAGGACATGGTGGCCAGGAAGCCCTGCTAAAGCTTGGCAAGGGTGGGTCAGTGTGGAAGGATGCTGGTCAGAGTGAGGAAAGGTGTGAGAGGCAAGTGAGGCTGAGCAACCAGTGATCAAAGAATCGCCCTTCGGAGGCCTTTTCAGCTCCACAGTGACATCCAGATGGTCTCCCTGGCCTCTGTGTCCAGAAGCTAGAGACAAGCTGGACCAGTTCACTTTGTCTCGTCCTTTCCCTGGCACGATTTAGATGATACATGGAACCTGGGCTTGCCCCGGGTGGGCCTTCACATAGACTATCCCTGTTGTTTTCAGGAATCCAAGAGGAAAGCAGGAGAAATTCTGGGGACCTGCAGCAGACAGACCCAGTTAAAAAGGCAACTCAAAAACTATAGCAAGATCTCAGTTTGGCTCTGGGCTATATTAACTCAGGTAGTCATACTGAACTCTGTTGAAATTCGTGGGCCACGTTACATCTGGAACCTAAACTGTGGTGAAGGCCTGTGGGTAACCTATTCTAGGATATTCTCCAGAGTTACTCCAATGAAGGCTGTTTATTTATCAGCACTTCTTGATCAAGAAGAGCTGAGTCCTGGGCCTGATGCCTTTTGTTACTGCTTGGGGTGATATATCTACTTTTTGGCAATTGTATTTGCAGTTCATAACAACACTGCACTCCTCACTAGTGACCCAGAACGTACACAGTTGGATGAAGCTCAGTCCTAGAGCCCTGAATTCTCCCTGCAGCCAGAATGCTTAAAGAATGCTACTCCAGGCTGGGCGCAGTGGCTCATGCCTGTAATCCCAGCACTTTGGGAGGCCGAGGCAGGTGGATCACTTGAGGTCAGATGTTCGAGACCAGCCTGGCCAACATGATGAAACCCCCTCTTTACTAAAAATACAAAAAATTAACTGGGTGTGGTGGCAGGCACCTGTGATCCCAGCTACTCTGGAGGTTGAGACAGGAGAATCACTTGAACCCAGAAGGCGGAGGTGGCAGTGAGCCAAGGTCATGCTATTGTACTCCATCTCAAAAAAAAAAAAAAACAAAAAAAGAATGCTACTCCACTCGTGTCAGCATGGAGCAGATCGAGTGTCCTCTGGGAAAACCTGAAGTTTGCTGTAGGCTCAGACTAGAAATGATCTTGCCATGTTACAGTGAAACCCAGGGGCCAGGTCAAGGCTTCTCTCCCGCTGAACTCTTTGACCTTCAGTTTCTCAGTATCCTGGGCAAGCCTCGGAGGTTGAGGGGCTGAGGTCATTAGTAGACAACCATCATCTCAGGCTCAACTTCTTATCTTGCAGACCACCAAGGCCACACAGAGCCATCCAGAACTGTGTGATCCCAGCAACACTGTCCTCTCCCCTGGAGAACAGTTGATGCATGCCTTCTGCTTTTTTAGAGCATTTTCTCACTGTGGCATTGGCTGATGCATTCTTATTTTCCGGATTTTAATTAAAATCCTGTAATAGTCTAATCTAGGCTGCATAAAAACTCACATTCAAATATATGTGTGTGTATGGCAGGGGTGTATAAACACATATTATGTATCTGCTTTGAATAATAACAATAAACTTTTTCTCATATATACTAATTCTTTTTAAGCCAAAGGAAGTAATTTATATTTTTCAAAACTTTGTGTTTGGCCAAAAAACCAAAATCAAACCAAAAATAAAAAATCAAAAAATCCCCAAACTCCAGCACTATTGATTTAAAATAACTTGAAAAGTTTGAGGAGTTGTCTCATTTTTTTGCTTTTATTGTTTCCTGTATGTAAATAGCCTTGCATGGCCTCATTTATCACTGTGACTTCTCTGGGGAGCTTCCATTTCGTGCTACCTTAGCCTCCAACTTGTACAAAAACATGGAACAGGGAGCTAAATATCCTAAATTGAACAAGTCATTTGAAAAAAAAAAAAAGCAATCAATGATGTGTGTAACTCATCTATCTGTAGGCAGGGGTATTTATGCAAGTGAATCTCAGTGAGGGTGTGGGGGAGAGAGAGATCTGTATAACACAGCACTAGAGAAACCTGCACACTCAAGCCTATCTCTGTCCAAGTGATGACTGGAATTCTTGGAAGTGCTGTCTGGCTGTGGAAGAAAACCAGGTGGTGGTAACTGCTTCACCATGTGGCACTGAGGGGCAAGGCTTGGGGACCAGCATGAATTAATCACAGGCTTTTAGAATGTCATCACATTCCTTGGGTCTGGCTTTGGTGAATTCCAAAGCAAAAGCTGGAAGAGAAAGACCATTTCAGCCTCAGCATTTTCTTTTTCAAATGCCAGTGTTGTGGTTTCAGGTTCCCTTTGATGTCAGTAGCCCAGAGCCTTTGCAGAGCGGGAACCCACTGCACCTGGCAGATGTGTTCAATGTTTTCTGTAGAAGAGATGTGGGGATGAGTTCTCCACCAGTGAAGAGGCCAGTGAGTGTGTACCGCCCTCACTGTTGAGCAGCGGGCCCAGGATCCTTCCACTGATGCATTTTGCCAGATACAACCTCTGCAGAGAGGTTCATTTACTGTTCTTTGGTCAGTCTTTGAAAGAGACATTCCCTACCTCTCTGTAGATCAGCATAGTTATGAGAACGATGAGCTCAGCATTACAATCCCTGCTTGCCAGTTTGCTGAGTGACCTTGAATGTGAAATAACAAGGACTGCAATTGCCTGTCTTCATTCAGAACATGCCTTGAGGAAGATATGCTCAGGTAAAGTAATCTGTTGACAAGCCAAGCAAAAGGCAAACTTTGATAATCTACCCAACGGAAACATTTAATGGAATTCGGCGGAGCTTGTATTATGCCAAAATTATAAGGCATAGATATGGTCAAGTGTTCTGGAAAATTGCTTCAGGCTTTATCAAGTACTAGAGGCTTAGTTTTCAGAGACTTAGGTGTTTAGTTTTAATTATTTTTTTCATGTGTAACATACTTCATTTAATAAAGTCTTTGATACAGTTTACAAAAGTACACACCATATAAGAAGATAAAGTATACACAAGGAGACTTCCAGGTTATGAATGAAACTTGCTACCTATGCCTAAATAAATCTCTTCCACTTTCCACTGGAATTTCTAGGGAATAAAGAAAAGGTGCAAAATCTGTAGCGCTAGAAAGAAGAGGTTTGATCACTGAGCCTAGCTGTGGAACTTCCATAAGTGATTTACATACAGCTCATATCCAAAGCTCGGAACACCACCACACTGGGGAGGAAGCGGGAAGGAGACTGTTTGCCTTCACTCCATCTGCGTGGTTCTGCCTTGGAGACCTGGTCTCAGGTGTCAATCAGAAAGCCTGGCTACCAGTTCCCAGTAAGAGGCTTTGCTTTTGAGATGCTCAAGTCTTTCCTCACCCAAACACTTCTATGCCTAGCCACCCAATCGAGAATTTCTCTGTTGCCATATCTATTAAGCACATTGCTACTTGAGTGTAAGTGTTCACACAGTGATTCACTGTATCAAGAAATTGAACTCAACAGAAGAGATGAGGAAAACAGTGGGAATGATAGGAACTCCCCCACTCTGGGCACTGCCACTGTGCATGAAATACCTTCAGCAAAGACGAAAAACAGTGTGTGTCCACTCACCCAGAGCACTGTCTTCTCTTCACAGTCAGCACCCTGGGCTGTCCCAGCAGAGGACAGGCCATGTCAGTTCAATAGAAACATATGAATCAGCTCCTGATAGACCAGGGGATTTCACCCACAGTTATCACATCACTACCTGTCCTTTAGCTTAAGCCCTTGCAGATGAGAAAAAGGAGACACTTTTTCCCAGCTGTTGGCAAAGAACCTCGAGAGTTTTTTTTCTCATCCTATTAGAACTAAGTGTCTATGAAATAAGACACTGGAACTAAAAGAGAAAAATGATTATTCTAAGGATATGAAGAAAATGATTTACCACCTACAACAGAATAAAACATTAATATTCATATGTCTTCTATGCTCAGAATAAAGTATAAAAAAATCATAAAGTTGGCAGTAAATATTTGCAAATAATCCTACTCACCAGCTTTCCCAGGTAGAATATGATGATTTCGGCTCACTGCAATCTCCACCTCCTGTGTTCAAAAGATTCTCCAGCCTCAGCCTCCTGAGTAGCTGGGATTACAAGCACCACCGTGCCAAGCTAATTTTTGTATTTTCAGTAGAGACGGGGTTTCACCACGTTGGCCAGGTTGATCTTGAACCCTTGACCTCTAGTGATCTGCCTGTCTCGGCCTCCCAAAGTGCTGGGATTACAGGCGTGAGCCACCACGCCTGGTCTACAGTTTTTTATATTACATAAAATAGCTGTACCTTGTTAAGTAATTCAACTTTATGATTTACATTTATCATGCAATTAAAAATCCATCGATCTAGTATGTACTGATAGAAGGTCTGCTTTTGGTATTCTTTTTGCTTGAATACTCCTATCAATTACTGAATGATTTGGTTGTGGAACTCCTAGAACCACAGGGAAGTATGCAGGTATCATCAAACCTGGCAAATTTCCTTTGAGGAATGACAAAAAGTGTGATTCCACAGTTTTTCTAAGACGTTTGAAATTCTCTTTTAGACTAAGCAAAATTCTCATTACAGAATGTAACCCAGGACAATTTATAATTGAATCTCTATTTGTTCTGATGATGTTTCTAAAATAGCACTGATATGTTTAAGAAGTTTGGGATTTTTAATCTACTTCAAGGATTAGCTCATCTGTTTAACTGGAGCTTTAATCCTGTGATATGTGTATTGGATTCATGACTCTTTATGCAGCATTTTTATTTATGTGATATTTGGCAGAATGACAATAAGGTTCCCCCCATTTTAGTTTCAGAGGGACATGAATAGTGTGTATCATAACTCCTAGTCCTAACCACTTTTAAAACCAGCATCTTTTCTTTTTGTAAACGTTGGTAGTCCTTGTTTGAGTACCTCAATTGTAGCTTGTGTAATGTTTATGAATATCTGTATCTTATGGCTTTCATAATGTCTAGTTGATATTAAAAAACCTATTTCTGTTTTGAGGGGTGTGGAAAAAAAGCACTAAATAACAATTTGAGAAAGGCATATTGCTTCCAGATTCTGATATGTGTGGGAAAATACCATCTCAGTGAAAAGTTTGTCAATTTACTGTAACAAGGAACTAATAGCTTATCAAAACCAACTTGTACAGACAAATACATCTTTTTCATAGTAAAAAAACCATGAAGTTTATGAAATAGAGATAATCATATGAAAAAGGTTGAAGTGGGCTGAAATTTTAAAAAAAGGCTGGATAAAAACTAAAAGAGAGGTAAGAATGCGAAGGACTCTGTTACAAAATTAAAACCTGTACCATAAAGAGTGAAAAAAGGAGCTGGCAATTAAAAAAAAATCAATGACTTGGAGGCCAAACTACATAGGCTGTCTAAGAAATTAGAATGAACATGTAAGTAGAATATGATGAGAGGAAATAAAATAGATATCAATATGGAAAATCTAATTTATGACTACATGACATTCTGCTAACAAAAGCTAAAAGAAATGTGGCAAAAACAACCGTCACCTGGAAGAAAGCTTTTGAGGTTATAACAGGATATCTGGACTTTTCCAATAAAATCAATCATCTTGTAAATAGAACTTTGCATGCAGATATACACCACCCAAATGTCTTAATTTCAGTGATGAAGAATAACCGCCCAAAATCACCCTTGCAGGAAGAAAGAAAAATTACAAGGAAAATATTTAGAAAAAAGTCTTCCAGAGATTTTAGAAAATTCTTCTGACATTGAGCAATAGAGAATACTGCAGGGAGTCTTGTACATTTTTCTGGGGAAAGATATAGAGATTCAAAATTTCTATGTTCAGCCTATAAGAAAGACATGTTTGGTTATCCAAGACCCATGTGCCTTTCTCAGAAAACTTACTGGTAGAGTGAGAAATAAATCAAACACAAATATTTAAGAATAGGGAGATTATAATGTAAAAAACCAGTAGTGGTTGGGTGCAGTAGTTCACGCCTGTAATCCCAGCACTTTGGGAGGCTGAGGAGGGTAGATCCCTTGAGGTGAGGAGTTCGAGGCCAGCCTGGCTAACATGGTGAAACCTGGTCTCTACTAAAAATATAAAAATTAGCCTAGCGTGATGGCAGACACCTGTAATCCCAGCTACTTGGGAAGATGAGACAGGAGAATCACTTGAACCCGGGAGGCAGAAGTTGCCGTGAGCCAAGATCATGCCACTGCACTCCAGCCTGGGTGACAGAGTGAGACTCTGTCTCCAAAAAAAAAAAAAAAAAAAAAACCAAAACCCCCCCCCAAAAAAAAAAAAAAAAAACAACCTGATGGCATTATTACCAGGTACACATGTAGAGCCAGATATTAAATAGTTTTGTAAATAAAGAGTCAAAGTTGTTTATAAAAAATTAAAACATATTAAATCAGAAGGTACATGACATTTCAATAGTAAAACAATAAAAATAATCATTCTGGCATAAGCAAACAAATAAAAGCATGCAAACATTTTCATCTAAGGGAGGGTCAAAAGTTATTAAATTTTCTTGAATTTGACAATTAGAGAAAACAAATAAAGATGTATGTTTTGGAAAATCTTAAAGGATACCAGAAATAAATTCGATACAGCCTATATGCTTCCAAATCACTGAAGAAAATTAAAACAAAGGAGATGTCCTTAAGAAAAGCACAAAAGAAACAGTAAAAGCTTACCAAAGTAGAAAGCATAAAATGAGATGATGGAATTAAGAACAATATATATTAAGTCACTCAGCTTAAATTAAGAAATAAATAGAATCAACTACAGTTAACGTAAAAGAAAACACCTAAAAAGACATAGAAGCATGCCAAGTAAAACTAGGCACAGATACCCTCCCCACTGCCGCTCACATGCAGCTCCTCTCCAAAAAGACCACTTTCATGAAAAGTAGAATTCAGTGAAAGAAAGATTAACAAACATAAGGAAAGTTATATTATTGATGAGAGGTGCAATTAGCAGTAAAGAAATAATATGAATAGACTTATATGTGTCAAATAAGGCACCATGAAAAATAAAGCAAGAGTTTCTAGGAAGCTTGTGGATGAAGTACATATTTATAAAACGTCCCTCTTGGAATGCCCCCCATGAACAAAAAGACCCCAGTGTAAAGAAAGAGTTGGTCATTGGTGAAACAAAGAAACAACTCAGCTCCTATAATGAATGGAAGAATATGTACCGAATGCAATAAATTTTAGACCAAATTAGAAGAGGCTACTAAGGCAAGGTAAGCATCTCTCCTAATGCAGAGAAGAGAGCGCCCTTGGAGGTGAGAGACGATGGCAGCCTTAAAAACAGCTTCCAAGTTGGAAGAGGGAGTTCTGCCTTATGGATGGCTTAGGGTTCATTTTCACTGCCTAAAAGAAATCAGGGCCAGGTGGGGTGGCTCACGCCCGTAATCCCAGCACTTTGGGAAGCTGAGGCAGGCGGATCACCTGAAGTCAGGAGTTTGAGACCAGCCTGGCCAACGTGGTGAAACCCCATCTCTACTAAAAATACAAAAATTAACCAGGTGTGGTGGTGGCTGCCTGTAGTCCCAGCTACCTGGGAGGCTAAGGCAGGAGAATCACTTGAACCCGGGAGACAAAGGTTGCAGTGAGCAGAGATCATGCCATTGCACTCCAGCCCAAGCGACAAAGTGAGACTCTGTATCAACAGCAACAACAACAACAACAGCAACAACAAAAATAATAAATAAATAAATAAAATGAAAGAAAAAAAGTAATTGGAAAGCCTTGGCTAAAGGGGAGACCACATGGCCCTGTCACTTAGGTTTTCTCGCTTCAGGAGGAGTGACTGGAGATGGGGTGGGGCAGAAGAAAAATGGGAAAATGTCCTGGGAGTCGGCTTTGCATCTGCAGATGCAAATGAGCAGAAGTGAGTTAGTATTCACCCATCCAAACGAGGTATCCTCCTTACTAGTTGACCTGCTTGCCCAAGAGGAGAAATGACTGAAATTGGAAGGGAGAATTTCCCGCAATACACACATATACACCCTCTGCCTGCCACAGAAACCAGTGGTCGGGGCAGAGTGTTCAGCCACCGGAACGGGAAAGGCTCCGAGATGAAGTTCAGAAAGTATCAGATGCTCAGGTCCTGGGTTTTCCACAGTCAGGGGAGAGTCCCTTCATTGGCAGCATCCTGCCACTAGGAAAACTCCGGAAGGAGCCTCCTAGATGCCGCACTGCTCCTCGGTCTCTCCAAAGGGACTATGGGGAGCTATGCAGAAAGAAAACCACATAGGCAGGAATGTCCAAAGGCAGGAATGTCCAAAGGCTCCGCCTGGAGGAACTGAAGTCCCTGTGGCCCGAAGTTTCTAAGCAGAGGCTGGGTTGCCCTTTGGCAGGGATTTCCCCTTCTTGAGCTTACAGTTTGCAGGGGCCAGGAAGAAGGGGACAGGAGATGAACGTGGCAAAAGCACGTGAGGCCCCACTTGCGGTCAGATAGCACCCCGTGTCCCTTGCTCCTCCACCGTGAGTGTAAGGACACAGGCCCAGGCCCTTCCCAACGCTGTGCTGGGGCAGGAGCCCGCAGGGCCCCGGAGCCTGGGTGGTCCCCGCTCCCTGGGCTCTGGAAGTCCGCTGTTCGGGGTAAATTGGCAGCTGCTGAACCCTAAAGTCGCGGGTCAGGGCTCCGACAGGCCTTTGCGCCTCCTTTCCCCATCAGCGTTTAGGGCTAAGGGGAAAGGAACTGTTTATTTCGTTTTGTTTTTACATTTTTGGGTCAATTTTACCGCTACAGAAAAGTAAGGTAAATGGCCCCGCAGTCAAGGAGGGTGACTGTGCAAAGCGTGAACATGCGCCGAGTTTATGAAGCGGATGTTGGAGCCAGCACTGCCTCTCAGTGACCCGCATGCCCCGGCCCTCCAGGGCTCTGCGCCTGAGTGTCCTGGTGTTTCTCTTTTTTCCCGCGAAAGCACGTGTGAAGGACAGAGCCACGTTTATCAAGAAGTCATTTTTCCCGTTCGCCGGCATTATTCCATTAGCATTAAGGGGCCACCTACACCTCGTATTTCGATCCCACCGCTCGCGGGGTACCTGCGGTGTTGTGGCCACTCTGTGGGTGCCCCCCACCCCAGTCTCCCCCGCGAGCTCTCCGACCTGGGCTCGCAGGGCTCGCAGCTGCTGACACACATTGGCACGGTGCCCTGGCCGGCGTCTGCTCTGTGGCTGGTGCCTGCCTTGCTAGGGGCAGTAGGTATTGTAAACGCCTCCTTTGCCTGGCACCAGCCCCCCGCCTCTCCCTCCCCTTTCTACAACTGTTTCCGGTTCTCCACTGTTGCCAAGGGGAGAACATTTTCCTGCACCCCGCCCTTCCCACCATCAGCAGGCCCTGACAGTCTCCACCTTGACACCTCTTGTACTCATCAGCTCCAAATCTCGTAACTTAGGTGGCTTCCTAGTTTACTAAAATTACTCTGCTTCTTATAACGTTTCGAGGACTCCCGGTTGTATGTAACCATTCTTCTCAGGCTGGGCTGCATGGCCCCCTGGGGGCACTTCCCTGGGTTCCAGGGCACCAAAAGACTCCTGGGAGATGTGGTGTGTTACTCTGGAGCACCCATTTTACCTGAAACTTAGAACTATTTTTAAATATTAAAACAAGTATCAACGTATTTACAGAGTAGAAGATAAAACTGGAATATTTAAAAAATATTTAAAATAAATTATGTGCACAGGGGTTCCCTTTTGGCCTTAGGGGATATGAGATCAGGCTCCTTAAAGAGTTTGAAGGTTAAGAGAGATCATTCTATCCAAAGAAACACAAAGTCCTAGTGCGTCCCGCGCTGCCCTCTGAGGTGTGGCCTCTCCACCTGTCTGATCTTATTTCGCAGTGTCTTTCTCAAGCCTGTGCTCTGGCCACACTTCATGGAGTTTTCTCTGTCAAGGTTGCTCTTGTCCCACCCTTTCCAGGTGACACACACATATCCCTCTTCTAGGTTTATCGACATGTTTTCTTCCTCTCTGAACCCTCTATTCTTTCCTCCCCAAATGGAGTAGAATCAGGTCCTCTCTCTCTGTCCTCCCCAGCATCCCTCTTTCTCCCAGCTTCCCAATACATTCATTTTGAAAAAAGTCAATGTTTTGGCTTCTGTGTCACAAGCGCTGTGGAGGAATTCTTTCCCAACTGTGCATATTCTGTGGGTTGGGGAAAACCAGCACCCAGCTAAGGCACCTCCCTGCTTACACAGTGCCCCAGCAGTGATTCTATGTGCAAATGTCATACCTGACTCAAGTGGCCTTGGCTCTCCCTCTCCCTCACAGTGCTGGGGCCCACATTTAGGGTTAAACCCTGAGATAATAATTTCCTGGTTGTATACCTGGGAGCTGCCCCCAGAGAAACTGCATTCAGGGCTTGCCCGGGGGACCTGCTCTTCTTGCCCTGACTATGACAAATTCAGACTTACTGCTGGGGGTCCTCTCTCCATCTGCCTGACTTGTTTTCACACTGTTTTCTTCTTTGGATTTGGGAAACTTTTCAACAAGATCTCTTTCACCCTCCTCTAGAAAAGAGGTTTGAGAATCTGCTCTGCCTTCCTAGAACTTACCACTGTCTCTAACCCACAGCAGGTGCTGACTAAACTCAAGCTGGTTGGATGGATGAAGGGACCATTGCAGGCAGCCCTGGAGAACCTCCCTCTTTCAAGTTCCTTTCCAGGAAAGGGTGCCTCTTGGGGCCGTGGTGTTGTCCCTCCTTGCTAGCTTTGCCTTCATGGAAAGAATAGTGCAAACATTTACAAAGAGCTCCAGACTGAGAAGGTAATTCCCTCTTATTCCCAGCCAGTGTGATGTGGCGAGTATTACCCCACCAGATCAAGGTGCCCAACTCCACATGCATGCCTAATAGCCAGTGGGACACCTGTGCTTTCTTTCCAAATCCCTCAACGAATTCTCTTGAGAAAGACTCACTCACCCACTGCCTAGATCAACCCACACCACCACCAGCTCTGTCTCTCACACTCTCTACATTTTCCCTGCCATGTGGTTTCTGGGCTCAGTTTCTTGTTTTTAATTTCCAGGACCAGAAGCTTTCCTATGGTATTAGCATTATAGGCCTCCCTGAAGTAGCTGAATGGGTTGAGAAGTAGAGTTTATGCAGATAATTGGGGAGTAATCAATGTTGTAGCTGGGGTAAATAAAGCAGTTAGAAAGCCATCAACAGGGAAGAACTGATTCTTCTTGGGGGAAGAAGAGAGCAGGGAACACCAGCAGCAAAGAGGTGATGTGGGAGCATTTCAAAGGTGGAAGGAAGCAGAAAGAGATGAAGGCACATTCTAAAATGAAGGGAGGAGGGGTCGCAAAGGAATCAAAGCATTCCTGGCCTCTCCTGCAATCAAAAAATTGTAAACAGAATACATTTATTTATATGCATTAGTATTTTCTCTCTTTGTAGGGGTAATTTTATACCTTTATGGAAAATCATTTAAAAGCCTTTTATCTATTAGAATTAAAAAGTCTATAAGAAAAACATAAAAACAATAAGGGCAATGTTATTTCAGACAACTCAGGATAATTTAAATCGCCATCTGGAAAGCCCATCAGCGACAGAGCCTTCTGTAGCCTTCTGTAGCCTCTTCTCTCTCTCTCTCTCTCTCTCTCTATTGGGCTCATGGGGCTCCACTCCCCGAAGAGGCGTGTGTGCACATGCCATGTCGAGGGCAGTGGGAGGGTCAGCTCAGAGCATCCGAACATGATCCACGTGGCCCAAGACTGGTAGTGACTTCTCACGGTGGCACAGCTCTGGCTTGGAATTCCCCTGCAGAGGTCCTCCTGGGTGACATCATGTGCATTCCATGCTGTGAGGTGTTCTGAGCATGTGAGTGTGAACTTTCTTTATGGACAGGAAGCAAAGGAAGGAAAGTGAATTTAGGAAAACAATGGCCATCTTTAAAAAGAGGTCAGATTTTAAACAAAAGTATACCAGCGTATTTCATATTTCTACTTATTTGGAAACAAGGCTGTTGACCTGTCCTGACAGGCTCCCTCAGATGGAGCTGGGTCCTATAAGAACCTTTTTCCCAGGACTTTGTGGGGAAATTTGGTGAAACGAGCCCCTGGGAATTCTGCACCCACCCATGCCGCAGGGAAGCCAGAGCAAGCTCTCTGCTTTTAAAGGGCTGGTGTGATAGAGCTCAGGGCTGGTAGGTTAATGGCATTACCCTTATTAATTATCTCATTTAATTCTCACCCCAGTGGGTTTTATCTCCCATCTGAGAAAACAGGCTCAGAAAGTTGTTTCTTGCCTACACTATCAACACTAGTGAGGGCGCAGAACCGTGCCTAGGTTCATTTGATGCTAAATGCTCACCCCAACAGAGGGAGGATAAAGAAGGAAGAGAATGGAGGTTAGAATGAGAGCCAGTGAGTGTGTGGCCTGCAGTCAAAGTCTGTAATTGTCTCTCCTGTGGCTTGGCCAGGACAGTCCCGCTCATTAGCATGTTTGGCCAACAGTGGTTTCCAATGAGGGCATTTGGGAAGATAGAGAGAAAAATAGCAGTCATGTGGTAAAAGTGTTAAGGTTTGTAGATGCAATGAATCAATACAGGAAGAAAATAGTCAAGTTGGGAGAAGAGAAATCACTTCCCCAACATCCAAGCTTAACTGATTTGCTTTGGGTTCAGCCTTCCACTCTTGAGTCCAAATACTACATCATGTCAGAATGTTCCTGTCTTGAAATGGTAACCTAATAGTCTTCCCAGCCCTCAGGGAGATGGAGCATCATTTGTTCCCTTCACCTTCTACTCTTAGAAAGCACAGTCTTTTGGTAATTATCATTGGCTCCTTGGATTTAAGCACTGAAGGCACTACAGCCTTGTCGTCGTTCAGAAAGAACACACACTCTCCATGCGCCTATTCAGCTCCCACTCCAGGAAGATGCCACTTGGCCTCAAAATATTAATGTTGGTGGGTTAAACTGGACCCTTAACCTCCTTTCCAAGTCGTAACGGGTATGCAAACAGAGGGGTGGTCCTATGTGAGCTGGAAATAATGTTCTTGGCTGCCGCTTCCTTCTCTTTCTATTTTAGTCCTAAGGGACATGGTTTTTTGGCTTCTTTGAGATTTAGGAGTCTTGAGGTTTTATTGCAAAAAAAAAAAAAAAAAAATTCCATGTGGTTTTGGAAGGCAAGTCACTTTTGAGTAATTTAAACCCTCATCTATCCAAACACAGAGGCTGAGGACCTCTTAGCGAACTGGGTCCCATGTTATAAAGCTTTTGGCAAAGATTTGTCATCTGTCTTGTGCTCTGCCCGCATTCTTACCTAGCAAGTCCTATCGTCATCTTTCCAAGCCGGCTTGGTCCTGCTGGTTTCTCTTCTTAGGTGTGCATTTTGTACATGTGTGTGCAGATGTCTGTACACATGAGCGAGTGCTATACAGGAGGTCATGTTACAGAGAGCAGAGGCTGCGGCTGTTTACCAAGCCCTGCAGTCACTGAGGTTCAGGGATAATTAAGAGAAATCTCCCTTGGCAGAAATGTGCCTGCTTGGGTCTGCTTCTCATTTTGGACAATTGGAAAAGGCAATCACTCAAGTTTTATTGATGCCAAAGAGTTTTTCACAGTCATCAATATGGGTTACAAAAATGAAGTCGTTGACATCTTATTTCTGGGGGTTTTTCTTTCAGATAATTGTGAGCCCTCAAGCATCATATATTCTGAAATAAGGCAGTTCCACCCCAGAACTTAGCATTTTCAATGCAATGCATGCAGTTGATCTTACGGTCATTCTGCCAAATTCCTGACCAATCATATCCATCTGTATCTATCAAGCCTATTCAGGATTCTCCCGCTGCTGTAAGACAGAGGAAGAGTAAAATCTAAGAGTAAAGTCGGAGTAAAATCTGACTTTGATTTTACTCCAAGAGATGTGAGATAAGCTTTAAATTATACATGACTGCTTTTAGCTATTTCTTAACATGATGATCTACTTTGGGTATTAATTCCTAGGGTGTTGTAGAGTTTGGCTTGCTCCCTCAAGCTCCCTGTTAGTTAGGTCTTCTGGGCTGCTTTGTTTTTACTCTTAGACCAACCTGGGCTGGGGCTCTGGTTGGGAGCTCATTTCAGCAGTTGTGAGCCCTGATTATCAACTCTCTAGGTCCTAGGAACTCATTTGAATATCTGCTAGGTTTCCCAGCTTCCACGGGCTGGAAGAGGACATTTTTCCTCCCCATTTGCAGAGTGACAGTAGCCAGGACTGAGCTCTTGGCAGCAGCCCTCTGTCCCTGTCCTAGATGGCCAGGCTCTGTGTCCAGTTGATCATGATGGGGCACGAAGCTGGCTCAGCCAGTCAAGGGCTGCCCTCTGTGAGCTCAGAGGAGACTTGGGTTCAGCAGGGCCTTAGTGCCTGCCCCTCATGGCATGGAGAGGCATGCTGATCTCATGAAGCAGGAGCCATTTTCCCCAGGTCAGCTGCCCGAGGACTCAGACCTGAAACCAGGTGCACAGGAAGCTGAGTCATGAGGGGCCAACACAGTTGCTCTCAGCCCCGGGGAATGCAGGGGAGCTCATTACAGCTGGCAGAAGTCCTCACCATAAAAGCAGAGGTATTTACTAGCCCAGGAAGGAAATGGAGTGACCCATACGTAGTATTACTGTGTAGCAACTCTATGAAAGTCACAGTTTTAGCCATCTTTTGTTTAAGATTAAAGAGCTAAGTAGAATAATGGGATAAATTGAAGGTATTTGTCAGGCCACCAGGATGATCTCATTTGCTTTTTATCATTTCTAAAACTGGAGCCAATTTCAGAAAATGAAGCCACCTCTTGCCAAATGATCTTCCTCTATTCTAGTGGGTAAATGCTATTCTAGACTGCTCTTACCAATCTCCACTGAAATCCATGTACACATCTATAGTTCCTTTATGTGGAAAAGAAGTGGAAGGTTAAATAAGTTTCCCAATGCCACAAAAAAGTTTTACACTCTGGACATTTTTCTCAAACTACCTCCTCTATCATCCATCTAAAAATGTGCTTCTCCCTCCAGATATGTGCAATGCTACAATCTGTTCCCATGGAGACCACACTCTGACCCTGTACCCTCAATGCCGTGGTTAAATAAGTGGTAATGTCAGACCTCTCAAAGCATCTTGGCGGCCCCAATCCAGAGCTCCAGCCAGCACAGGCCAGGCCAGCGTGGGCGCCCGGCTGGGAGCTTGTGGGAGCCTGGGTGGTCTGGTGCATCCCTGGCCAATGTTTAAATGCTGACTTCACGTGTGGGGTTGCCCTGGTGGGTTGCGGTAGAGACACTCCTCCCATGAACTGCTGATAAGAAAGAACATTGTAAAAGAAACAATTTGTAACTGGCTATGGCAAACTCTTCTCTGCCATGGGTCTGGATTCATGAAGTGCAACATGACCCCAACAGAGCTTTAATGTGTTCAGGAGCTTGTTGTTCTTTATCTTCCTCTCATCCCTCTAATGCATGATTCCCTACATGCCCATACCTGCTGCTGCCCAATGTGAGTGCATTGACCACTGAAGATCAAAAAATACATATATGTTTTTTACGTGATGTTGCTATAAATGATGGGACTGTGGGTTTGAGCCTGCTGGAAAGCAGCTGACTTCAGGTATTCTGTCAGTGGCCTGTTGGGAAAGCCCTGCCCAGCTGAGTAGCTCCATATGGCACCATATTGACCAGTTACACTGTGTTTCTTCTGGATTTTGAAAATGAGACACACACAGGGATGCCGACATTGGACCAGGGTGAGCCAGATGACTCACAGAGAGGGTCTGTGAGCAGACGCCTTTGGACAGCAGGGCCTGTGTGGGCTCCGGGGCATTTGATTGGCAGCAACCAAAGGGAGATGCAAAGATGAGAAAAGTCAGATCTCCATGTGGGGTGCAGGGCAGAGTGCAGGGCACACTTGCCCAGAACGGGGTGAAAGCTGCCTCCCTGCAGCTGGCCTGAATTTTAGATATTTTTCATTGGTGGATGCTTTTCCCTCTCCTCTTGACTTCCCTCATAGGATGAAACCCAAAGCTGTCCTTTCTTTTCCTGCCAGACGGATTTCCTTAAGTGAGCCATGTGGTGGTAATGAAATCCTGAACCCATTCAGGGTTAGACAGAAGCAGTAGTGCTTGATGATCTATCAGATTTGGGTGAAGACAGAACATAGCAAGGTGTAACATGGCACCCAACCTCTGCTTGGTCACAGCCATGGAGGACCGGGCGAGAGAGTGCAGAGAGCGAGGTGGTGCTAATGTGCCCTGAAAGACAGTTTCTGACCTGCGTGAGGATAAAATGGAACTGAAGTGCCTTTCAAAATTGTTTATTCTTCCTCCCTTTGCTGCTGATTCTCCTCCCCTTTCCTGCTCTGCTTCTCCTCTGCAGGGCAGCATATCCATTGAATGTCTTGTCAGCTTCCCTGGTGTTTTCAGGACAGACAGGCTCCCTGATGCATCTCTTGAAGGAAAATCTTTGTTGTGACATTTCTAGCTCAGGGCAAGGCATGTTAGATATAATTAATTGGTGACTCCTTGGGATGGAAAAGTTCTGCCAAAAATGTTCTGAGTTCAGGGTGAGCACCTAAGTCCTCTCTGAGCTCTGATCTGCAACCTGGGGGCAGGAGATCACAGAAATTAATGACTGGCATCTTTTCTGCAGTCAGTTTCCTTCTAAAGGTCAGCAGTGGCAAAGCACACCTGGGGAGCAGAGCTTTGTAGAACCTGATAAGAATAAGCACCCTGTGCAGTGTCACTACATGCCACACTGTCTGTTCTAGCTCATATGTATGCTAATCCATTTGCTTTTCACAGCCATGTCAAGAGATACTTTTAATATCCCATTTCCTGGATGAAGAAACTGAGCTGCAGTGAGGATAAATAGCTTGCATAAAGACATAGGTGAGAAAGGGCTGCCCTGGGCCTGTGGTTCTGGTCCAGGCTCTCGGGCCACAACACCCCATCCTGCCTTTGTGTATCTCTGCATCTTCCATTGCTCTTCATCTGATGAGTCCTAGGCTTGGTTACACCTAGATTTCTCTCCATACTGCAGCCAATTTGAAATATTTTCTTCAAGTTTTTAGGGGGAAAATACTTTCCTATAGAATTAACCAATAAGGAAATCCTGTTCAGAGAGGACTCTTGCATGGGTTTGCAACATCAAGGGGTTGCTGTCTGTTAGGGTGAAGATGTGGCTAAACTTGAAGCCTCTCTCCTGGAACTAACACTCATCTAGAGGGGTGGGCCCCTTCAGTGCTACTGTGCCCCCTGCCATGGCACAGGCTCAGCAGTTGACACAGGGCTGCTAACAGGTGCATGAGCCCATCTGATCTGCACAGGAGTGCAGTGTGCAGGACCCAGGGTGGAGGCTTTGGAATTGCACCTTCATCTTCACACTTCCTTTTCCCTTCTCCTTCTCCTTTACCCCTCTCCATTCCTCCCTCCCTCTCTCCCTCTCTCCCTCCCTCCCTCCCTTCCTTCCTTCCTTCCTTCCTTTCTTTTTCCCTTCCTTCCTTCCTTCAATCCTTCCTTCCTTCCTTCCCATTTTTGCTTCCTCTTTTTATCATGGCACGTACATGCTCTAACTCTACATGCCCCATGCAACTCACTGAGCCTACATGTGCTCAAAGACACCAGTCTGCTAAGTGTAGATTAAGGGCAAATCCTTTCTGAAGCCCTCAGGTCCTGAGCTGGAAGCTACCACTTGGCTGATGTAACTCCAGGTGTCTTCTTTGCTCATCACAAGTTGCACAGGCACCTATGGCCTTTTACAGGGCCTCCAATTGGCTCCAGCTCCTTCCCTGAGGTTTTATGCCTTCAGGGACAGTTGAGCTCTTGCTGTCTCATCTTGCTGTCTGAGTACCCAAAATTTGGTGGATATCTGATCCATCAGGTTTGACCTTTAGCCCAGGTGCCGAAATTTTGTTTTCAAAGCAGAGCAACCTATAACTCCATCCTGCTTGTTTTGTTTTTAAACCGTTACTTCTTATTCTTTCATAGCTCATTTTTCCCCATTCAAGAAATCCTTATTCTTCTAAATTATTCTAAACTCTACCAAATTTTCACCCCATACCCTAGATTCATACCCCTCCCTCCTCATAGGCATTCACTAAGGACGAGGGACATAGTGGTTCAGCTTTTCCAGGAAGCCGAGGGGTACGGCCTCTGAGTTTTTTGCCTCTGAATCACCTCTGCTGCAATGCCCCATCCAGGAATGAAATGATCCCAAAGTGGCCTCACTCCTCGTCAGAGCTCAACTTGCTCGGTAGGAATGAGAGTGGAATGGCGAGCCATGTCCATTTCTCTTGCCTTCAAGATACGATACCTACTGAACCTACAGCTTCCCCATTACTTGGACACCCCAACCCCCAGTGAATTCTCCCCACACAGCCCCCGCCTCCTACCAGGTGCCTCTTTATCTCCTCCTGAGTCAGCATCCAGCTGGCTCCTCACTCAGAATATGGTCTCTCTCTTCCTCTCCAGCCCCACCTGTCCCCGGCACCCAGGCTGTGTCCTGGGACCTCTGCACTCTGGCCACCCTCACAGTGACTGTCTAGGTAGGGTTTAGTGGCAGACCCAGAGAATGAGAATGGCAAACAGAAATGCCTCCTCAGTGTTCTGTGTGCTGTCTGTCTCCCCTGCTCTGGCCCACAGTCTCCCTGGGGCCAGGAAAGCACCTGTCATGTTCATCACTGTCCAGTGCCAGACGAAGTGCCTCGTAGAACAGGTCTCAGGCATCCCTACTGACCCAGTCACCACCGACCAACCACCCACAGGCATGCCCGCTGTGCCTGCCGAGAAATGTGCACACATTATCTCATGAGCCCTCTTAAAAATCCTCTGAAGAAAACATTGTTCTTATTTCCATTTTACTGTTGAGGAAACAGGATCAGAGCAACTGAGGAAGTGGCTCCTCAGCCTGGCTGGTCAGCAGAATCACCCTGAAGCTTTTGGAACACAGATTTCTGAGTTTCTTTCTAGATGTCCTAAATTAACATTTCTGGAGTCAAAATATCTGTAATTTCCAAGAGTTCCCCAGGAGCTTCTGATGATCAGTGGAGTTTGGGGCTAAATTAATTATTCAGGCCCTAAAGCTAGTAGGAGAGAGAGGCATGATTTACACCTGGGCATAGCTGGCTTTAGGACCTCTGTCCTCCTGCTGCAGAGACCAGAGAGTTACAGCCTCTCCTCCTGTTCTTGGAGAAGTGGAGCCTCAGGGAGCATCTGGTCATACAGCAACCAGCTGTAAGACACACATTAGAGGCCACATCCTTGACCTTGGTCTGTGGCATATCCCATTCCCTGGCTGCCTCGATGCATCTATATCCCAGGCACATGGGCCATATTGGCTGCTCTGGAAGCCAGAATTTGATTGATGACTAGAATGTAATATTACAGAAATGAGTTTTAGAGGCTGGTCATTTTCAAATGAGATAACAGGTCTGAATGTGGCACAAGTGAGCAGAAGTATATGCAGAGTACCTGCTTTGTGGCCTGGGAGCGGTCCTGCCCACCTTCCCTTCTCAGCTTTCCCTGGGCATCAACGTAGTGCCAGGGCCTTGACTGGGGACTGGGGTTCACAGATGAGAAGAGAATCCTAGCGTCTCTGCAGGAGTGAATGGCCCAGCAGCTCTCTGGCATACCATAGTAGGCAGTCAGGATGGCCTGTGGAAGGAGACAGGAAGTGCAGGGGATGGCATCTGAACCTGTTGACCAGGAGTGACCAGAAGGAGCCAGCCATGCAAGAATCTCAGGGGGTAGGGGTGGGGAGTGGTGGTGCAGAAAAGCTCCTGCAGACATGTGAGCCTGCTGCTTCCTGCGTTGGAAAGGGCCAGTTTCACTGGAGCAAAGAGGATATGAAAGATAGAAGTGTTGGATGAGACATAAAAGTCACTTGTACCCACTTTTGGGGATCTTTTTTTACTGCTTGAGTGGTCAAAAACATTCTCAATTGTTTGTAGTTTTTCACTTTGTTGTTTGTTTTTGCTTCTGCCTGTCTGGTGTCCACCTTATCTTCTGGTAACGGCTCCCTAATTTTGTGCTGGAGGCCCTTTCTCCATAAGGGAGCTTTCTAGTGGGACTGTCAACCAAGTTGTCTTAACCCGCTCCAATCTTTGCTGACCAATAAGTGAGGATGGGACCCAAGCCAGGTCAATCCACTGTTCTGTCCTTGGAGTTTTTGTCTGAGAGGAGAAACCGGAAGTGCGATTGCCCTGGGCTTCCATTTGCCCCAGTGACTGCACCCCAAAGGCACAGGCCATGGTCATTTCAAGTCCTCCACATCCCTGAGCTATCCTGAGTCTTGTCCTTTTGGAAGTCTGGTCCTTCTATTTCTAGTTTTTGAATCTCTCATAGCCTTTCAATTAAAAAATGTTTTTGCTTTCATGAGCCATGGTTGTTTTCAGTTGCTAGCCACCCAAATAGAAACAAAAGCAAAACGACTGAGAGATCCACAGGGCTAGAGAATACACTCCTAATTCTGAGAATGCTTTGGTGCAGTGGAGAAGCTTACCCCTGGAGAACCGCCTATTGTTTTCTTTATGCTTTGGGAAATAATCTGGCAGCAGTAATAAAATGGATAAAAATAGAGAAAACTGAAAAGTCAAGGTCAGTCCATTGCAAAACCATCTTGAACCATGACTATGTGCCAGGCCCTGAGTGAGCCATAGAGAATTCAGAAATGGAACCAGGGCCCTCCCACCCTTTACTTCCCCTTTCCCTAAAGAACTCACTTATTTTATAGGGAATATAATTAAAGGACTACTCTTTGACTTACCCAGGTAGAGCTAGCACTGCTATTCTTAGTTTCAAAGACCTTTCTAAGTCACTTTCCTATGTAGTTAATCCCATTGTCCTGTAACTTTGGTTGTGTTTATCTGCCTCTCTCAGTAGTCTCTGAGCTCCACAAAGGCAATTTTTATGTTTATTAGCTTATTCTTACCTTTTACATCCCTCATGCCTACCTTGGAGCTTGACTCATGTGTTAACAAGTGGCTGTTGAGTGAATGGATGAGAGGATGTATGGGACATACAAGCTAAAAGGAAAAGGACTGGACAGGAAACTTGTAATGAATCAAGGCACAAGGCAGGCTTTCAGGTGTGGAGTAAAGCATCGGGGCATCAGGATAGTTTTCAGCTTCAGCGTGGCATCCTGTTCTGCCCTGGGCCATGCCTCTGCACAGCCTGGCGCTTCTTTCCTTCCTATCCAGTTTGGATTTGTTTTCTCCAGACTTTGGATTTTGCCAAAGATATATCTCTTCTCAGATGACCCCTAGCTTTAGGTTTTCCAAGGCTCCCGGGGTAGACTCTGGCTTCTGTGCTCTGTGCTCTCTCTTCTTCTCAGTTCCTCCCTGCAGGCAGTGATGCCCTTCTGCTGACTTCAGCCTAGCCCAGGGTCAAGCCCGGTGGACCTGGAGACACATGATTGCCTATGTAGAAAATCTGATGGAACCTACAAAAAAAGCTACCAGAACTAATAAGTGAGTTTAGCAAGGTTGCAAGACAAAATCAAATACAAAATCAATTTTATTTTAATATACTATAGCAACAACTCCCCCAAAAACTAACATGAAAAACAGTTAGTTTTGTTTATAATAGCACTAAATAGAGACAAATCTGACAAAACATGTGAAAGACCTCAACCTACACCAATAACAAAATATGTTGTTGATAAAAATTCAATAAAACCTAAATAAATAGAGAGCAATATGTTGTTTGTGAGTTAGAAGATGTAATGTTAGTAAGATGTAATTCTCCCTGAATCAATAGAGTCAATAGGATCCCAATCAAAATGTCAGCAGGCTTTTTTAAAAAGAAAAATTGTAAGTTAATTCTAAAAGTCAAAAGACCTAGAGTAAAATTTAAAAGACCTATAGTAGCCAAAACAACTTGGAAAAAAAAAAACAGAGTTGAAAGACCAACACTACCTGATTTAAGGACTTATTATAAAGCTATGGTAATCAAGATAGTCTAGTATTTTCATTAAGATAAACAAGAAGATCAATAGAACAAAATAGAGAGTCAAGAAATAGAAACACTTGCATGGGATATTGGTTTTCAAGAAAAATGCAGAAGCATTTCAGTGGAGAAAGGATAAGTCTTTTCAACAAAAGATTGTATCAATGGACACATCTATGCAAAATAAAATGAACTTTTAATTTATATCTTGTATGATATACAAAAGCTTAATTCAAATGGATCATAGACTTAAATGTGAAATCAAAAGCTATAAATCTTCTAGTAGAAAATGGAGGAGAAAATCTTCATGCTCTTGAGTAAGGCAAAGATTTTGTCAAGATACTATACCAAAATCTCAATCTATAAAATAAAAATAAAAATAAAATGGGTACATTGAACTCATTAAATTAAAACTTCTGCTCTTCATTATTGATGGAATGAAGACAGACCACAATCTGGGAGGAAATATTTGCAAATAAAATATCTGAAAAAAGACTTATATCTTAAATATGTAAAGAGCTCTCAAAACTCAATAATAAGGAAAAACAACTAAATGTGCAAAAGATGTGAACAGGCATCTCACCACAGAAGGCATAAATATGCAAATAAGCACATGGAAATGTGCTCGGTTTTTTAGGAAAATGTGAATGAAACCCACAAGGATACCACTACACAGCTATTTGAGTGACTAAAATGAAAAAGACAACATACCAAGTGTTGACAGGAATGTGGAGAAACTGGAACTCTTCTACACATTGGAAAATGGTTTGGTAGGCTCCTTAAAAAGTTAAATATATGCCTGTAACATAATCCATCCGTTCCACTCCTGTATATTTATCTAACATAAATGTACAAAGATTTATACATCAATGTTCACAGCAGCTTTATTTGTAGTACCCAAACTGGAAAAAATCTAAATGGCCATTAGTAGATTAATGGATAAACAATCTGTGGTATATACATACAATGGATTATGACTTGGCAACAAGAGTTAACTATACTGAGTAAAATAAGCCAGCCAGAAAAAAAAAAAAATAAAGAGTGCACACTGTATGATCCATTGACTTGCATTCAGCATCCCCTATCAATCCACGTGCTATGCTCCCCTGTGACAAATCTCTTGTGGACAGTGATACAGTCAAAGTAAATTTTCAGTTCCTGGACTCAATTACATTTCTTTGGTGCCTCTGAGAAATTCTGTTGAAATATTTATCTTCACTATTTATTTCCCAAATTCCAAGCCAACTCTTTCCACAGGGGTCCCCAGAAAACTTTACTAACAAAATTAAATAGAGGATTGTCCTGGAAACATGCTGGCTGTATTTCACATGTTGCTGGACTGATGAACTGGATCTTCTAGAGCTACTGTCAGCATCCAGTTTCTGGGAATGACTGAGTTGGCACATGATGTTGTCAATTTGAACAGCAAACTCAAGGACATAGCTTCCTCTGTCTGCTAACGGAGGCTTCAGTTCTTTCCATTACCTGTTACTTATCAGTTCCAATCTTGACCATAAAAAGATTGAGGCTTCCTTGAGGTCAAACATAGCTCCTCCCCAAGGTTGGCTGCAGAGGGAGAATTGTACCCCTGTGCCCAACCCCAAACCTTTGCCTTGGGGTTTCTTTGTGACTGTCCCTACTTCTTATCCTTGGCAGGACTGCATGTCCTGAACAACTCAGGGTTAATGAAGAAAGATGCCCCTTCCCTAGCAGCAAAACCAAGGCAAGCCCATGCCATTTAGACAAGGCTTTGAAGGAGTTGGGGGTAACGTAAGAGAAATAGAGTGGCATGAAGTTGAGTGATGTGGCTCAACTTCGTGGTGTTGTCTCAGAGCTCTCCAGCCAGAATCTCATACTTAGTGATCAATCCTCCCACATACAGAAAGCAGAATAAGATGTGAGAGGTCCCCTATCCGCCTGCCTTAGTAGAGAGAGGAAGTTTCTATTTCCTTTCTGATAAACTCTTTCTCCTAATTATTGATATCAGGAATGCCCACCCGCCCTACCCCCTTTAGGGGAAATCTCATGTAGCCACCTGGCCTTTCGGGCCTCGCCATAATAACGATATTAGAACTTAATACAATAGGCTCAATGTTCATTGCCTCAACACAGGCATCCACAGGCCCAGGGCCATATCACACAGGACAGAACAGTAACAAGGTGTGGCCTGGTAGAAACAGTGTCTACGTAACCAAACCAGCCAGTCTCACACTTTATCAGCTAGAGAGGGCAAAGGCAGTCATGTTTATATTATATGCCATAAACACTAGATTCCTTGACAATGGCACACTCCCCCCAAGTCCCCCTGCACAGTGAGAGTTCTAGCATTGCCCTGGGACTCCTCTCCATAGACGTTCCCAGGGATTTCAAAAGGGAGCACACCCTTGACTTGGTGTCTGGTCAGGGTGTTCTCACAGCTTGTCTGGAGTGGGTACTGGGGACTTGGGCTTGCCCCTGGAGCTCAGACTCAGAAACTGGCTTAAAGATGGTAGCATGAGAAATTCCTCCCTCCCTGGCAGCTGTAGTGATATAAATTGCTGCACAACTCTGCCTCTGATAAAAATACGACAAGGACACTGTTGTGCCTTCTCCCTAAGAACCCCTGGGCTTCCCCGTATTCCTACTGTGCAGGGGGGCCTCAGTCAATGCTATCTAACCCTTGGGTGTGGGGACACCTTGGATTCATCATTAAGGGGGTATCTCAAAGACAATCTGCCTGAGCCCTGAAAGAATATTGCTCCTTTTTTTTTTTTTTTTTTTAACCAAAGACATACACTTTTTCCCTCTGGGTTCACACATGCTGCTAAATGTGTTGTGTCAAGATAGGATCTAATGTAAGCTGATAAGAAGATGCCACCCCCAGTGACCATGAATGGGTTCTCATGTGTGAGGTGATTTCACTTTCAGGAACCTCTTTTCCCTTCTGGCAACCTAACCTTTGGTAGGGCATCCTGGTCTACCACCGGTATTTTTACAGTTTCAAGCTGTAAAAATCTCATGTGTGAGGTGATTTCACTTTCAGGAACCTCTTTTCCCTTCTGGCAACCTAACCTTTGGTAGGGCATCCTGGTCTACCACCGGTATTTTTACAGTTTCAAGCCTCAATGGATGGGGAGAAGGGCTCATTTTTGTAGTTCCTTTCCTTCCAGGAGACCCTCTGTCCCTTTCTAAATTCATGGAAGTACATCAGTGTTGGGAAAAAAATCATGATCTAATTCCACTGGCCTCCAAGTGTGTCCAGAACATTTAGTTTTGAATCAGAGACCCTTGACCAGGCTAGAGCCTCAGTCTCTCCAACGACAAAGGAGAAGGGGATCCCTAGACTCTTAATTTAGGTTTGATTCTGTGAGAATCAAAGGTTAGGGTTTTGCAAGAAAATACTGGAAGATAATTCCTCAAGTGTCCCATTGTAATGGTAGAGCTGTTGGGGAGCACAGCAGTCAGCAGCCTCATTGAATGCAGAGTCAAAAGAAGAAAAATGGCAGCTGGTACCTCCCCATGAGTAAACAAGGAAGCCTACTGGGGAGGAGTGAGTGGGGAGCTGTCCTCTTGCATCTCTTGGGCATGTCCTGATGTCAGCCCATCCTTGTTCTCTGCTTACTTGTTTCAAAGAATAACATTTCAACAAATTGAGTTTCAAAGATCGAATTGGTTTTTCTCAGTGATTCATGAATTGGGCAGCATTCCATCCACAAAATAGGTGCTCCAATGAGCTTGAGAAGAGGGGGTGGGCTTTATAGGCAGAAAAGGCTGAAGAAAGCAGAAACAGGTTACAAAAAATGAATTTAGTGTTTCAAAGCTGCTTTCTTTATGGAGTTAAAGCTGAGGGTACTTTCTTATTATGCTAGCTCAGGTTGACTGGGTTCCTTTTGATTGGTTGCTGTGATTTTTTCAGAACTTTCATTTCTAGGTTTGATTTGATTATGTGACATCTAGCATGAAGGACTCCATTCTAGTTTGGTCTGGCCTGTTGGGTCTATAGCAGGTGCCTAGTCTAAAACGATGGGCACCCATAAATTTTATGTACCATGTATAAAGTCTGACATGGTCTGATTGTATTTGCCTCTTTTTCTCTGCATGTCTAATCAAATTCTACATATATTTTAGAGACAGAACCAAAGTGGGGGTAACTGAGTGTGTGTGCCTACTTTTGTGGATAGACATCCCTGACAAGGTAGTGCTGTCTTTGAAAGGTTGGTGTGGCCACTTTGCACATCCTTGTGAGGCACATCTTGGGACAAGGTGGGGCTGGGGCTTCACCTCCTCTGGCTTCTGCCTGCTGGGAGAGTTTTCTATTCAGTCAACACCTGGGAATGACTTCACATAATTGTCTTGATTATAGTGTTCGGATAGGCTTGGATGGCAAATTGAGGCTTGAGTAACAAAGGTGTTTCCCTAACCTTGGAGGACAGTTCAATCTTCTTTCCTCTCAGGGTAGTTACACATTCACACATTTTGTAAATCCCACTCTGCCCAGCTTGTCTGTGTCTATCTTAATTTGTTGCAGGGCTTAATCTCAGCCCCTTTAAATCTCTCTGGGCAACTGTGAATTCTAACAATGAATCCTAATAAATAATAGGGGTTGAGAATTTCTTATCTGAAGTGCTTGGGACCAGAAATGTTTTGAATTTTTGATATTTTGGATTTTGGAATACTTGCATAAGACTTACCAGTTCAGCATGCCAAGTCTAAAAATCTGAAACCTGACATGCTCCAATGAACATTCCTTTGAAAGTCATGTTGGTGCTTCAAAAGTTTATAATTTTAGAGCATTTCAGACTTTGGAGTCTGTGATTTGGGATGCTCAACCTGTATAGGGAATGAGGAGGAACAAGGACAAAATCCTTGATAAAAGCATTTGATAGTCATTAGAACTTAGAGCATTCGGGAACTACAAATGAGGTCTCTCTCATATTTTTCATTAGCCAGGGGGTATACTTGAAGACTTCAAAATTCTTTCAAAAATAAACCTCCCCCACCTCCTCCTTTAGGCAAGATTGAGAACATAATGGATTTAGGAATTTCAAAAGCAGCAACAGGTCCTCACAGGGGACTTACAGACAGTCGGTTTTAAAAACATATGTCTTTGAAACATTTTTTCATGGGAGTTTGAATTCCAGCTGTTGGACTGCATATGGGGTCAAAATAAGCATTCTAGCTTAAAAACAACAAAAAGGAAACTGGACTGAAGTTTGCCCCGAGCTAAAGAGAAGGTCTTATTCTTGTGGCAGCAGCAGCTGCAAACACACACCAGAGCAGAAGTCAGGACGACCAGGGACTTTCTCAGAGAAAAATGCTAGCTTTGACTAAAGAGAAAACATGTTTACATCTTTATGCATTTTTCTGTCTTCCTCCCTTCCCTCACCAGCCTTCTTTCCCACTACCAGGCTTGGCAAGAACATAGCAGGTGATGCGTCAGAGAGAACAGCCACTGTGGCACACTGTGTATAGGGTAAATGTGACTTTTCAAACCCTCCCTCTATGGAAAGTAGGGTGTGTTATGAGCTGAATCCTTTTCCCCCAAATTCACTATGACCTGGTGATTATGTTAAAATGAAGCCATTAGGGTGGGCCCAAATCCAATATGACTGGTGTCCTAATGAGAAAAGGAGATGAGGACACAGACACGTGCAGAAGGGTGGCCATGTGAGGGCACAGGGAGAAAACAGCCGTCTGTGAGCCGAGGAGAGAGGCCTCAGGAGAAACCAACCCTGCTGGCAGCTTGATCTTGGACTTCCAGCCTCCAGGACTTTGAGAAAATACTCTTCTGCCATTTAAGCTGCCTAGTCTGTGCATTTGCAAGAGCAGCCCCAGTTGACTAATGTGGGTCCCGCTCTGCTGAACCCTGGAGCCACAAGAAAACCTCGACCCAGGAAGGCCACAGAGGGCTGCCTCATCAGCACTCTCCTCAGGAAGTTCTCCGCTGATAGTAGATGTCTGGACAGAGCAAGGAACAAGCTGCCTTTCCAGGCACAGAGGTCTCAGGAATGCTCAGTTTGGGGGACTGGCCGAAGTCTTTAGCCTGGGAACAGACGGAGGTTGATTAACATTTGGCATGTGGGTCCCTCAAGAGGAAAACCTTTCATGTGAACAAACAAGAAATGGCTCTTGGAAGAGAGAAGTGTGAGCCTTGAATTCCTCTTTCAGACATGCCCATCACTAAATCCCACACCCATCTGGCTTCAGGTTCTCAACATATAAATTCTAGATTACTTCTAGGCCAGTGCTTCTCCGACTTCACTGTGATGTGAATCATGGAATCACATGGGGATTTTTTTTTTAATTGCAGATTCTGATCCAGAAGGTCAGAGTGGGGTCCACGAACTTGCATTTTCAATTAGCCCCCAGAGACACTGGTGCTACTGGGGGGCCACCCTTGGAGAGCAAGGCAGAGTCTCCAAGCACATTCTGACCTGTGTCCAGGTCCAGTGCAGCAGTGGCTTCCACCCACCCTTGCTCCAGGGCACTCACAATTTCTGGTGTGCTCTGGGCACTGGGCATCAGGGACAGATGAATAGAACAGTGGTACACAGGGGTGAGAGAGAAAAGGGTATGTACAGAGCCAGATGCGTTGGAGCTGGACACTGAAGGGCACAGAGCTAACTCTGTAACCTTAGACGAGGGTCCTAACCACTTAGAGATTTAGTTTTGCTTCCTGTAAAATGGGCATTCTATGTTTCATAAGGTAGAACTAAAAAAATTTTGACACTTACTTTACCTCAGAGAAAAAAGAAAACAGTGAGCTCTCCAAAGGTCAAATGAGGAGGCTGGTAGAGAGAGAGACCTTTGGGGCAGAGGCTGGGGTCTTGCCCCTCTGTGGAATGAGGATGGGGTATTGGACCATAGTAAGGGGGAGTTGGAACTGAAGTCGGTGCATAAAGTCTAGAGCTTCATAAAGCTGTCCCTTACTCTAAATAGAAACTCAAAAACTCAAGAATTTTGTAAGAAAATTTACTGTCTGGGGAAGAGGGGATAGAAAGTCATCCTTGAAAAATTGAAACGCCAGTTTGCACACACACAGACATGCAATCCAAATTTGTACAATCAGTCTGGTGTGGGAATTCCAAGTGGAGAAATTAAAATAACTGTTCAAGACCATTAAAGTCCTGTATTTTTAGCAGAAGAAAATGTGAAATTATTGCTGTAGGGAAACTTCACAGCCCAGAGGTCATGGGACTCCCACAGAAAAAACAACTTCATTGAAGATGAGCTGACAATCGGAATTAAAAACCCACCACGAAGAAAATGATCTGCCATGAGGGAGAGTCAACAAATGCAATAAACAGAATCAGCACCTTCAGAACTGCAAAGAGTGCATTAATCTGGAAAGAAGAGTGAAACAAAAAGATATCAAAGTATGAAAGACATAAGAGAATAAATGAAAACCATACTCAAAGCATTAATCAGTGTGGAAAGTGATTTGAAATAAGGCCACAGAAGTTCTTTAGGTGAAAAGTATAGTCATTGAAAATAAAAACTCAGTGGCAGAGCAAAACACAGATGAAGCACTGCTGAAGGACTGGTGAACAGAAAGATGGTTCTGAAGACGCGAAAGAGAATGCGGCACAGAAAGAAAAAGACGCAGCAGCTGAGAGACATGGAGAGGATGGAGGTTGGGTCCTTGAAACAGGAATTCTAGGAGAGAACAAAGTAAAAGGAGGACCAGCAATATTTAAAGAGACAAAGGCTGAGGATCTTCAGATTTAAAGAAAATGCGCATTTTTATTTTAGGGAAGCATGGGAGTTCCGGAGAAGAATGAATAAAAATAGAACTCTGCCAGATGTATTAAAACCAAAAAACATTAGAGAAAGAGACACTCTTTCTTACAGAGACAATTGTATTGACAGATTTTTCCTCACAACAGTGAATGCCAAAATAAAGGAATGATCACATTTTCAAAAAAACAGGGACTAAAGTTTCTCCCATATAAGTCCACTAAGACGTAACTACTAAAAGATGGATTGCAGTCAGGTAGAAATTTAACCTGAGGTAGGAATCAGTTGCCAGGAACAATGGTGACCAAAAAATGGGCAAATATGTTAGGAAATATAAAAGAGCAGTGTCTGGGGGTAAAAAGAAAATTTGGGGAAGGTTTAAAAATAGGTACAACTAAAGTACTAACAAGCAATAGCATGGTAGGTAGAAGGGTAGGAATCAAAAGTGATGTTTCAGTATCTTTGTGTTGTTCAGCATGAAAGTAATAGAACTATTAATTTTATATTTGTTTAAGTATCTAAATTGGAAATTTGAGGATAACTAAAAAAATGAAAATACAGTACAAACTTCAAAATCATTAGAGGAAAAAATGAATTAAGGGAAACTAACCAGTTTTATACAAGTTAGAAAAAAGAAACAAAGAAATAATGAACAAAAAACATGGTACAGAGAAAATACCAAATAATATGGTAAAAATAAGTGCAAATATGGGTAATTGCAATGTAAACACTAAATTTGAACTATAAATTAAAGGATTTTTACATTTGATTATAACAAATAAATTATACAAAACAAAACCCAGCCCTAAACATCCATCTAAAATAAAATGGCAAAGAAAACTTAAATTAAAAGTAAAGAAATGGAAAGGTGGACCATGGAATTACTAACCAATAGAAAGTGATTGCACCAATGTTAACATTAGATAAAACTAGTATTTAAGGGAAAGCATTTTAGAGATTAAGCAAAGATTACTTACTAATAAAATATGTATTTTCAGTAGGATTTTCAGCCTAAATGTCACTAACTACAAAGTCTCTGAATCTATAAGCCAAAACTTTTAGAATTACAATGAGAAATAATTAAGTTATGCTAACAGTGGGGAAAACTAATGAAACAGCAAGAAGCATAGTAGTAAGGATGGATAAGATCAGAAAAATGTACTAATGGGTTGGTCTAATAGATATTATATAAATTCTGTATCCAAAAATGAAAGAACATGTTTTTTAAATATTATGAACATATTTTTGTTTTTCTTTTTTGAAAATCTAGTTTTAAAAGCCATCACACATAAATGTCATTAATTCCAGTAAAAGTAGGGATGGTGCAGCCTGATCTAAAAGTTAAGTCTCTGCACTTAGCCGGGAGAGGAGGCAAAGCACAGTGTGTGTGTGAGGGGGTGTTGGAATGAGACAAGTATGTGAATTAAGACGAGAGTTACACAGCCCAAGTCAGCAATGCCTAGGTTTAAATCCTAGCCTCAATGTTGATTAGCTCTGTGACTTTGGAAAAATTAACATAGACTCTTTGAGCCTCAGTTTCCTCATCTGTGTAATGGGTCTAATAGCAGCATCTACATCTTAGGGCTGTTGTAAGAATCAAATAAGATACTGTATTTTAAGTGCCCAACACCATGTCTATCTCCTCATAAGTGTGCAATAAATTAGCTGTTTTCATATTCATTATTATTTTAATGTCTTCCCTCCTATGTCGAATTATTTGAATATATTACTATATACTAAGATAACTTGCTTTTATTCTATCATCTGTCTTCTTCCAAGAATCTGGACTCTGAGTTAAATATTTGTGTTCTGAACATTATTTTGTGTTAAGATATCTTTGCAACATGTTTTATTAAAAATTAGGGTGCTATTACTGACACATGAGAAGTGAGGAGACCCAGAAAAATAGATTAAGCTATTTTGAAGGAACTATATTAGTAAAGCAATGAAGCAAAATATTTCAAAAACACATAATAAGGACTCCACGTATTATTAAGCAGATGTTGAAATTTGCAGAGGCAAATAGTAACCATGCGGCATTTTTCATACCAATGCAATGAGGAACTCAGAGTCTGGGGACATCCTAATCTTACTCGAAGTAACACAACCCTACAAACACAACACTACAGTATGATTAGAACTAAGGAAAGAATTCTTTGAAGAGTGTCTTTCTATTTTAACACAGAAGTTTTCATGTAAAACCCCGACTTTGCCCTCCAGGATGATGAAAATTCATTAGATAAGAACTTCAAGATTTCTCCAGAAATGTTGCCTTTCAGGAGCCAGAGTGACCTGTTGCTTTTGCTCAGATGCTGGTGTGAGCTTAGTCTGGATGACTTCCTTCTGCAGCAGGACAGGGCGAGATGCGTTTTCACGGAGCTTCCAGTTTCACCACAATGAAGCTGTGGGACTTTTTCTAGAACAGAGAACTGAGTAGGGGACTTGAAGCAGAAGGAAAGGGACCAGGTCATGCCCCTGGGTAGGTGGGCCCAAAGATCTGTTATGTGTGTAGACAAGGTTCCATTCAGGGCAATCCTGCCTTTGAGTGCCTGGGATGGTTAGAGCAAGGGGGTGTCCCTAGGACCGTGGACAGTCTAGAGACAGAGAGGCCATGGGGAACAGGAGAAAGAGGGCATGGCATAGGGTGAGAGTGGGATGTGCAGTGTGTTATCAGGAAAATGAATGGATGACTACTTTGGCATGATTAGGTGGAGGGATGCCCTAAAATGCCAGGTCCACACAGTGGCCTCCACGCATGGGGAGCCGCGGACAGGTGTTACCAGGCAGGAGGCCAGGCACTTGGCACTGCAAGGCTCAGCCTGAAGACTAGTGGCAGTGAGGGCTTGAACCAAGGGAGTGGCAGGGGGTCATTCTGTGGTCTTCTGCTTGTTAAATCCAGGTACACAGAATAAACACAATCACATGCATGCGATAGAGGCACACATGCAGAGACATGGTTCTGCTGTGTTACAGTGTAATTTCCAGCCTCTATTATGAGGTTTAGTGGTCTCCAAAGATGGAGTGCATGTATCCAGGGGTGCTCAGGATAACCTATAGGTCTGTATTGCTTTCAGGTAAGGAAATCCATTTGGTTATGATAAGATTTCATTTCTGGAGTGGCCCTGGTTGCCTGCTTTGGGACCCTGTGTCTGAGATGGTGTCTCACAAGCACTGGAGCAGGAGTCCCCAGCACAGGGTGATGGCTGCATCTTCATTCATTTCCTTGCTTCCAGTACATCAATATTTAGAGATTTCTTTGCACTGGTTATGGATTTGCAGACTCTATGGCCTGCACTGGGGGTCCTGGGTGGGCTGGGGCTCAGGACCACAGCAGGAATGGTTGTGCTGACGTGCGCCCACTGCCCACTGACAATCAGCCCTGCTTTAGGCAACAGTCTCTGGCGTATGGTGGCTCCAATCTTCAAATACAGCTCAGTTCAGAAATCATTCGATTGGGGATATTATTCAAAAACTTCACACTTCTCTAGAAGCTGAGATTTCTCAGCCTTCCCATGCTCGGGCTTGCTTCAGGGAGAGGATGTGGTCAGTTCTGTCCCCAACCCCGGTCCCCATCTCTCCCATTCACTAAGTGCTATTTCAGAGGAGGGAGGGGGAAGAATGAGGGAGGAGAAGTCTGCGATGGGGCAGCTCCTGCCTTGCCAGGGGTTTTGTTGTCTCTGGGTCTGGAATGAGATAAAAGTAGATTCTTTATCTTGTTGGTATCATTGAGAATTCTTCAGGGAGTCCTAGCTGGAGACATGTTTTTTCTTCACCAAGGCAGATGCACCTTTATTCCAGATGGTTAGGACTCGGGAGCTTCTTGCTGTTGGGTTCCTTTCCCCCTTCAAGCAGTCCTTTAGACAGAATCCAACTACTGCTGCTCTGTCTTTTTGGTGACCCCATCCATTCCTCAAGAAGCATGGTGGTACCTGACCCCTGAAGTCCTTGGGACTGGGCTTAATCTGCCCCAGTCTCATCTGTCCTATGTACAGGTCACTGTAGGCATCTCAGGTGTGAGTTAGGCAGGCCGCCCACAAGCCTCCCTACTTCAAGGAAGCAATCCAAGGCTCTGCATGAAGAACCAGCACCATCTGCCCCTCGTCGGGTTGGACTGCAGCTCTCTGCCAAGATGTGAGGTCAGCGTGCCCTTCCCCTCCCTGCTCTCTAAACCCTTTGATTTTTGGTCTGATTTGGGGGCTTAAAATGAAGCTACTTCTTGGAAATTTCCTTTGTAAATTCTGGCAGTGGTGTTCCAGTTTGGAATTTCATAGCCACAGGGGCTTCAAAACTTCAGTAATGACACTTTGCGACATATAAATGGGAAAAACAGTTGCCCATATTTTTTTTTTCTTTTATTTGACTGATTGGAGTCAAACAGAAAGGATGGGAGACCACTGCTCTAGACTTTTGCTGCTTGCCTTAGTTATCCATTTAAGAGATTTCTGGCCCTTCTACACTAAGGTTCCTTGCTTCAGAAATTGCAGTAGAAAAGCATAGCTCAGGTTTTGAGACAATCCATCATTTGGCTGCCTGGCTTCCAAAAGAAAGTTTCAAATAGTTCTCCTTCCAGACTCAGACATTCCAGGCCCTATCACAGCTTAAACGTGCTTTTTCTGTTTGGTCAGTCTGAGTTAAATTACTCTGGGCATTTTCGAGTTTCAAGAAGAGGAAAAAAACTTTTTCAACCTGAAAAATAAATGGAAGGCATTCATTTTGGCAGCAGATAAGTCTAAAAAATGTGACCTCTCAGAGTTCACACTGCCCAAGTGAATTGTTTCCTTGGAGGAACAGAATCTGCATGAGTTCAATCAAGTAATGTCAAGGAGAAAATGTTAAATGATGGAAGAAGAAAAAATATTTATAAGACAAGGAAATTTTGGAGCCAGGTTTCTCCTTGAATTCCCACCTCACTCTATGTCCAGGCTTCAACATTGGGCAGAATGTTTTATATCACTTTAGTAACCAAATTAGTTTGGTAGAATACATACAATGATTTGATTTAGAACACGTGATCCTCTGGTGGCTAGGAAAATAAGTCTCTATGGAACTGGGATAATTTGATAGCTGCTGGGTAGTAGAGATTTGTGTGGAACCTTTTGTAAACAAATCTGAACGGTACTTTTCTCCTTGGTGGACTCCTTTGGTAATCAACCTACCAGGTTCTGGAAATGGACCATTATGCAAATTCATAAAATACAACTAGAGCTTTTCATCTTGGGATGTTTATAATTCTTTCCCTTGGAAATAAGATCTTTAAATGAAAATCTCCACGGTAATGCTCCATGAAGAGTAACACCGTAAATGTCTCGCTAGGGAGAAGAAAATACAAAATGTTGGGCTACTCAAAGAAGTAGTAACTCAATTTCGTGGCTGAGATATTTCAGATCCTCTCAAAGACTATATTTTACAGATCTTTTATTATAGTATTGCTATGGACATGACTGTTTTTATTGCTCCTTCCTGGCTCTGTGGTAGGTGTAGGAGATGTGTGACCAGGAACAAAGGCTATTTTCTTGCCTCATATAGCTCAGGCACCTCATTTGCTTGATGAGACTGACAAGTCCCTCAATAGCTGCAACACAGAGAGTACACGCCACAGTGGCATGGGCATGAGATGCTGTGGGGGTGGAGTGGGGCGTTATTAGCCAAAATTGTAAAGGCATCTTGAAACTCACAAAACACTGCAAATATTTAGTGAGCGTCAGATATAGGCTGGTTACTATACGTTCATCACTTTCATTTTCAAATGCTTCTCCCAGTATTATAAAGTAGACCTCCACAAAGATTGGCACACCGAAAACGCTTGCACATAGTCCTTGTCTTTACTGGCATTCTACATGAGAAAATCTCATTGCCCAGAGACTCAAAGAAAATGATTGGATGTCAAAGGAGAGACTTCTAGGAGACACCAAGGAAAACAATGAAAAAAAAAAAAGAAAGAAAATGAAAACCTTGAGAAGAACAACTTGAGAAACAAACAAAATAAGTCCAAAGTAATAGCACAGAACCCAAGGGCCCAAAAAAGTATTTCACAACTTAAATTAAGTACAAAGCAGGGCATCTTGAGAAATTCCCACATTTCCAAGGCTGAACCACATCTAGAACTCAGGGAGTGACTTGAATCCCTTAGGAAATAGATGCAGTAAGGGAACTGCATTGCACAAGGGCCAAGTAGAAAGATTGCATGGCTCCACTATCCAAGGACATTGAGGGCCTTCCTGGGAAGCCAGGAGAAAACTAGAGATCTTGTGAAACAAAAAGAGCAACACTGGAAACCCAGACCCTAAAACAAAATATTAAGTGAGCACTTCCAGAGAAAGGGGTACAAAAGAGTTGATGTGGCAAATACAGTAGTATGGATTAGTTGAGCACATGGAATGAAGAGAAGCGTGGGATGATGTCCTTCCAAACCCCACCGGGCAGTGCTCCCCTCTGGAAAACATTAAAGAGTCTATGGGTCTGCCCTCTAAGTACAGCCCTGCTTTGGTAACAGAAAGGTCTATGGTGGCTCTAACCTCCAAATTCACCTCCATTTACAAATTATTTCATTGAATATTTTATTCAAAAGCTTTGATCTTCATTAGAAGTCAAAACAGGCTCTGGAATAAAATGTTAGGTCTTAAGCAATGGCCTGTGGTTCAGACACTATCAGAAAATGTGATAAAACCTAGAAACCAGAGTGGAGATCTGGCCAGGTATCTCACTTCACTGATTTGTTGTTGTTATGTTTTTTATTTGTTTAATATCCAAGGGCATTACCTTATGTGCATTCCCGATAAAGTACGTATTCTGATATGTGGCTCCGTTAATGTTTTAATGTGTATTTCACAGGCTTCTGTCAGCAAAACTTTGATCAGCCATGGATTTCCTTGTTCCAAATCCAAACGGGAAAATGACTAACTGTGGTTTGCAAGTCTTTTTTTTTTTTTTTTTTTTTTGGTCAACATTACTCCCTGCACATTTACATAGATACAGGCATGCCTCAGAGATATTGTGGGTTCAGTTCCAGTTCACTGCAATAAAGCAAATGTTGCTATAAAGTGAGACACACAAATTTTTTGGTTTCCCAGTGCATATAAAAGTTACATTTACAGTATACTGTAGTCTCTTAAGTGTGCAAGAGCATCATGTCTAGAAAACAACATATACGCCTTAATTAAAAATACTTTATTGCTAAAAAATGCTAACGACTATCTGAGCCTTCAGTGAGTGGTACTCTTAGTGCTAGTGGAGGGTCTTGCCTCACTGGTGATGGCTGCTGACTGATCAGGGTGGTGGTTGCCGAAGGGTGAGGAAGCTGTGACAATAAAAAAAAAACACAATAAAGTTTGCTACATTGATTGACTCTTACTTTCACAAAATATGTCTCTGTGGCATGTGATGCTGTTGATAACATTTTACCCATAGTAGAACTTCCTTCAAAATTGGAGTCAATCCTCTCAAACCCTACTGCTGCTTTATCAACTAAGTTTATGAAATAGTTTTTTGTTGTTCTTTCAACAGTGATCTTCATCTAGAGGAATTTCCATCTCATGAAACCACTTTCTATGCTCATCCATAAGAAGATAGTCCTCATCCGTTCAAGTTCTATTATGAGATTGCAGCAATTCAGTCATATCTTCAGGCTCCACTTCTAATTCTAGGTCTCTTGCTATTTCCACCACATCTGCAGTTACTTCTTTCATTGAAGTCTTGAATCCCTCAAAGTCATCTATGAGGGCTGTAATGAACTTCTTCCAAACTCCTGTTAATGTTGATATGTGACCTCCTCCTGTGAATCATGAATGGTCTTAGTGGCTTCCAGAATGGTGAATCCTTTCCAAAAGGTTTTCAATTTACTTTGCCTAGATCCATCAGAAGAATCACTACCTATGGCAGCTATAGCCTTGTAAAATGTGTTACTTAAATAATAAGACTTGAAAGTCAAAACTACTCCTTAATGCCTGGGCTGCAGAATAAATGTGTTAGCAGGCATGAAAACAACATTCATCTCATTGTACACCTCCATCAGAGCTCCAGGGTGACCTGGTACATTGTCAATGAGCAGTAATATTTTGAAAGAAATCTTTTTTTCTGAGCAGTAAGTCTCAACAGTGGGCTTAAAATATATGTTCAGTAAACCATTCTATAAACAGAGAAGCTGTAATTGAGGCTTTGTTTTATTTACAGAGCATAGGGAGAGTAAATTTAGCATAATTCTTAAGGGTCTGAGGATTTTCAGAATGGACACTGGCTTCAACTTACAGTCCAATGAGAGAGTCAGCCTGTTCTTTGATGCTTTGAAGCCAGACATTGACTTCTCTTTAGCTATGTAACTCCTAGATGGCATCTCCTTCCAGTATAAGGTTGATTTGTCTACACTGAAAATCTGTTTAGTGTAGCCACCTTCATCAATAATCTTAGCTGGATCTTCTGGATACCTTGCTGCAGCTTCTCCATCAGCACTTGCTGCTTCACTTTGCACCTTTTTGTTATAGAGATGGCTTCTTTTCTTAAACCTCATGAACCAACCTCTACTTGCTTCTAGCTTTTCTTCTGCAGGTTCCTCACCTCTCTCAGCCTTCATAAAGTTGAAGAGAGTTAGGTCTTTGCTCTGGGTTAGGCTTTGACTTAAGGGAATACTGTGGCTGGTTTGATCTTTTGTCCAGGTCAATAAAATTTTCTCCTTATCAGCAGTAAGTCTGTTTCACTTTCTTATCATCCATGTGTTCACTGGAGTAGCACTTTTAATTTTTTTTCGAAATCTTTTCCTTTGCATTCACACCTTGGCTAACTGTTTGGTATAAGAAGCTCAGCTCTCAGCTGTCCTATCTCAGCTTTTGACATGCCTTCTTCACTAAGCTTAGCCATTTCTAGCTTTTGATTGAAAGGGAGAGATGTGAGACCTCCCTTCATTTAAACACTTAGAGGCCTTTGTAGGTTATTAATTGTCCTAATTTTAGTGGCATCGTGTCTCAAGGAATAGGGAGGCCTAAGAAGAGGGAGAGATGGGGAATGGCTGGTCAATGGAGCAGTCAGAACACATATATTTATTGATATAAGTTTGCCATCTTATATGACTGTGGTTCGTCATGCATCCCCTTAATTACAATAGTAACATCAGAGATTAATGATCACAGATCACCACAACAGATATAATAATAATAATAATAATAAAGCTTGAAATATTGTGAGAATTACCAAAATGTGACACAAAGACAGGAAGTGAGCACATGCTATTGAAAAAATGGTGACCATAGACTTGTCTGACGTGGGATTGCTACAAACCTTCAATTTGCAAAAATGCTAGAGCAAAGTACAACAGGACAAGCTCTTCCTGCGGTGCTGCAACAAAGGTGACATAGAGTGCTGGATTTGTTGGCGTCATTTCTCATCTAGAAACTGAAGGAGGCTGAGCAGACCCCTTGTCAGCTCTTGCTCATGTGAGCTGAAATTTTCCCCGGCTTGGAATTACTAGAAATTCTTCCCGCCCCACCACTGACTAGGTGAGGGTTTCTGTATTTTCTGCTGCTCCAAACTTGATGCCCGGGTCTCCTGGGATGAAATGGCATCTGGGGGATGCTGTTACCTTGCTGCATCTCTGCTCTGGCGTCTAGGTCTCACCCCATTTTCTGGTAATCTCCAATCCATATGCTGTTCAGTTAAGACCTGACATTCTTATTCTAGATCCCACTCAGGCAGTCATCTAGGCTCTTAACCCTCTGCTTCAGGAAACGCCCTCCCTCTGAATAACTGTCCTCAGTTGTGGGGGAAACCACATTTTCTCCAGTCCCTTCACCTCTGTCTACTCAAGAAATGTTGCATACCTGGGGTTACTAGGCAGTTCCCTTTCTACTATCTACACCTCACTCACCCTTCTCTAAGGGGGTGGGAGGTTTTTACAGTGGGCCAGTGGGTAGGTCCTTGATCTACACTCTGTTTTGAAGCTCCCCTGCCCACAAAGTTCACACACGTCCATGCACACGTGTGCCTCTGTCACCAGCCCCTTTAGGGCCTGACTTAAAAGGTACCTTCTCAGGAAGTTCTTCCCTCATCCCCTTACCCAAAACTCTGTTCTGCCTCCAACACTGACCACACCTTATTCCTCTTCACTGCTTTAATTTTCTCTTTAGCTGACATTTCTATTAAAAAATATATGTATAACACAGACACACTCACAAATACTTTTTAATAGAGATAACTTATTTATCTTTTTGTTTAACTCTCCCAGTAGTGTTCTGAAGAATGTTTTACCACTGGCTGTTCACAGCAGGGTGGGGCGGGGGCACCCTGATGGGTAGTGTTTGCCAGTGGTGTAAACACTCCCACTAGGGCTAATTTGCAATAATGGCTATGTTCAACAACTGGCTTGCAAAATTCTTGAAAATTTCACAATTTGGTCTTGTGAACCTGTTTGAGCCAGTTCTAAGATACCACTGGCTGTCCCCACACTGAGACATCCCATGAGGGTGTCCTATGAGGGCAGGGATTTCTGCATGCTTTGTTAACTGTTGTAACTTAAACACTCTAAATAGTTTTTGGTCCGTAGTAGAAGTTTCATAAATAACCGTTAAATGAGGGAATGAGTATAAACACATACTTTACAATTGAGATAATTATATATAAAGAACAATGCATTCTGTTATTTTCATTTATGCCTACAATGAGAACTTTGCCCATGTAGTTACATGTTATTCTAGAATATTTTAATGATGCTTTAATGATTAACCTTGAGGTATAGTTTGTTGCACTGCTATTTTGTGTTTAGGTAAATTTTATCTCACTAAAAATAACACTATTATAAATATATTTGAACACAAATATTTATTCATATTAACTAGATCAGATGTGGTGGTATATTGTTTATGCTTAATAAAATTATATTAAAAGAGGTATGAGAAATAAATTTGAGAAGATTTTGATAATATTCTGAAATTAAAATGACATATGAATGTTTGACCAAATACAACTGATATTAGAATTTTAAGAAATTAAGTTAATTAGCTTTTTAATTTTTAAAAAATTTGGTATACACTGTTGAACAGATAAGGAACCCAGAACACTGAATTTCTTTAGATACAAATGTAATATGTAAAATAATGTTATAAACAATGCAGGATAAACATTAAAAATGAGTTGGGGTAATTTTAACAATATGAAAAAATTAATTTAGATTCATACTTTACATTATTTTGCAAAAAAACCCAAAGTGGATAAAATAATAAAAAACTAAAATAGCTAAAATTAGAAAATACATTTAACGTAAAGAGTACAAAAATGAGAATTTTCCAAGGAAAATAGAAAAAGGTTTTAAATACATTTAACAAATTTAAAAATATAATAAACATTTAAAATTCTATTCTACAAACACTAACAGAGTTAAAATTGAAAGAAGGAGTTGTGACAACTGGCACTAGCATAGTTTTGTTAAACTCTTATCCCAAACTACAAAATTCTCTGAAGTCAGAAATGGACAAGAGGTTAAAGAATATAACAAGAAGTTTTATGTAAAGTAAAGTATAAATGATAAACACACATCAGGGAAAACTAAAATCAGTTCAATTTTCTTGTTAATTAAAGAAATACAAAGTTGAATTTTATAAGGAAAGCTCGTATGCTCAGTTAAAGTCTCTTTTCATTTATCACACTGCCTGGGTTGATTCCATTTTAATTCTGCCACGTCTTCATTAAGCTATTCACTGATTTGAATGTGGATCTCAATTTATCCATTCTCAATTCAGTCATGGAGGTGCCAAAGGAAATATCAGAAGCTTGCCAAGGTAACCAAGAGAGCCTAGAGCTGATGTGTGATTGTATTGTCCTGAGAGATATTAGAATAACATTCTTTTGTTCTTCCTCAAGAAAAGCAAAACCTCAAAGACTCAATAAGTCAGAAGCAAATATATTTCATATCCAAGTGAATTGTCTTGAGATTCCTTCACATTTGGCCCCTATGTGAAGCTTAAACACAGAGATAAGTGCATTTATGTGCTTCATGTGCACTGGAATCCACTGGTGCAATTTCATTATGAAAACAGTGATCATTAGGAGTGTATCCAGCTTGAGAGGGGGCTGTGCATCACTGAATCATGGACTGCCAGGTGGTAGAAGAGATGGCAGTGTTTGTCTGCTCTGAACCTGCAGAGGCCCCATCTCCACACCTACCAGGTGGGCACCCATGGCATTTGTTTGGGTGCTTTGTTTCCATGTCATTGCCATGGTCTTCAGAAAGATAGGGCTGTAAGGATTCTGAATGGCAGCTTGGGAGGTTCAAAGGATTCAGGGAGAAAACAAGCATTGGTAGTCATTTTAAGAGTGATGACAATGATTATGATAAATAGCTGGCTATGATCTTTGAGAGATGAGAATATGAGGTGAACTTTATGTTTTCTCTGGTTTCTGCATGGAGTCACTTTTTGAATTGTGACACGAGGAAGTAGAGCTCCGTAAAGAGCTGCAACCTCACTCATCAGTGAAGCAGCTGGATGTTTGGAACCAGGACCATGGCTAAAGGGTGTGGGGCATAAAACTGGAGAGGAGGGAACTACTTAGAAAAGGGACACCAGTAGCCATTTCACAATGTATACATATTTCAAAATACCATGACACATACCATAATATATACAACTTTTCATTAATTAAAAAAAACTGAAAACTATGGGGAATCCATTGAAAAAAAAGAAAAGAAAAGAGGCACCAAAAGTATTCGAGATCTCCTTGAGTCTTTGATTGAGCACTATATGTCATGTGCACAAGACAAGACTGAAAGCTGCAGCTACTGGAGACTCTAAGCTAAAAGGAGGCTTCAGAGGTCATACAGAGGTTCTGAGAGATGCTGGAGTTCTAACCAGCAAGATCAAAATGAGCTCACTGAATGAGGTCCTAAATGGGCAATGCCTCAGAGTAGGACTATGTTAGCCCTAGACTAAGGGCTACTCTAGATGTGCCTTAACAGAGCTGAAGATCAATCCTTGGCCTACTGATGCTTATCCACCAGTAAATAAACTGCCTGCCACAACAAAAATTGATACTTTTTGAAGGAAGAAAACTAAATTCATTTTCTCAGTGGTGTAACTAACATATGATTGAAAACTACTAGGCATGAGAAGAAGTAGGAAAATGTGATGCATAACAAAAAAGTCAGTATAAACAGACCCAAAGATGAGACAAATTTTTCAGTTAGCAGGCATGGACTACAGTTAATATAAATGTATTGAAAGATTTCAATGAAAAGGTAAGCAGAATAGCTGAGCAGAAGGGGAACAGGGTCAGAGACATGGAAACTAGAAAGTAAACCAAATAGATATTCTAAAACTAAAAAATTATTATATTTAAAGTGAAAAGTTCAATAGATAGACTTAAGACAAGGCTATATACATTACAAAAGAAAACATCAGTGAACTGGAAGACAGAGCTATACAAACTATCTAAACTAAAAAACAAAGAGAATAACTCTTTTTCAAAAAGAGCAGAGCCTCCTTATTGAGAAGTAAACAAACATTGGTGGTGTGAAGAGAGCATGGGCTTGGAGTTGTTAAGGCCAGGACTTGAAACATGACTTTACTTATGCCTCAACATATAATTTAACTTCTATGACCTGATTTTTTAGGTGGAGATATTTTAGGTGGGGTGGGGAGGAGAAGGAATATATTACATAAAAGGTGAAGTAACTCTGGAGGCTGAGATGGGAGGATTTCTTGAGTGCAGGAGTTCAAGCCTTCAGTAACCTATGATTGCACCACTGCATTCCAGCCTGGGCAACAGAGTGAGACTCTCTCTCAAAACAAAAACCAAAAACCAACCAAACAAAAAAATGAGGTCACTAAAGTATAAAGAGATAAAAGGAGTATCCCAACATCAAAGAAACAGCAAAATTCAGTTTGGGAAATCAAACGTTTATCTTTTGATGCTCAGTCTAACACCTTTTCCTATAGAAAAGGCACTGGCCAAGGCAATGGATGTGCTGATGCTTTTTGGCTGATTGGGACATTTGGGGGCTGTGTTCAGATGGGAACCAGTGAGTATTTGTTTCAGAAAGGAGATTTGAAGAATTGCGATATTTCTAATTTCAAAGCAAGGCAAAAAGCCCCAAATCTTGCAATTGGTTCCAGGTAGGTCAAGTCACCAATTTTCTGAACCTCAGACTGCACATATATAACAGAGACATTATGTGCTATGTGCACAGAATGTGGTGAATATTAAGTTGAAGCACACAGGAGCAGCCAACCCCCAGGGAACATACCTTTCCATACTGTGGATCAAGGGTCTTGAACTATTATCCATCATTGCACTGAGCTCCTGAGAGCCAGGGACAGAGGTTCTGGATCCTTTGTTCTGCAAAACAAGGCCAGTATGACTAAATAAGAGCCGAAGTGGATGTGCATAAAATAGTACTTGTTTTGGCAGTTCCCAGCCCCAGTTCTCCCGGGCTCAGAAACACAGGCCAATCTGCAATGTTATCAGTCTGTCTGGGCCCAACCTCCTCAGAGTTAAGGTTCCCAGATCCCCTAGGGCAGCATCCTCACCCTACTCTGGTGCTAAAGCTGGGATACCGAGCACAGTGTCAGTAGAAACCCAGAGAGAAAGCTGAAATCTCCTGGTTTCCCTGATAAGTGAAGGTGGAAAGACATTACTTGTCAGATTCCAGCTCCACCTGGAAAGGCCTGGGCAGGGCTGGCCACATCAGTGTCTGCTGCCTGCTCTGAGACCTAAGGAGTAGCCTGTAGTGCCCATTCATTCAATCAGCAGACATTCACTGAATATCAGTTTTGTGCCAACTGCTGCAGAGGGCCTTGGAAGAGTAGCAGTGGATAGGACAGACCCAGTTCTTGCTCTTGTGGGCTCATCATGCTGTGGTTTGGTAACCCCTCTAATGATGTGGGTGCAGGGACAAGAATTCCAGACCTATTAAGCAAACTTGGTTCCCAATATTCCTTCTTTTCTCCTGTCAGGCCCTTAAAGATAAGAGGAAAACTGAAATATTGAGCATCAGTTTAGGGGTGCAGAGAAGTTTCAGTGACAGCTTTGGGATTTGGAGGATCCTATTTGGAGATGGTATCTTCAGTCCCCACCCTGTCCCTCTTTGGTCCTAGCAGGGCTCAGCCACACATGGACACTCCCAGTTGCATTGCTCCTGTGCCCCTGCTTCCAAATGCACACGTAGGAACTGCCCCTGTTCACTGGGCTGATGACACCTCCTGGCAGTTTCTTCTTTGATTCTGTCTTCTGTGTCTGGCATGGCTCAGACCCAAATCTGCATCCAAACCTCCCCCATGCACCAGGCATGTCTTCAAAGATACAAATAAAGGAAATATGTAGGAAACAAAACACACGTCAGTGAAGAGATGGGCCCACATTTTGGGGTCTTCACTGTAGCCAAGGAAAGGGTGTTGTGGTCTGTGTTAGGTGAGCCATCTACTCCTATGATTCCAATGTGCCTGACTCCAGGAGGAGCTCAACCCAGGGGCCCCCTGATTTAGCGTTGTCCATCCCTCTGCCCATCCTCAGGGAGTTCACTGTTGACATGTTCTCTCCATGACTCAGAGCAGTTGTTCACCTTGTTTGTCAGGTGAGGGCACTAGGTCAAACAGGAGGACCTGGGTGCCACTGATGCATCTGGTGAGAGACAGGCACAGGTAGGAACCCAGGCCAGGGCTCCTGCCTCTCGGGCTCTGGCCCTCCCAGTGCATCCCAAGGCTTCTTCCTGAGGCGTCTGCTGCCTGGGCCCAGGATCTGCCTTGCAGAGAGGAGCAAAGCACTCTGGGGCAGATGTGGCAAATCTTCTGACAAAAACGTTGCTTTTAGTTTGGCCCTCCTGCTTGGATTTTGTTTGAGCCCTGATTCTGGGTGAAAGGCACAGGGGAGCCTGCATCTGTCTCGCTGGCTGCCCAAGGCTGGGCATACCCTCTGCAGGGCCTGGGCAGTGGGCTCTCATCATTCTGCTTTCACTCAGGCAGCAGGGCACATTTGTGGGCCCATTGTGTGCTGGGCCAGCTGCCAGGTGCCCGTTCCACAGAGGGCTGTGCCACATCCCCACTTTCCTGGAATTCAGGGAGTAAGAATAAAGCCGACTCCTTATTCATTCCGCAATTATTTCTAGCTTCATTTTTCAGGCACCCCCTATGACATTGTTTTCCCAGGAACTCTGAAGCAATGAAACCATGAAACATTCAAACACTATGCATGGACTGTTTATCAAGAAAACAATCATAGAATAAAGATCCCACAAATTTGCCCAGTGAGAATTTCAGTGTGGGGAGGAGGAGATGGGAATGGCCACGGGGAGGGTCGGGTTTTCCCTGAAATGCTGACCAGCTGGCCAGGCCTGAGGAAGTGTCCATAAGCACACGCACAGGCACACAAGGACACTGGGCTTGCTCTCCTGTCCTGGTAGGACTCTTCCAACAACTAGAAACACTCATATTTCCTTTTAGATAATTTATGAAGTACTTTTAAACACACCCACTCCCTTGGGGGGAAGATTGTTCAAGCAACAACCTAACTTTTGTTAATGGATTGTTGGCTATTAGGGGATATTAGTTCAGCATGATTTGATTTGTGAGTTTGATTGAGGGGAGCAAGGGAGGCCCGGCTCGTTTAGTAGACAAAACCTTGGGCTGAGAGGGGCCTACGCTGTGATCCTTCTCCTGGGCCCTCCCTGGGCACAGGCAGGCAGGTCCTCCCTGCCTCACTTCTCCCCCTGGTGTTTGCTCCTGTCATCCTCTCACTCAAAGCTTCAACCAAGGAGGACAGCAGGGCCCTGGGTCTTAGAAGCTAGTTGTCTGTCACCTGGGGATGGCTCACAGAGGAGGCAGGGACTACATGGGGTCAGGCCGTCGCACCAGAACTTGGTGCCCTGGTGTTTAAATGCTGTGACTCTCAGAGCTCCTGGGCTACACAGGCTGCTTGAGGTCCAGAGGGGGCTGGAGTTGGACGGGCTTTCCTCCACTCGCTCGTCCATCTACCTGTCTGTGCTCAGCAATGCTGCCCTTGGTCAGCTGCTCAGCAAGGACAGCAGAGTAAGGGTGTGTGAGGTAGTTTTTGCCACCTTAGCTAGCAGAAATTTAAGGACTCCCCCAAAGAAGGAAGGGAAAAAGATGGCATGCTGGGGAATGTAGTTAGAAGGCTGTTGGTCTGCCCCACTGACTGTCATTTCTATCTGGTCCCCAAGTGGCTAGGTGGGCAACGAAGGGGCCCAGGACCACAGAAACACACATTTCCTCTGCGGAATTTCCTCAGTCCTGCAGCTTCAGCAACTAAAAGGCTGAGTTTTTCCTTCGTGGGGAATCCAGATGGCCTGCGTGTTGTTCCCAGGCCCTGGGGCTACACACAGCTCCAGCTGCCGCGTTTCCTCATTTGGGATAATGAAAACAAGGGCTTGGACTGTCTCTGAGCTTTCTAATTGGGCCACCAGCTGATCCACATGGTCTTTTTTCTTTTAACCAACTTGACCTTCTAACATGAGCAGGGAAATGCCTATTTGCTCAAGCTTGTATTTTCCATAGTTATATAGCAAAATCCCGTTTTTATAAGCATAGTTTAGCTTACAGTGTAATGAGGCCCCATTGAGCCATCCAAAAAATGTGAGCTGGGCTTCCTTCCAGTATGAGGACCAGGATGCTGGGAGGGATGGAGGTCCTGGGGTGGCAGTGGCTCCTCTTGGGATGTGTACGAGGCTCTGATTCCATCCTGCACAAAAACGATGGCAGATTCACACCACATGGGAGGATCAGGAGGACATCGTGCTCAGTGAAATAAGCCAGTCACTGAAGGACAAGTGCTGCATGATTCCACTTCTGTGAGGTTCTTAGGGCAGTCAAATTCACAGAAACAAAATAATGGTGTTTTCAGGGGCTGCGGGAGGAGGAATCGGAAGCTGTTGTCTAATGGGGATAGTTGCAGTTTTGCAACATGAAAGGAGTTCTGGAGATGGATGGTGGTGATGGTTGTACAACAATGTGAATGTATTTAATGCCACAGAACTGTAAACTTTAAAAGGGTTAAATTAAGATGGTCCATTTTAATTTATGCATTTTTCATTACAATTAAAAATCTCTCGGGGGAATTGAGGCCAGCCAGCCCGTTTCTCTGAGGGGTATGGAAAATGTCCCTAGGCTTCTGCATCAGCAGCTCTGTAGCCTCTGAGAAACCCACTGCTTTCCACTTCATCCCAGTGGCAATGCTGACCCTGTACGTTCTCATCTGCTAGGAATCCAAATTTATGATTCTGGCATACACTACAGGGCAAGCCTCACTGTGACCCATATTCAGGGATGGGAACTGGAGCTTGATTAGTTTGGTATATGCTTTGGTTTCGATAAGAGCTGGATTATGATGCAGATGTATCTGTGAGGCCTTCCTTTATTCCCTTGTTTGGTGTTTACTTCATCATTCACAAGCTTTTACAGGGAACAGGTTTGGGGTCAGCACTGCAGTATGAAAATGCAGTGAAATCCTTGGTCCCAGACTGGAAGGAATGTTGAGTGTGAAATGTACTCACTCCATACAAGGCTGCAGACATTCTGACTTCGAGCTCTTAATTTGTTTCATGGAAGATAAATAGCATTTTGTTTATAGATGAGTCTGAAGAGTAGACAGCCTGTGCCTGTGTATGCAGATGAAACTCTTTGCTACTTCATCTTTGCCACAGGGTCCCTGGGTACCTCTCCTCGTCACTAGGGTGCCCATGTGGGAGAGCAGGCAGGAACGCTTCCAGGTACACACTAGGGGAGGGGCATGCTGGAAGCTGATAACATATGTTTAGTGTAAAACCTTACTAACTCACTGTGAACAATGACTCAGTTCAGCCTGCAGGAGCCAGAAAGGCCCCCGGCGAACTCTCTGTTGGAACTGGCATCTGCTCTAGTGGAAGAATTGTTTCTTTGAGAAAAGAAAACACACATGCATTACGGGAGGCACCTCTGTCAGGCTCTAGCTCCTCAAAGAACGGCGAAGGGTGGGGAGGCTCAGGATCATATTGGCTGATAGAATCCTGCCCACTTGTGGAATTGGCTGTGCCAATGCGGGGCTATTTAGCCATTGCACAGACAAAATAGGAAACACACATTTCCTATAGCAGGAGGCAATGGTGCATTTCTATTGGTTTTATCAAACAAACTTTAAGCTCTTCGCCTTTTCAAAACAGAGAATAGGACCATTTACATTTCGTGTGAACCTCGCCTTCCTAAACACAAAGGCCAATCTTGCAAGCCTAAAAACCCCAAAACAACGTTTGACAGGAATCTCCATTCAGAGCAGGAAGGTTGTGTTTATATTCTTCTCTCTAGACCAAAGGCTCTTGCAGGGCTGCTGTTTATTTTTCTGGCTCAAAGAGCAGAGCCACCAATATAATATAAAATAGGTAATATAATAAAAATGCTTTATAAATCGGAAGCTCTGTCCCGTTAGGCCCATGCTCTGGTGACTCTGAAATAAACACGTGGGCACCCTTGCCGGCTTCATTTCCTCTTGGTTTCTTCATCAGCGTGCAGCCAGAGTCATCCTTCAGTTTGTTTTTGTTAATTCCCCCAGTCCATCCTGAACCAGGTCAGTCCAGCTGCAACTTTGTCCTGATCTGCAATGTGGCGTGGAGGGACGTGTTTTCCTTCCTTCTCCTGGTGGAGTGGAGAAGCCGAATCTGCACAGCAGCAAGCACTACCGGCCAATCAAACGCACATCCATCACCCGTCACGGGAAGGTCTGGTTCTCACAATGGCGCTTTACTTAGTAACACTGGCCTTTCTTCTTGGGTAAAGGTTTCCTTTAGAAAGTGAAACATTGGGTAGTGGACAGTTAACTGCGAATAAGGGACACCTCAAATGCCAAGATTTTGGGGACATCATCCTGCTCCTTTGGCATGAAGACATACTGGAAAGATAATTTTGTGAATGTCTACCCCAATCACCTGGCGCTGTGGGCCTGCCCCTGGGATGCAGGCCTGCTTCCACATACCCCCATCTCCCCTTCACGCCCGTGCCTTTGTTCTACAGATATTGTGGTTGGAACTTCTCTCTACATTAATCTCAAACCTGCTGCAGTCTTTAGCTGTCAATCCCTGATTCTAATTCTGTTGTCTGAATTGCAACAGAATAAATGCATTTTTTTTTCCATGTGATTGGTCTTCAAAAATCCAAAGACTTCTGGAATGTTCTCCCAAGTCTACACTTTTCCAGGTTAACCACATTTCTTTAGTGCTTCCTCAGACCTCCCAGACTCTTCTCCCATTGTTTCTTCTTCCGATGTGTCCGATGTTGGTGGTCATCACTCCTAAAATGTTGCATCTGGAATGGACCGCAACCTTCCAGACAGGGATCTGATGGTGTTGCTAGAAACATCCCCTGCCATGGATTCATATTGTGCAGGCACTATTGAACTTACACATTCTTAGGTCCCCTTTTGTTTGTCTGTTTTATAAATACAAACCATTATTTGTATTTCTTTATTTAACGATTTACTTCTTGTCTTCATTCCTAAAAGGAATTAAGATACCTCTTAAAAATATAATGCCATATGTAAACTAGCAAAGGGTTAGCATGAATAGGGAAACTATGGACAGACAAAAGTTTATACTGGCCATAAAATGCATTCCAGGATGTCCCACAACCTTGCTATAGGTGACCCACACATGTGGCTGGGTTTCCTAGCAACAAGTGGAAAGGAGGTAACATCACTTGCATGTCAGGGTGCCCATAAAGAAAGCACAAGCCACTGGCTCAGGACAAGCATAGCTGTTCCTGGTACTGAGACCTAAGAGAAATATTCCGCCTAGGTCTTGATAGAGGATACTATGAGATGTAGCTCTGAATGACATCCTTAGAGCAAACACAGTCCATTTCCTAAGAGTTTAGGTTGCTTTCAAAGTCCCTGAACTGTTGCTAATCTTATGCCATATCCAGCATGATGCTTTTGCAATTGATTTTTTTGTGACAAATACTTATCGGTCATTCTAACAGCTCATTTTGTGTTTTGGCCTCAGTGATTCTATGTGTCAATGGCTAGATATTTGGTCAAACATTATTCTGGGGGTTTCTATGAGGGTGTTTTTGGAATCGATTAGCATTTACATTGATGGACCAAGTAAAGCAGATTGACTTCCCCAATGTGTTAAAGACCTAGAAAGGACAGAAAGGCTGGTCCTCCCACTAGCCACCAGTAAGAGAGACCTACTGCCTGACAATCTTCATCCTGGGCATTGGCTTTTTCTGCCTCCGGACTCAGATGAAACATGAGGTCTTCCTGCCTCTCAAGCTGGCCAGGCTTCTAACTGCAGCACCAGTGGCTCTCCCAGGTCTCTAGATTACTGTTGCAGGTCTGGGGGCTTCTCAGCCTCCACAGCCACGTGAGCCAATTCCCATGCTAACTCTCTGCATCTATGTGTGCCTCCTATTGGCTCTGTTTCTCCAGAGAACGCTGACTCATAAGCCTCTAATGGGCAGAACTGACTGCCTTTGGACTCCTTGCCTCTCCCATACCCCCACAGCAGACTCTGTGCTGGGGTCAACAGCCTTGGTTGTTCCATCCACCCACCCTTCAGCACTGCTTGTGGTCAGTCGACACAGAGGGAGCAGTCTGGGCTTAGGTTTGGAAACGCCTCTTTGTCATCCCAGCTACTTACTATTTGCTTTTTTAATCTTCATCAATTTCTTCTTGCATCTGCACAGGCCATCCTAAAGCACTAAGCCTTCTTTTTTTTTTTTTTTTTTAAGAGATGGAGTCTTGCTCTATAACCCAGGTTGGAGTACAGTGGTGTGATCATAGCTCACTGCAGCCTCAAGCTCCTGGGCTCAAGTGATCCTCCTGTCTCAGCCTCCCTAGTAACTGGGAGTACAGATGTGTGCTACTATGACTGGCTAAGTTAAAAAATTTTTTTGTAGAGATGGGAGTCTCACTGTGGTGTTGAACTCCTAGCCTCAAATTATCTTCCTGCTTCAGCCTTTCAAAGTGCTAGAATTATAGGAGTGCCCATAGACACTGTGCCCAGCCGGTATCTTCCTTTCTCATATTAAGATCAACCATACAGGTAAGCATTTGTGTCCCCTCTCTGGCAAGCTGCCATAGCTGAATTTCATGCATTCTAATTCTAACCGTCAGTATCTCTAGAGCCTTTTTTCATCTCTATGCTTCTCTGAAAGCTTCAAAAATTATTTATTTAGTAAATGTCAGTTAGGTCCTACGAAAAGAGTGAGGTTTCAGGAGCTGTCTTGAAGGAGAGGAATGAGAGACTTCTTATTCCTGGGGGTTCCCCCCATGGTGAAGAAGTTAACATAAAAGGGCACACAGCATTCGAGTCTGGAACTTGGGATACTCTCCTCCAGACAAATTACTTATTTTCCCAGTGAAAATGGCCACGACTTTACATTACAATCTAGATAAGAGCGCTCAGGCACAAATCATTCAGGCAACTTTCCCAACTCAGGGTGAGGGAAAAACAAAACTCCAACAATATCTGGTACAGAGAAGTGGGATTGATTCAATTTCATCTTGAACTGGGTCACCACTGCTCCCAACCTGCAACAACAAAGAAACAGGAAAAGTTTCTATTCTGTTTCCATTTAATGATGACCCTAAACAAGAGCAAGGGTGCAGCAGAAAGGGTTTATTTATTCTGATGGAAGAGCCAGCTGGCGAGTCTGCCTCTACGTGTCCGCAAAGCCCACCTGGGATGAGTCTGCAGGCCCTGGGTGCTGTGTGTGCCTGATGAGGGTGGCAGCTGCCCAGATCTGCTCTTTCTGCTTGGAAAGTGCTTTGGCTTGGTCCTGAACAAGAGCATGAACTATGTCAGAAGTTTTAGGGGCACTATCCATCTAAAAACATTGTGCTGGTGCTAAGCACATATACATTGGTATTTATCATCGTAAGCACATCAAACTTGAGTGTATCAATAATCACATGACTCTGTGATATAGAAATTATTATTAACAGTAGCATGATCTCCATTTCCCAGGCGATGTCATTGAGGTTTGAAGAGTGTAAGTTCCATTTGCAGCAATGACCTTGAACCTGTCTGAGATCCACTTGGCTTGTTTGCTCATCAATCCTCTGACTATCCTCTCTGTCACTCCCGATGCCCTGGGCATCAGGCCAGGACTACCAGGTGTGACCTGAGTCACTGCTCCTTCTTGACATGGGAATACTGATGGTTGCCACATTCAGACACATCGGGGCTCCCAGAAGCAGTAGCCTCAGCTTTGGAGAATGGGGTCAACAGCTTCTGGTAGCTGTTCACCTGGAGAAATGGGGGAGAGTGGTACTTTTTTAAAAGATGATACATGCTTTGTTATTTTTGGCACTCATGGTGCTGAACTCATTTCAGCTGAGTAAGCACTAGTGACTCAACTCCAAGGTACACCGTAGACTTCATCTCACACTGTGTGGGCTGTTTAAGGGTTATTGAGTGCTTCCTTTATGGCCCCTTAAGATCTGTGAAACAAATCTCTGTCATTGGCAAACACACTGAGGGCTTTCCATCTCCATGCCTGATTGAAATGTCAAAAGTATGACAGATAGGCATAGCTTCTCTTGTTTTGGAGGCTTGATAGAACAAAACCAATGATGAATGCAAACCAGCTTGAGGCTTTGCCAGGCACCTCTGTGAAAATACATAGACTTCCATCTAGTATTGTTTTTTATATGTTAGCATGGAAGCCAGCTTGGTTTACAAGTCTAAGCATCTAGTAGACATGTGGGATCCTTGTGTGCTCTGAAGTAGCAGTCTGAGGTTCAAGTATCCTCTCTGTATGGGGGGACTGCCCAGAACTCTTCTTCCCAGGGAGCTCAGTTGCTCAGAGCAGCTGCTGCAGGGGATGATCTCGTCTGGGGACAGCATGCTTGGCTTCCTACCTTGCAGTCCTTACAGACAGGAAATACTTTGATATGAGTTTAACCAGATCATTTACATTGCTGTTTTATAGATGAGAAAAGTTGAGACCTGGAATGCATTTCTTGCTAAGGTAAAGTAGCTAGTATTGGTGTGGGAGGCATCTAGAAGGGGATTGGCCCCTCTATGTGGGTGATGCACCAAGGGAGGAAGCATAGGGGCCAAGCAATGATAGCAGGGACCTCCCTCTGAGTGGGGTGGTGACGTTGGGATGCACACGGATGCTGTCCATGGAGCTGGATGAGTTCAGGGCCACTAGTCGTCATGACTAGGTGGGGAGACATCTGAGAAATGATGTGTCTGCAGAGGGAGTGCAGGCAGCCTCTCTTGTGCTTGGGTATTTTCTAAGCTTGGGCGGGTAGGAGATGAGAGGTGCAGTTGGCATCAGAAGAGCAGAGAAGGCATCTGGAGAGGTGGAAATGATGGCTGACTGGGTTTAAGGCAGTGACTATCAACCCCAAATCAAGTGATTTCCACACACGTCCCAGGCATTTGGCAATGTGTGCTTTGGTTGTCACATCTGTGGAGAGAGGTGCTACTGGCATCTAGTGGGTAGAGGCCTGGGATGCTGCTAAACACTCTACAATGTTTAGGTTGGCTTCCCACTCATGCAGTCATTTGGGCCGAAATGTCAATAGTCAATAGGTCAATAGTGCAGAGGTGGCCAGGCGCGGTGGCTCACGCCTGTAATCCCAACACTTTGGGAGGCCAAGGCAGGTGGATCACAAGGTCAGGCATTCAAGACCAGCCTGACCAAGATGGTGAAATCCCATCTCCACTAAAAATACAAAAATTAGCCAGGCGTGGTGGCAGACACCTGTAATCCCAACTACTTGGGAGGCTGAGGCAGGAGAATCGCTTGAACCCCGGTGGCAGAGGTTGCAGCACCACTGCACTCCAGCCTGGGTGACAGAGTGAGACTCCGTCTCAGAAAAGAGAAAAAAAAAGGGAAGAGGTTAGGAAAGCCTGGTTTAAGAGTGTGAGTTAGGGAATGTTTCCATTGGTATGCCATGTTAGTTTCCACTTATGTTTATCAATCTACCACCTAGGTTTAAGATTCAGTCTCTCACCCTTTACAGTCATTCCCAGAGAACAGTGTCATGGTGTCAGGGGAAAACAGTTTCAGAGCTATCCAGAAGGGGATAGGCCCCCTCCAAAAATTTTCCAGCCCATTCTGCCCTAGTTTGGGGCATGGCTCTTTCTCCCAAGCTGGAGGCAAGCACTCCTTCCTTGGCATTCCCTAGGGCTCTGTCCACCTGGGGATGTGAGACTTCACCTCCTCTGGGCCTGATTAATTCACCTCCCATCTCTCACTACAGGCTGCCTATTGTTTTGTCCATAGAATGTACTCGCTGGATGTTTGCAACCTTACCATGGCCACTGAAGCTACCTCAGGCTGATATTCCAGACCTTAATTCCAGCATGTTTCTCTCTGGCTTGCGAAGCATGGTCACATGGACTTTCAGGGCCTGTCTCTATTGGAAAGCTGCAGGGAGAAGGGCAGGAGTCCCTTTAACAGCCATTCCCTGCCTCAGCTCTACCTCCCTGAGCTTCCAGCGGGTGCTCACACTTATGGCGTTGAGACCTCATTGGAAATGGTGCACTCACCCGCTTGTCCCTGCGCATCTGCAAACATGTGCCGTGTGCTTCTTGGGCACTCAATCTGTGACTGTGAATAGGTGGGTGAGTCTAGTGTCCTAAGAGACCTGTGTGGTGTGATGAGTGAGGAACCATCCCTCACTTAAGTGAGGGGGACAAGTGGGTCCATCCATGGTCACAGAAGATAGGTTAAATGCTCTCGTGGAAACACATCCAGGCTGCGGGTGGGAGTGGGGAGAAAGAAGGCTGGCACTGCATATGGCGGAAGGGCATCGATGGAGGGTTAGGGAAGACTATGCTTTAAACAGCCCTAAAGGAGGCACAGAAGGTGAACAGGTGGAAGGATGTGTCTGGAAGGGATTTTTTCTTCACCTAGAGGAGCATTTAGCCAAGGAAAGAAGCTGTGGCCTCCCTGCTGCTGCCCAGGTGGCCTGACCCACTCTTTGCATAGCTCCATCATCCTGGACAGGCCCACCGTGGGAGTCTGAAAGTGGTAGATGAAGGTCCTCCTCCTTGAACCATAGGGCTCTCCGCAGCCTGGGTACCACTCAGCTGTCCCATGTCTTCCACCCCCTGCCCTCCCCCAGTTGCAGTCATCTCCTCTAATTTCTGGTGATGGCAGAATGTTCTCAACTCCCTGGCCACTATGTGCTGAGCTGTCATGACCTTTCCCTGTTTGGAAAGCATCCTCCTCCTTGAGTGATTTTTCTACCTGTTAAAGTCGCCTTCAGCAAAGACATGGAATCAACCTAGGTGCCCATCAGTGGTGGGTTGGATAAAGAAAATGTGGTATATACCCCATGGAATACTATGCAACCATAAAAAAGAATGAAATCATGTCTTTGCAGTAATGTGGATGCAACTGGAAGCCACTGTTCTAAGTAAGTTAACTCTGGAACAGAAAACCAAATAATACATGTTCTCGCTTAGTGCGAGCTAAACATTGGGTACTTGTGGACATCAAGAAGGGACAACAAACTCTCGGGACTACTAGAGGGGGAATGGGGGAGGGGTCAGGGGCTGTAAAACTACCTCTCAGCTACTATGCTTACTGCTTGGGTAACAGGATCCTTTGTATGCCAAAACCTCAGTGTCACGCAGCATTCCCATGTAATGAACCTGCACAAGCACTCCCGAATCTAAAATAAAAGTTGAATAACTTTAAAAAAGAAAGAGGTGGCCAGGAGTAGGGCTCATGCCCATAATCCCAGCACTTTGGGAGGCCAAGGGGAGAAGATCACCTGAGGTCAGGAGTTCGAGACCAGCCTGACCAATATGGTGAAACCCTGTTTCTACTAAAAATACAAAAATTAGCCAGGCGTGGTGGCATGCACCTGTATTCCCAGCTACTTGGGAGGCTGAGACAGGAGAATTGCTGGAACTCGGGAGGCAGAGACTGCAGTAAGCCAAGATTGCACCACTGCACTCCAGTCTGGGTGATGGAGGAAGACTCCATCACAAAACAAAACAAAACAAAACAAAACAAAACAAAATGTGAAGAAAGAGGCATAAGGAAGCTATGGGAGGTGTTGAATATATTTAGTACTTTGAGGTGGTGATGGTATCACAGATACTTGCATATGACCAAGGCCATCAAATTGTATACCTTAAATATGTATAGTTCTTTGTATATCAATTATACCTCAACGAAGCTGATTAAAAAATAAATAAAAGTCATATTCAGTTGGGATGTGAAAGGCTACTTTCTCCATGAAGTATTTTACACCTCCAGGATGGAAATGACTGCTTTCGTAATCTCATCACACTGGGGTTTTGCATCAGTGCTCCTTGAGGCCATGCATGGCACCCTGTCCACCCAGTGAGTGGACTCATTACTACTGAAATGAGTAGGTAGTAGATATTGAATGAATGTTGTTGGCTGTGATGAAGATGATAAATAGTACAGAAGTCTCATTATATTTTTCAGGAACAAGTGTGCACCTACCAAAAAGACTCAGAAATCCTGAATGTTTTCAAACTCCCCCAGCATTCAGCTTTTAATGATGTTCCTGAACACACAGACCCCCATGGTGCACAGGGGATATTCAAGTTCAAAGAGACATAGAATCAGGTTGAAGATGGTAAGTGATCAGACTCCTAGGGGAATGAGAGCATTTCCTCATTTTTGGACTACAGCAGAAATGTCTGTAATGCAGATATTTAAAACTCGGCTGGGTGAAGAGGTGTGGGAGGTTTCACGGAATAGCCTGGAGTCAGGTCCTGCGGGATGAGGTGGATGTGATTGTGAAGGTCATCTCTGGCCCCCGCGCCTCGGATTCCATGATAGCACATCTGCTTTTGATTGCAGCGGGTTCTGAGCCCAGGGCTTAGGGCCCGACGCCATCTGAAGGAGGAAATGCTAAGCCTGTCTGCAGGTCTGGATGTTCCCACAATGGGACACCAGCTAAGCCCTGTGGCCACTGGAGAGACACTAGAGCTCTGTCTGGGGCTCTGCTCATTCTCAGAGGCCCCACACGTGGAGGCCTTTGCAGCCCACGCAGGCCTCTGTCAGAACAAATAAAATGAAGCAGACAGGACGGGAGGTCTGGGAAAGTGGACCTAACAGGAGCAGGGGGTGGCTGTGACAGGGAGGGTACCATGGTAATGAAGGGGAAGGAAGAGAGTCCGAATCAGACCCAGGCAGTAATCTTGGAGACACCACTCACTGGCCGAATGGGACCTCAGGAGGTTCCCATTCTTTGTTTGCAGAGTGGGGGATCAGCGAGATATTGTAGCAAAGCATTTGGTGCTGTACCCAGCACTTACCATTCAGTCACCTCTGCCTATTGGTATTTGACAACTTAGCTCTGGCTTGCCCCATCTGAAGAGACAAAATGACTCTGGATGGATGCTTCCCTTTCGAAAAGAAAGAGGGAAAAAAAACCACCCCAGAGTACTGTTTAGAATAGGGAAGCCTTCCTTGGGTGAGCAGCCTCACTTCCTGCTGGGTGCAGATGTGAGGGACCCGAATCCTCCAACCGCAAGTGCACTTGCTACTCAGCGAGAGCAAGGTCCACTGAATCACGTGAGCGGAGGCGGCAAAAGCTGCACAAACACATGTGGCGGGAACAGGCACAAGGAAGTGATGCTGGCCCCAGGAGGTCCCCAAGGCTGGCTGGGACATGGATCTTTTGGAACACTGCAGAGAGAAGGACTATGTAAACAATAGATCAAAACCCAGACTCCCTGGGCCTTCAGTGTGATGAATGTTTGTCCTGAATGTGCAACAGAAGTGAGACCACCACCATCTTTTGTAGTCTGAGCTTTCAGAGGACCCTAGGGAAAATTCACTGGTGTGGGATCTGGGGGATCCTTTCAGATGGCATGTCTCCCCAGTGACTGGACCCACCTTCCAAGGGCAGACAGCCCCCTGCATTTTCAAAGCTCAGTCTGCCTGCATGACCCCTCCCGAGAAAGGGGCCAGGGAGCACACTGCTTAGAGCTTTCATCATCCAAGGCAGCGCATGGTCCCCTCCCCCACAGCGTGGGAATGAGCCTGCTGCCTCCTCCAAATTACACCTATCATCCCAGGACCACCGTCGACCCTGTCTGCCAGCTCAGCCAAGGGAAGTTTAATGGGAAGGAAAACTGCATTGCCAGGTGTGCCCAAGGTCATAAAACCCAAATAAGTGTCAGCAGCTCCTCCTGCTTGTTTGCTACCCATCAGAAGGCCCCTTCTCCTTGGCAGTTCCTGATTCAGCCCCTCCCTGCCTTATCGAGAGCATCTTCCCTTAAAGGAGAAAACACAGAAAACATCCTCTATTAAATGTCCAAAAATGTGTGGCTTCTCTGTCTTGCCTTAGTGTGAAACTGACAGGCTGTTATGACTCATGCGGTCTCCCTGAATGGACAGACAGACAAATAGATACACAAACAAGTGGACAGTTGGTCAGCCAGTGGATAATCTATTGATCAAAGGATCCCCTCCTGGTTGAAATGGTCCTCTTGATCTAACCTTCTCCATTTCATCATGAGGAATGCAAATCCTATCATTGCTCTGTGACCATTTATTACTCTGTCTTTCCGTCAGAGGTGCCGAATCACTGCTCACGCTTGCTGTTTCCTTCAGAAGGCATTAGCAAAGAGGCCATTTGCCTGAGAATGTTTGATCTGTTCTGTTTTTTGCTGTCAGGTCCTCCACCACAGTGTCTGGGACCATAAAATGATTCCCAATCTGGTGCCTGAGAGAAAGTGCTCAGATTGACTCAAGAACCGTCCAAAAGGAGAGGCTAAGGCAATCCTGGGAGCCTGGGGGTGAAGGGTGTCAAGCACAAATCTCCGGTGAAGGCTGTGGCTGGAAATGGTCTGGGAGGATCTCAGAGATGTGCATGTGTATGCACGTGTGTTTGTGTGTGTGCATGTGTGCATGTGTGTGCATGAGTGTGTGCACATGAATGTACATGTGTGTACGTACACATGCATGGGCAGAAGAGCTTGGGCATGATGATTATGATGGTGAAGCCTGTGACCAGCTTTGCATGGTGGCATATGAGCATTTGTACAGGTGCCTGTTCATGGTCAATTCAGTGTCTGGGCGTGCACAGGCCCTACATGCCTCCTATAAGCACGGATAAACCACAATGCTGTTGAGTGTGACTGGATGCCTCGGAGGGTCCCAGGCCCTGAAGGTCTTTCTTTCTATTCTGGTTTCTCTGTGGTGCCTGGCTGGGCAGCTCTGAGGTTGGAAATGTCTGACATCCAAGGCTTCAGATCTTAGGTGGGGAAGGGCTTGGTTGATAATAGGCTTCCCAAGGCAAGACTGGCCACTTTTGCTGGGTGTACTTTGGGCAAGTCCTCCTCTCTGTTAGCTCGCTGACACCTATTTCTCAGGATATGATTGCAATAAACTAAATAGAATAATGCATGTGACAGCCTTTTAGAAAGTAAGAAACACAATTCTATATTGGGACTGTTGAGGGCAAATGTACATACACTGAAATCAATCCATCCTCAAGGAAGACATGCCTGAACTGTGGAGAAGCACCCTTCCTAGAGAGTTCAGTATTCAACAGCATCCACTTCTTCCTCAGGGCAAAGACATTTGATCAATTAATTCCTAAACATTTAGCTCTGCTCCACCCTGGGATGAAGGGTCTTGGTTGGGTTAATAGATGTGAAGGAAGTGGAAGGTCACTTTTGAGTTTGGGGACGTAGCAGGGTGGGCACTCTGGGAAGGTGACTGAGCAGGGGCTGGAGGCCCCCCGAGGACAGGCTGTGTCCCTGGGAGTCTTAGAGAGATGGCAGTTTCAGAGCAATCAGGATACAGTTGCCAAAGGATTTGCTCAGGTGTTCCCAATAGGCTGGGGTCAGACATATCCCCAGGGAGTTCATGATCAGTAGGACGAGGCCCTCAGACCCCTAGGGCAGCCTGCATCTGAGGATGGGTTGTCCAAGTCTCCCTAGACTTTGCATCCTCAGGTGTATCCAGGGTCAGGGGTGCAGGGTGTCGGTTTCCATCAATTCAAGGCCAGGCTGCACCCTGCTCTCCTGATGTGGTGGCTCCCGGACAGTGATCTTCAGACCCAAGTGTCCCTGCTGCCCTGACCTCATCAAGAGCTCAAGGGCCAAGCCATGCACAGACTTGGATGCTGACGGAGAGCCAAGAAGGCCGCTGGCTTTGATGTTAAAGATCCGCCAGTGGTCTTGAAGACCGAGTTTCGGGAATGGGGGTTTCAGGGATCCTAACAGGGTCCAGTCTCTTCTGCTCCTTTGTGACTCCAGAGTTGCACAAAATCAAAACAACGCAGCAGCAGTAATACACAACAAGGGAGCCTTCGGCGGCCCCTCTTAAACGCCAAATACGTTCAGTTACTTAATTTGAATAAAAATGATTTTGTTTTGGGCTTTACTCTGGAATCTCTGGCTCCAGGGTGGTATTGTGACTGTGAAATGGAGAAGATTAAGGACAAAACGCCAGTGGTTAAGAGCACTAGGTCCTACTTGAGATTGTGGCCTCCAAGGTGGAGGGTTTGGGAAATGAAAAGCATAGTCCAAGTTCTTGAGGTTTTCATCATACTAAGCACCCATCCACTTGTCCAGAACTGGAAACCTGTTACAGTGTGTCCTTTGTTATTTTTAGAATTTAAGATGATATTTTCCTATTTTAGTTAATGGCCTGAGAATGAGATTTTGGTTGTTTGCAATAAATTGCCTGATTTGGAAGTATTGGTGCAGAGGGACTCTGTAATTCAAAGTCTTTTTATAGCACAGCTTTTTTTTCCTGGTCTGGAGAATTCCATTAATCAGGTGGTGGGAGTGATTAATGATCCCCTGCGCCTGTGTGCACGTGGGGGCTCACAAGTCCTGAGAATGGGAAGCTGCGGGGTGGGTAGTCACATCGCTGTAGAGAAGGAAATCTCAGGGCCACATTCTCCACCTAAAAAGTGCATGCATCCAATTAAAGCCCTGCCAGGTCCCACCCGGATGCAAATAGGAATGAATAGATTAATTGCTGGAGTGTGTTCAAGGCCATATCCTCAGATGTGCTGGCCCAACATGCCTCTTTCTGCCCCAAGAAAGCAAAGTGGGGGTAGGGGACGGGGGGTGTAGAGTTTATTCCTTGTCTTTTTCTTCCTGTTACTTCAAAAGGAAAACACTTAGCATCTTCAATCAACTTTTACTAAGCACTTCTTATGTGTCAAACACTGAGTGAAAGCAGTAGGAGAGATTTTAAAGAACAGTCATATTCTATATTCCTCCTAGGAAGTCCACAGTTAGACAGAGGCTCATAAACAAACAATTGCATCAGAGGGTGGAAAGAGCCACTCCAGGGCTGTTGTGCTGGGCTGCTGATGAGGGCGGGACTCACCAGAGGAGTTCACCAGGCTGAAAAGGAGAGAAGGGTGTTCTCAGCTGAACTTGGAAAAGATGCAGTTGCATTGAGGCATGAAAAGCAAGAACTCTTCCCTTCCTGAAAGGATGGAGCCTCAGGCAGGGATGGGCAGGGGCGTGGGACCTAGAATATAGAGGGCTTGTAAGCCCCAGTGAAGACTGGGTTTGCTTCTGCAGGCAGTGGGGAGTCAGGGGATATTTTAAAGCAGGGAAATTAAAGTGGGACTGACAAATGAGAGCTGCACACAGCTCATCCTAAAAATGTGAGAGCTAAGGCCAGTGCAGAGTTGGGATAGGCCCTGGGGCATGTGGCTGATGGCAGAATTGGGATAGGACCATGGACACATGGCTGATGGCAGAGCTGGGATAGGACGGGGGGGCATGTGGCTGATGGCAGAGTTGGGATAGGATGGGGGGCAGGTGGCTGATGGCAGAGTTGGGATAAAACCGGGGGCACGTGGCTGATGGCTGGCAGGACCTATGTGAGATCTTGGATCTCCTCAAAGGAGCCTAAATTGGTTAAATCTGGAGTTACTATTGCATTCTTTAATCCTTATTAATTCATTCTCTCTCTCTCTTCTGAAAGAAGTTCTTTCTCATTTTGTTTCTCACAAGTATGTGCCAGGTACCATGTTTCCCCTTGAATCTCACTTTTCGATGTGTTCTTCCTGTACTCTATTGGGCACACTGATGTGGGATCTGATATTTGTGGGAAGAAGCTTGATCAAATGAAAAAAACAAGAAAATGATCAGGCTCACCACAAGCCTACCACCCATTTTTCAAAGGATACCAAAAAAAAAAAAAAAAAAAAAGCCCATCCATGCTGGCCCTCAGGAACCTGTACTGGAGAATGTTCCTCAAAGGGGGTTTGGTGCTGTCCCAACCCTGACAGAGGCTTCTGGCACTGCCCTCACCTGCGGAGGCACAGACGACGGCCCTCCCACCTGTGACCATGCCTTCCATAATCCCACAGCCTGGCTTCCTGTTCATCTGGATCCCTGTTTTAAAAGGTCTCTAACTCACTTTTACAGTGGCCTGAGGGTAAACCTCACTGTTTCTGTATTAGTGAGGAGGAAACAAGGTCTTTCTCCTGAAGAAACCAAGGACATCCTCACAACTGAGACGATGAAACTTTCAGAAGCTGGAGGACACCAAAGCCAGCAGAGCCTGCCCTGGTTTGTGCTCCCCTGGACCCCATGGTGTTGTGACTCACAAGGCTCCCAAACTCTGTCCTGAGAAGACATTCCCTTCACAGCCCTCCCACACCCAAGCTGTCGGTCCCCTGCGTCAGGGTTGTCAGAATTGGTGCCTGTCTGGCCTGCTGCTGAGGCATCCTGCCCCTTCCCGCCATGCCCAGTTTTCAGGCCTCAGCAGGGGCTCACCGCCACCCGCATTCTTGCAGGTCACGGCCTCTCTGTAGGGAAAGGCCTGTGAGGACACCCAAGGTGAGCTGTGCTAAGGAGGCTGAAGGGAGGTGGCCAAAGCATTGCTGGAATCTTATAGAGCAGAGCAGTGAGGAGAGTTGAGTCTGGAATTAAGTAGAATTGAGTTCAAAAACTGGCTCTTCATCACTCACCAGAGAAATGCAAATTAAAGCTCATGCCTATGATCCCTGAGACTTGGGAGCCTGAGGAGGGAGAATCACTTGAGGCCAGGACTTTAAGATCAGCCTGGGCAACATTGTGAGATCCCGTCTCAAAAAAATGGAAATTAAAAACACAAGGAGATACCACTGCACCCCCGCCAGAGCAACTAAAATGGGAAAGACTGATGATAGTGAGTGCTGATGAGGGTGTAGGGCAACCCCAACTCTCATCCCTTCCTAGTGGGATGGCAACCTGGATAACCGCTTTAGAGGGCTGAAGTTATCTCTAAAGTTAAACATGTATATACGGCCCAGCCCAGAAGATTCACCCCTGGGTATATCCCAAGCAGAAAGAAATATTTGTCCTCGAAAGGCATGTCAGACATGTTCATGGCAACCTTACTCAAAATAGTCAAAACCTGGGGAGAACCCAAATATTCAACAGCAGTAAGATGGGTAAACAAATTGTGGTGTGTTCATACGGTAAAGTACACTAAAGCAATACAACCCAATAAATGATGGCTGTATGCCTCACCCTGGGTGACCACACATACACACAGCACGGGGACACCCCAGAGTAGTTACTTCTTGGTTCCACTCAAATGGTGTTGAGAAACAAGCAAACCTTGTCTGGAGAGATAGAAGAGTGGTTACCATGGGTAGCCTGATGGGAGGGGAACAGGGGACCCTCTGGGGGATGCAGAGATTCTAGATCACCATCTGGGAGGTGGCTCCTGGCCCCATTTCTTTCATTGTAAATGGGATAATAAAACATGACTTTGGAGTTCTCATGGACTGAGTAAAGTGATGGATGTCAGGGCTCAGCACTGTGTAGGGTGAGAAGTAACCCCAGACAGGTGCAGGGCGAATGCTTGTTTCCTCATCTCCTCTAGATCTTAGTCAATAGGAGTGGGGGTAGAATATGGAATCCAGAGCCTGAATGTTGGCCAAATTGGTAGATGGAGTCTCCTGTAGTTCCATGGCTAGAGAGGTCCCAGGAGCATCTATCCCTGCAGCTCCAGACTGCTTTGCAGCTAGGGGAGCTCAGGTCCCTTAATTAGCCCACCCTCCCTGACCAGCCCCCAGAACTGCCGCCACCAGATGCTAAGGTGAGTCTCTTCTCAGCTGGGCCATGTCCAGGGAAGGACTCTCAAGGCCCAGGCTCACTCTGGTAAGGGAACCTGAGCCCGGTGGGTCCCAGTAGCCACTTGCTCACCTTGTAGCACTATCATTGGCCTCTGACAGCTCAGCTGGAGTTCAACTTAACTGCCCTTTTGTAGTTAGACATCCCACTGGCCCCATTGAACCTGGACTTGAGCCCCTGTGGTTAGAGGCAACAACTCCTTGCAAAGACCAAATGCCCTTGGCTCCTCCTTGGTCCTGGGGCCACAGCATTTGGATCTTTTCCTGGCAGATGCCAGTGACTTCAAATGGCAGTATTGGGTGGGGCAATTGGCTTGTTCCCAGGATGGCATAATTCATGGAAATACACAGAGGCATAGACCAGGTTAGGGGCAGTCTCTGGGACCCCCTCTCTGTTTCTCATGCTCCTCCTCTCTGCACAGGTAGCCCTCCCCTGCCCACATGCCTCTGTGGTTCCAGGCACACATTGTGCTGGTGTCTTCAGTGATGAGATTTCTCGTTCCATGCTCTCTTCTGTGTATTCACAAGTTCCTACAGAAGAACCCAAATTTAGCAGGTGACACCAATGTGCTGTGGATGCAGCAGCACTTATGTGTAGGCTCATGAACACGGATCACTCACACCTACAGCATTCACAGGCACCAACGTGGCACCTCATGAGACATCCTGTAATTCAGGGCATTGTTAGGATAGTTAGGGGGTCCAGCGCATGGAGAATGTCCTGCTCATCTCTCCCGGTGAGTCAGGAGGACTCTGACTTGCCTTCTGCTCCACATCCTACCTTCCTCCAGCCCTGCCTCCCCTCCTCTCCCCAGGTCCTGGGAGATACAAAGCAGGAAGCACAGCCAGGTGCCAGGCTTTGTGGGAGCAGCTACCCGCTGAGGCTGCATGGAGTTAGTGTGTCCTGACAGCACACTCCCCACACTCACCTCAGGCACTAGCTGGGCACCACATCCACATGACTCTGTGGCTTCACCCATCAGAAGATCCTCTGAAGACCCCACTGACGTGTTGATGATGCAGATGACAAGGCAGAAATGATGGGGGTCTCATCTGCTGTCCGTTTTATAGAACTTAAGCTGAATGACCTCTACCTGGATAAGTGGCAATGTGTGTGTCCAATCTTATATCTGTTTTACCTATATTTATACATATATATTTCATGTGTTAATTTGTCTTAATTATCTGTACACCTAAATGCATTCATGCATTCTATTAAGTCTACTCAGTGAAAGGAAAGGAGAGACTGATTATGAATTGAGTGTCTGCCTTGTCCTAGATGTTTTACGTAGATGATAGCACTTTATTCTCACAGTCACACATTAAAGCAGGGCTCTCAGATCTGAGCTGGCCCATCCAAATGACCTGGGGGCCTTTTAAAACACAACTTTCTAGACCCCAGTCCTAGGTTTCTGATTCAGCAGGTGTGGGTTGAGGTTTGAGAAAGTGGATTGCTGACGAGTTTCCAGGTGAGGCTGTAGCGTCTAGCCCAGCCCCCCACTTTGAGAAGCACAGTTTTAAAGAAATAGGCTCAATTTATGATGGAAAATTTGAGGCTCACATTTGAGATGTAAAGTCATACAGTGAGCGACAGAACAGGATGTGGGCCTGGCAACACCCTGCCACCCTACACAGCACGGAGTTCCTTCAGTATTTTTAAATGCCACTCCAAAGGCAATGTGAGGCAGCAGGACCTGTGCTGCCCAGCATGGTGTGTAGAGGCTGACCATCTTGCCCTGCGTGGTTGAAAGTTTCACAGCTACCACTGCCTCTGAGCGACTGACTACATCTGTTAGCTTTCACCGGGTAAGAAACTGCCCCATCAGGAAGTGGCTTAAACAACTATTTATCAGCACTGGCCAGTCTACAGGCCTGCTGGGCAGTTCTGCTGTTGAGGTCAGGCTAACTGATGGAAGCTGGGCTGTGCAGGTCTGGGGTCAACTGACAGGTCAGGTGGGGTCTACTGGTCTGGGGCCCTCCGTGCTTGTGTGGAGGTTGGCTTCATTCTGGCTAAGAGGTGGGAGCCAGGGCCACGAGCTTCTCATCATCCAGCAGGCGACCTGGCCTCGTTCACACAGTGGCTGCTGGATTCCAGAAACGAGGGCAGAACGTTAGTAGGGTGCGGAGGACCTGGTTTCGACCTAGTACACATGACTTGTGCCCTGTTCTGTTGACTAAAACACTAGAATGGCCAAGATCCAAGGGGTGGGTACAGGAAGGGGAGGAATTTGTGGCTATGTGAAAAATGGACCCTACTGTGTGTTCTGTATTATGGCCACTGCATGTCCTCCTGTGTCCCTGTCCCATGCCTGGCTCAACAGCAACAGCGGGCAGGGAGGCCAGCTCTGCCTCTCATTTGTTGCTTCCTTCGTGGATGTCAGGAAGACAAAATCTATGGTGAACAACAGCATGCCACCAGGGTTTCCTCCTGAGAAATACGTTTTTCATTTTCCATGGAAAGCTCTTCAAATGACGTTTCCTTGGAGCCATCATCTATATGCATAAATATGGAGTTCAAATGGAATATCCAGTTTTCACAGCTGTGTCTGTGCTCAATTAAAAAGAACAGAAAAACAAAGAGAAAGAAATAAAATGACCTCTGGCTTTTTGCAACAGAATGGGGGTGCAGAGAAGGAACCCTTCCAACACCATGCAGCCGGCTCCACAACTCCATCATGTGCAGATTGGACTCTTAATTAATCATGGCTGAATTTTTGCACTTTTACTTTGGGGCTGGTGGTTTATTTTCTTGTTCTAGTGCCCACATGAGCATCCTCTGGCAATAAAACATCCAGAGAGAAGTTATAAAAACATGTCATCTTGGTTATAACATATGGCTAATTGATTTTTGAGAATCGCTTAATTGTGTGACTTTAGTTAACTAAACAACAATGCCTGTTTTCACACCTCTGATATTAGCTCATAGGATTTCATGACCTGTCCCTGCTGAGACACACTCCATATTTCTGACCATAAATCTGGCCTCTGCTCAGCTAGCATATTTGCTCCAGCTTTGTTGTGGTGGTTTTACTGCATTGGTTGCCTTTAAAAAAAATTTATGGTGGGCAATAAGCATGGAGAAAGATTTAAGGGGTAGAAAGAAATTTTCTTTCTTTCCAGTCTATATGAGCTGAATTTTTAATTTCTTCCTTAAATGAAATAATGAAGGTAGTTTCCTTCACAACTTTGCCCAACATGGATCTCTGTAGGTTCCACTTAAACAGAATGTGAGAGCAACATGAGCCTGTGGCCTTTTTTCACAGAGGTTTACAAAAGCTCTGCTGAGTTCGATTAATTGCCTGGAGTTTCACAGGGGTCTGTGTCAGTTACAAGCGGGTTTTAATGTGGAAAAGTCAAGATGATAGGCATGTGAGGAGGAGGGAGAAGAGCGATCTGAGAGAGAGGAAGGAGCTAGGGAGGAAAATAAAAGTGTTTGAGAAGCAGTGGGAAAAATGCCTTCAGTGGATAATGAGAAAGTGGGATGGAGGACTCAGTATATTCCCCTAGATTATGGTACAGGTTACAGACATAGGGGAATGAAGAGACGGTCATCTTCCAGCTTTGCCCCTCTGGAAACTAACTGCCCATCATGGTTGTTACGCAGAGTCAAAGTACAAAATCCCTGTCAAGAGTCATAGCCTGGGGTAGAAGAAGCCACCCTCAGCGTTCCACAGCTTCACTTGAGATTGATGATGTTTTATTTTCTTCCTTATTATAAAAGAAACCCAGAGTAATTATTACAGTCTATAATAATAGCTGATACTTGCATGTTTTTGCCATGTGGTCAGGCAGTGTTCCAGGTGCTTTGAGGATGTAATTCCTTAAAGCCTCACAAGGACCCTGTGATGCAGGTACTACTGTTACACCATTTCACAGATGAAACTTCTGAGGCACACCGAGGTGAGTAACTTGCACACAGTCAGGCAGTTGCTATGTGTACATGGCAAAGCAGGGACTGATGAGCTCTTTTCTACCTTGCCTCCTTGTTTGGATAATCCCCAGGTAAAGGCTTCAACGAGGCCCTGGGTGCTAGGCCCTGCAGTCATTGGCACCAGGAAAATACACTGGGGTTGATTCCCGAGGTGGAAAGATGTATGCCTTTTATTCCCTTTCTTGCCTTACTACACTGGCTAGAAGTTGCAGATGATGTTGAGACCTTGCTTCATTCCCAGCATTAGGAGAAAAGTATTCAGCCTTTTGCCATTAAGTGTGATGTTAGCTGTAGGTCTTTTTGTTGATACTCTTTATCAAGTTGCGGAAGTTCCCCTCTACTCTTCATTTCCTGAGAGTTTAAAAAAAATTATAAAAGGTGTTTTTTCTGTATCCATTGATATGATCATGTAATTTCTCCATTAATATGGTGGATTACACAGATAGATTTTTTAGTATTGAACTTGCCTTGCATTCCTGGAAAACACCCCACTTGGTCATGGAGTATATTCTTTCTATATATTGCTAAGTTTGATTTGCTGATACTTTGTTAAGGATTTTTGCAACAAGAGAAGGAAGGGAGTATGCAAAATTTAAGCCTTCACCTGAGCAGTGGGCAAACCCAGGATTGCCTGAAGTTTCCGGCTCTCTGGGGCCTATCCTGGCCAGGCCCCACTGACGAAGCCTGCTGTGCCACTGTGCCGACAGGACGGGACTGCATGGTAAAAGAAAACACAGAACAAAAAGGACAAACCTGAGTATTCTCATCTGGACCATCCCATTCTTGTAAAAGCAAGCAAATAATTGTAAAAGGTCATGGCTTTGTGTAATTCTTAGGGGAAGGTCTCAACCAAAGCATTGAGACTGAGTTCAGTGCTAGATGCCAAGAAAGACCCACAGAAAAATCAAACAAGTCAGTCTTCTATACTTTTGTATCAAGATTAAAAATTTCCAGCAATTTTCATTGAACAGAAACAAAGCACTCTGCAGGAATGCAATCCCCTCTGCTATCAATACTAGCCTTCATCCCCCTCAACCCCACCATGGCAGTCATGGTGAAGGTCAGTGTGCCCCAGGCTCTGTGGCTGACTAACTTTAGGGAAGAAGGACACAGGGGCCCAGGCAGGGGGCACCATTCAGGCAGACTCCACTCCCTGCTTTGTCCAAGCATGTTCCTGCCTTCCTGGGTGACACCACATTTGTTGTGTACCTTTGGCCTAATTCCTCACGCTGGCTCCTGCATTGGTAATCACCCTGAGGTGACCTATAATTCATCTTCCAAACCAAGGATGTGGCACTTTTGAAAATGATTTTGCCAGAACAGCAGGCCTAACCTAGAATTGCTTGGGGCAAATGGGCCCATACAGTCCACCTTCTAATATTTGAGTTTCTCCAGAAGTGGGGCTCTGGATTGTCTTTGCCAGACCCCACTCCCCACCACAGTGGCTACGAAAGGTCTGCCTGTTCCCTGCCCCAGCAGCTGAGCCCCTTCTCCTCTCTTCTGGAACCCCCTCTGCTGTCTTGCTCTGGGATCTCTAAGCAGTCTCTTGTCTGACCCTTGAACCCCGCTGTGAAATCTTGGCATGTTGTACAGTCATCTGTTCTCGGGCTGGACTGTGCCCGCTGGCGCTTGCTCATGCCCGCTGGTGCTTGCCCATGCCCGCTGGCCCTTGCCCTTTGACTTTTGTCCCATGAGCTTCCTACAATCTTCTGGATTTCACACCAAGTGAGTCACTCTGTTCTCTCTACTCCCACTGGGCAGAACCACGAGGCTCCTGCATGCACATGCTCTCTGCCTCTTGGGAAGCACTCCTCCCTGTTGGGGATGCAGCAGGGGATTGAATGAGCCTCCACTGGTTTGAAAACTGAGGGGCTTTCACGTGTAGCCTTCCTCTTCTGTCTGCTATTTATACCTCCTGTAGCATGATTTCCCTTTCAGAGGTTAGATCCTGAGGCTCAGAAAGATTAAGGAAGCAATCCCTCACATTCCCTAGAGCCCCTGTTGCCTCTTGGAAGTAGGCTTAAATTGGGAAACCCAGACTAGCTGTGGCAGAACTTGGCCTATATTTATAAGAGAAGTGATAAGAATGTCCTAGACGTTGAAAACAGGAAAGAGAAGAGATATTCGTACATCCATGACCATAGCAGCATTATACACAGTAGCCAAGAGCTGGAAGCAACCCAAATGCCTATCAGTGAACGAATGGAAAAACAAGTGTGGTGCATGCGTACAATGGAATATTATTCAGCCTCAAAAAGGAATGCCAAGAAAGAAAATTCTGGCACATGCTACAACATGGGAGAACCTTGAAGACATTATGCTAAGCGAAATAAGCCAGACACAAAAGAACAAATATTGCATGATTCCAATTATGTTAGGTATTTAGAGTAGCCAAATTCATAGAGACAGAAAGCAGAATGGTGGTTGTTAGGACTGGGGGAAGTGGGATGGAGAGTTACCATTTAAGGGGTACAATTTCAGTTTGGCACGATGAAAAGTTCTGGGGATGGATAGTAGTGATGGTTACCCCAAAATGTGAGTGTTCTTAATGCCACTGAATTGCTCACTTAAAAATGGTTAAAATAGTAAATTCTATGTTATGTATATTTTACAGAAATTTTGAAGAAGAGGGATGTTCTGGAAGTTCACTCCATAGGATACTGCTTTGTTTGGAAAGGGCATTTCACGCTTCATCCTGTCCTCCTCCTCATACCCTGCTTTCCTGGAAGTCCCCACCATCTGGCCTGAATCTGCATTATCAGCTGCATGTGCTGATGGGCTGCTCGTGCCTCTGGGAAAGTCTTCACGGACACACTCAGCTGGGCCTGGCTCTGCCCAGAGTCGGCTGGCTCCCTGGCTCTGATGAGACATGCCAAACCCTGCGTTGGCAGGCATCAGGAGTTGCTCTCACTCCCGTGTGGCATGGAGATGCCAGGCAGAGGGAATGCATTATGCAAGCCCAGTTCTGAGACACCAGGCATTGTGCTTTCCAGCCCAGCCATACAATGCTGACCAGGTGCAGTTATTGCAGCAAGGGTGGCATCCCAGGGACAGGGCGCCCTCTCTGCATAGCCAATGTCTCAGGGCCTCCTTGATGCTACTGTAGTGAGTCTAGGAAGCCAGGAGATGAATGAAGGCATTATGGAGCCTTGTCACTCCACTGCCTCTGTGTACAGAGGAGGGGGCTGAGGCCAGCTGTCCTAGATGCTGCGCAGACACAGGGAGATTTGGTCAGATCTGGGGTCTCCTGATCCTGGGCAGCACGCACATCATGGTCCTGAAGGCTGTATGCTGTCTAGCTGTTCTTGCACAGTGGCTCTAGGAAAGAACTCGGGAGGCGAAGAGCATCTCTTTCTTTTATACAACTAGCTTCTATTTATTTTTACCTTTTATTTTTGTTATGTTCAAACATTTTCAAATAGTGTGCCCCTAGAGCTCATAGTTAAATAGCCCAATCCTTTTGCTCTTCACAGCATGTCTCAGATCAAATCAGAAGCTTTTCCACAGACCTTAAAAAATATTGGAGATTAATAGGAGGTTGCAAAGATTGTAAAGAGAGATCCTGTGTACCCTTCCAGTAGGTTTCCCCATGATTACTCCTTATGAGATACAGCATAGCATCAATACCAGGACTTGGATATTGGTGCAAAGTGTGTGTGTAGTTATGGCTTATTTTATCACATACGTAGTTTGTGTATCCACTACTGCCATCAAGATACAGAACCATTTCTTCACCACCAAGATCTCCAGATCTCCCTCCTGCCACCCACTGCTCCCCACCATCCCTAACTCCTAGCAACCACCAATCTAATTTCTATTTCTATAATTTTCTCAATATGAGAATGTTAGATAGATGGAATTATACACTATGTGACCTTTTGAGATGGGCTTTTCTTTCTTCTAGTCACAATGCCCTTACGATCCATCTGGGCTGCATGTATCAACAATTTCTTTTTATTGCTGAATAATTTTCTGTGGCACCAGTTTGTTTAACCACACTTATCCATTGGAGGGCATCTGGGATAAGTTTTGGCTCTTATAAATCGAGCTGCCTCAGATGTTTGTGTACAGGTTTTTGCGTGCAAACATTTTCATTTTTCTGGGACAAATGCCCAGGAGTGCAGTCCTGGCTCAAACACCAAATGGATATTTAGTTTATAAAGAAAGCACCAAACTATTTTCCAGAGTGACTAAGAATTCACATTCCCATTAGTAATGTATGAGTGATCCAATTTTACCACATTCTCGCTTGCATTTTGTGTTATTACATTTTATTGTATTAGAATATTTAACATGAGCTCTACCCTCTTAACATATTTTAAGTGTACAATATAATATTGTGAACTAAAGGCATAATGTCATAAGCAGATCTCTAGAATTTACTCATCTTGTATAACTGAAGCTTTGTACCCACTCAAAACAATCACTTCCCGTTTCCCCCTACCTCTAGCCTGGCAACCACCATTCTACTCTCTGCTTCTATGAATTTGAATATTTCAGGTAATTCATAGAAGTGGAATCACGCAACATTTGTGCTTCGGCAACTGGCTTATTTCATTTAGCGTAATGTCCTCAAGTTTCATCCATGTTGTCAGATGTGGCAGGATTTTCTTTTTAGGACTGAGTAATAGCCATTGTTTATGCATACCATGTTTACTGTATCCATTTATCTGTTGATGGACATTTGGGGTTGTTTTCACATCTCAGCTTCATAATGCTGTAATAAACATAGTAGTAAAAATATTTCTTCCGGATCCTGATATCAATTCTTTTGGATGAACACTCAGAAGTGGAATTGTTGGATCATAGAATAGTTCTATTTGTAATTTTTGAGGAACCTCTGTACTGTTTTCCATAGCAGCCATGCTATTTTATTTTTCCACCTGTAGTGTAGAAGGGTTCCAATTTCCCTACATCTTTGCCAACACTTGTTCTCATTTATTGTTTTGATAATAGCCATTATAACAGTGATATCTCACTGTAGTTTCAATTTGCATTTTCCTGATGATTAGTAATGTTGAGCACATTTTCATGTATCTATTAGCCATTTGTATGTTTTCTTTTGAGACTTTTCTATTGAAGTCATTTTCCTATTTTAAAATCAGCCTATTTGTTGTTCTGCTGTTGAGTTATAGGCATTCCTTATGTATTTTGGATTTTGACTCTGCCTATATTATATATTGCAAATATTTTCTCCCATTCCACAGGTTGTCTGTTCACTTTGGTTTCTCTTTTGCTGGGCAGAAGCTTTTTAGTTTGATGTAATCCTACTTGTCTATACATGGTCTTGTTGCCTGCACTTTATATACCATATCCAAGAAATCATTTCCAGGACCAATGTCACGAAACATTTCCTCTACATTTTCTTCTAGGAGTTTTGACTTTGAAGTTTAAGTATTTAATCCATTTGGAGATGATTGTTACATATATTGTAACAAAATGGTCCAATTTTATGCTTTGGTATGTGGATATCTGTTTTTTCCAACACCATTTGTTAAAGAGACTATCTTTATCTTTCCATTGTGTAGACTTGGCACCTTGTCAAAGGTCTTCATAGAGCCATATATGCAGGTGTTTATTTTATTTTTTCTGGTATAATATGTATGGAGTTACATGTCATGGTGGTTTTAATTTGCATTTTCTTAATGGCCAGTGATGTTGAACACCTTTTCATGTGCCCATTTATTAGTCATGGATCCACTTTGATAAAATGTCTCTTTACATCTTTGGCCCATTTTCTAATTGGAATATTGTATTTATGCAAATACAATTGATTTTAAAATATTTATCTTGTATCTGTGAGCCTGTATCTTGTTGAACTCATTTATTCTAGAATTTATTTTGGTAATGGCTTTTTAAAAAAATGTCTCTTTACATCTTTGGCCCATTTTCTAATTGGAATATTTGAGTGTATTTTAATGTTAAATTTCGAGAACTATATACTAGATATAAGCGCTTTGTTAGATGTGTAGTTGGTGCATAATTTTCTCTCGTCTGTAACTTGCTTTTATTCTTTTAACAGGATCATTAGCAGAGAAAAGCGTGATAGGTTTGGATGAGGTCCAATTGGTCATTTATGTACTGTGCTTTTGGTGTCATGTCTAAGAACATTTCTCCAAGCCATAAATCTCAAAAATTTTCTCTTATGTTATCTTCTAAAAGTTCTTATGTTTTACATTTAAACATATGATGTGTCTTGAGATAATTCTTGTAAAACAGGGGAACACATTTGTGTAGGTCTACTTTTGCATTCTTTACTCTGTTCCATTGATCTGTGTGTATATCCGTTGAGTAATATGCCACAGTCATGATTACTTTAGCTGTATAGTAAGTCTTAAAATCAGGTGGATAATTCTTCCTGTTTTAGTTTTCTTTTTCAGAATTGTTTTAGCTATTCCATACAGATTTCTATATAAATTTGAGAACAATCTTATTTATAATATATCTATCTAAATTGTCTATATCTACAAAAAAATCTTGGTGAAATTTTGATAAACCTGTATACCAATTCAGCAGAGAGTTTGTCTTCACCATATTGAGCCTTCTCAGTATGCATCTCCATTTATTTAGGTCTTATTTTATTTATTTCATCAGCATTTGGTAGTTTTCAGCATAAAGTCTTGCATATATTTTCTTAGATTTACACCTAAGTGTTTCTTTTTTAGGTTTCAATGATATTGCATTTAAAATTTTGGTTTTCATATGTTCACTGGTAGTATATGCAAATACAATTGAGTTTAAAATATTTATCTTGTATCTGTGAACCTGTATCTTGTTGAAATCATTTATTCTAGAATTTATTTTGGTAGTTTTTTTTTTTTTTTAAATCTTCATTGGCTATCATGTCATCTGCAAATAGGAACAATTTTACTTCTTTTCTAATATGTGTGACTTTCATTTCATTTCTTTGTCTTAATGTGCTGGCTAGAACTTTCAAGTATTCTGATGAGTGGCAGTGTCACATGAAAGTAGAATCCATGCCTCATTCACAGTTTCAGGGGGAAAACATTCAGTCTTTTACTATTAAGTACAATGCTTTGTAGATATTCTTTATCAGGCTGAAAAAGTTTATCTCTATCCCTATTTTATGACAGTTTTTGTCATAAATGGGTGTTGAATTCTGTCAAATGCTTTTTTAGCATTCATTAAAATAGTGGATTACACTGATCGATTTTCCAGTATTTAACCAGCCTTGCATTCTTGGAACAAGCCATACTTGGTCATGGTGTATATTCTTTGTATATATTGCTAAATTCTATTTGCAAAATTTTTTTCTTTGTGGTATCAGGATAATATTGGCTTCATGGGGTACATTAGAAAATGTTTTTTTTTTTTTTTTTTCTGGAAGAGATTGTATAGATTTGATGTGGTTTTTCTTAGACCACATATTAGTCCCTTCTTGCACTGCTATAAAGAAGTATCTGAAACAGGGTAGTTTATAAAGAAAAGAGGTTTAATTGCTCAATGTTCTGCAGGCTGTACAGGAAGCATGGCTGTAGAGGCTTCAGGAAACTTACAATCATTGGCAGAAGGTGGAGGGGAAACAGGCATGTCTTTCATGACCAGAGCAGGAGGAAGAGAGAGAGCAGGGAGGCACTGCACAATTTTAAATAAACAGATAACATAATAACTCACTCACTATCATGAGAACAGCACCAAATGGGAAATCTGCCCCCATGATCCAATCACTTCCCACCAAACCCCACCTCCAACATTAGAGATTACAATTTGACATGAGATTTGGGTAGGGACACAGACTCAAACCATATCAGACCATTTGGCAGAATTCTCCAGTGAAACCAGCTAAGCCTGGATATTTGTCTTACGGGAGGTTTACAATTATGAATTCAACATTCCTAATTGTTTATAGGATTATTCAGGTCATTTATTTTATACTGGAGGAGTTGTGCTACTTTGCAGTTTTTGAATAATTTGTGCATTTTATCTATGTTGTCAAATTTACATATGTAGAGTTGCATTCATAGTGTTCATAGTGTTTAGTATTCTTTTGATGTCTGCAGGGTCTATAGTTATCTTTTCACTTCTGATATGGTTGACTATCTCTAGTCCAAAAATTCAAAATCCAAAATGCGTCAAAATCTGAAAAATTTTGAGTACTGACTTGACACTCAAAGGAAATGCTTGTTGGAACATTTTGGATTTTGCATTTTCAGATTGAGGATGTTGAACTATAAGTTCTGAACTTACAGTTCAGTTGAACTATAACACTTTTGGTCCTAAGGATTTTGAATAAGGGATACTTAACCAGTGCTGGTATATTGGAACGTCTTCTTTCTTTTTAAATTTTGCTAGAAGTTAATCAATTCTATTTTCTTTTGCAAGGAACAAGCTTTTACTTTCATTGAAGTTCCGTGCTGTTTTTCTGCATTCAAACCCACTGATTCTTGCTCTTGCTTTTGTTTCCTTCCTTCTACTTGCTTTGGGTTTATTTTGATTTTATTAAGATGAGAATTTAGTTATTGATTTATGACTTTTTCTTTTTTCTAATGTAAGCATGTAATGCTATAAATTTTAGTCTTGGAACTGCATAATTACATCCCGTAAATTTTGATATGTTGCATTTTAATTTTCATTTTCAATGTAATTTTTATTTCTCTTCTTTTAGTTTTCCTTTGAGAGAATCTTTATTTCTCCTTTATTACTTAGGAATATTTTGGGCAAGTATAGAATTTGGGGTGAATAGTTTTTTTTCTTACATCACTTGAACTATGTTTTCCCTCTCCCTTGGGCCTCCATGCTTTCTGATTTTAAAAAATCTACTGTAGGTCGGGCGCAGTGGCTCATGCCTTTAATCCCAGCACTTTGGGAGGCTGAGGTAGGTGGATCACGTGGTCAGGAGATCGAGACATCCTGGCTAACACAGTGAAACTCCGTCTCTACTAAAAATACAAAAAATTAGCCGAGTGTTGTTGTGGGTGCCTGTAGTCCCAGCTACTTGGGAGGCTGAGGCAGGAGAATGGCGTGAACCTGGGAGGTGGAGGCCACATTGAGCCAAGATCGTGCCACTGCACTCCAGCCTGGGCAACAGAGTGAGACTCCATCTCAAAACAAAACAAAACAAAAAACTACTGTAATTTAAATTATCTTTCCCATGTAGGCAATGTGCTGTCTTTCTCTTGTTGCTTTCAGGATTCTTTCTTTGTCTTCAGGTTTTGGAATTTTGATTGTGGTGTATCTTTGAGTGAATTTCTTTGAATCTATCAGGTTTGGAATTCATTTAGCTTCTTGAATCTCTAAATTTATAGGTTATTTTGGCCACATTTGTTAATTTAGCATTGTTTTTTGAAAACATTTTTAGTTCCATGATCCCTCTCTTCTTCTAGGACTTTGATGATGTGCTAACTCTTTTGTTATAGTCATACACGTAAATGAGGCTCTGCTAATTTTTTCAGTTTCCTCTTTGTTGTTCAGATTGAGTAATTTCTATTGCTCTATATTTAAGTTTATTGATTTATTTTCTTTTGTCCTCTTCATTCTGCCATTGTGCCCATTCACTAAACTTTTTATTTCAGTTGCTGCATTGTTTAGTTCTAAAATTTCCTTTTGATTCTTCTTTTTACTTCTGTCTTCATTACAATTTTTGTATTTCTTTGCCAAAAATTCTATATTTTCCTGTGTTTCAAGCTTGTTTTTAATTGCTAATTGCAGCACTTTTCATAATGATTGTATTAAAATTCTTGAAAGATAATTCTAACAATTGTATCATCTGGGTGTTGGTGTTTTGTTGATTGTCTTCTCATTTACCTCGAGTTGTTTTTGGTTCTTGGTGTAATGAATGACTTTTGATTGAAATATAGACATTTTGGTATTATAAGACTATGAAGTTTATTTAAATAACGTTTATTAGCAGGCTTCCTCTGACATCTCTCCAGTGGATGAGAAGATGGGGACACTGCCATGTAATTACCAATTAGGGATGGAAAACCATGTTCTCCACTTGATCTTTTTTGACACCTAGGCTGGGGGAAGGGCTCTTTTTTACTGCTGGGCAGAAATGGAGTTCAGATTCCCCACACTGTCTCCACAGACATGAAGGGACAGGGGACTTGTTACTGCCCAGCAGGGATGCAAACCCTAGCTCCCAACTGAGCCTTTATTTATACCACCTGACAAGGGAGGTGGGGATGCCACATAACAACATAGTAAGGGCAGAAGTCTAGTCTCCCTGCTTAGCCTTGGCTGGTGTGAGTAGAGGTGGAGTCACAGTTTTTCTGTGTTTGGCTGGAGTAGGCATTTTATTCCTAAAAGTTTTCTGTCTTGATAGGTTTTCCCTTTCCTCGTTCTTTGGCTAGAAAGAGCTGGCTTTTCTTTGGTCTTTTTTTTTCTGTCTGCACTAATTAGCAGTTCCAGGTTGCTGACTTTACAAATACCTAATCTTGGGATATATGAGGCAATAAGAAACTCATTGTCATGTTATTCCTTAAGTCCCACAGTCTCTGGTTGTTCTGCCTTCTTCTCTGTACCTTTCAGAGTCTTCTTATATTTGCTTTATATATAATGCCTAGGCCTTTTAGTTATACTTAGTAGGAATAGGATAAAGCATGTCTACTCCATCTTCCTGGAAAATAGAAGCCTTATTCTCATAGACTTTTGGGTTTCAGGGAAATTGAAATAAGAGCTGGATTCCCGGGAATAAATCAGGCCAAATCCCATGATTGGGACTTGCTGAGCATTAGGTAGACAGAGTCATTCATTCATTCATCCATCCACAAATGTGTGGGCACCTGCTGTGTTCCAGAAACTGCTTGGAAACTGCAAATATAGAAGTAAACAAAGCAGTTAAAGTTCCTGTGTTGGAGACCCACATTCTACAGAGCAGACTGAAAAACATCCATGATACATAAGCAAAAATATGTTTTATTAGATATGTTATTAAATGCTGATAACAAGATATGAATCAGGGAAAAAGGATATAAAGTGTTAGATGGGGGCTGGGAATTCCCAGCAAAGCGGCCAGGACAGACCTCATTCAGAAGGAAATTTTTGAATAGAGACTTGAGGGAAGTAAAGCAACCAGCATTTCAGGCATGAGGAACACTGAATGCAAACGCCCAAGGCAGATGTATGTCTGGCAGGTTCAAGGAAGGATCAGGCAGGAGATGAGAACAGGGAATTCGGTGAGTGAGCCAGAAAGCTATCAGCAACCTGACAGCAGGGGTGAATCTTAATCTAACTGTCATAAATGGTTATTCTGGCTGCTGCGTTGAGAGCAGACAGAGGCAAGGGCAGGAATGAGAAGAGCAATTTGGAGACTTGTTAAATAACACACTAGAAAGGGTGGCTCAACTGCTTGGGAACAGCAGGGGCCATGAGTGGTCAGAGTCTGGATATATTTTGGAGATGGAACCAATAGTATTTACCGAGGCTGGATGTGGGGTGAGAGAGGAAGCTGGGAGCCATGGGTAACACCAACAGTTGTGGCCTGAGCATGGGGCTGACGGGTGGTGTGTTAGGAATGTGGACCTGCCATGAGTGTGGACATGCCACATCATGATGCTGTCATCCTTCCCACAGGGAGGTCCAGCCCACTGTGGACATGGGTCTGAGTTGGGAACTAGTCTGAGAACCAGCATCGGTGACCTTAAAAAAGCGTAACCTGTGTGCTGACCCTGGAGGCAGGTGTAGATGGAATGTGGTTTCACACACAGGCATTTGGGAGGAACCCACACTGGTGAAAGTCCCAGTTCATGAGATTCTGGAACCTTCCCTGATGGATATGGTCTCCTTGAACTCCCTGTTATCATGGGAGGCAGCCTGGCAGTGCTTCTCTCAGGGCTTAGCTTTTCCTGACAGAATCCTTTGCCTTTGTACATGTTCCTTCATACCCTCCAAAGTGTTTCTTCTGCCCACACCCCCTGCCCACCCCGATGCCAGCAAGTTTGTATGGTCAGGATGCTGGCTGGGACCAGGGCGGCTCCCACAGCATGGCACTGCAGCCCAGAAAGCCTGATTGAAGGTTGCAGGACAGTTTATAAATTCCTCAAGGATTGCTTACATGCCCAGAGCAAATTCCATCTGCCTGTTTTCTTACACATGTGTTCACCCCCTTGTTGGCTTCCCCAAGTTCAAATAAGAGGATCAATAATTTTGTTTTACAGTGGACTACTTAGTCTGATTCTGTTTGGGAATTTTCATGTTTTGAGAAATGAACCTTCCTGTTAAAGAGATTTAGCATGCACTCAGACCACAGAAAGTCCCACATGGAAAAAACCAAGGCAACATACCGTAAGTTTTGTTTCCAAGGCCTCCAGGACCCCAGCATAAGCAGCGGAGTCAAGTAAGCCAGCTTTTCTGTCATCTGAGTTAGACCTGGTGACGTCTTCCAGAAAGTATGAGTTTAACATTTCACAAGTTGTGACTCAAACAAAATTTGCACCCACAACCTCTGCTGGCCCCATGCCTGGCACTCACTTAGTGAAGGACTTTTGATAAATCTTCAGCCTGTGAGCCTTAGCTGCAGGGGAGGGAGCAGAGCAGGTGTTCTGAGGCACCCTCCTGCTGAGGAGGGAGGCCCTGATGCCTGGCTTGTGCCAGTGGGCGTGGCCATTCCTTATGCCCCAGTTGAACCAGTGCAGACTGCAGCTGCCCCTGAGCAGCATTTCCTGGCCTGCCCATCTTGACCCTTCTACTATTCTATGTCTTCTCTCACTCCCCTGTGAAAGGCTCAAACGAACAGGTCAATTCATGCGCATCCAAGAAAATGCCCCCCAATGCATGGGGCAAGGTCAGCACTCCTTCAAGGGCAAGGGGAAGGAGCCTTAGCTTTACTGTATTTCTCCCCACTGATGCCTCACCCAAAGTTCCCCCTTGGACATCATGCTCCAATTACAGAGCAGGACAGGGGCTGGAAGCAGAGTTCTAGAATGGGCTCTTCCTGCAGGAGGGGCAGGTTCCTGGTGGGAGACCAGCTGCAGGGTACAGGAGGATGCGGGCGGATGGGAGAGGGTGAAGCTGGAAGTAGCCTCTTGTCTTTCCTGGCCACTGAAGTCAAATTCGTGAAGTGCTTTTTGAATTCAAAAATGGCTTACAAGTGTTCACTGCTTTGAATTTCTGGTAACCTGTGGTAGCCGTGTGTGTGTGTGTGTGTGAGCACGTGTGTGTGCTGGGCAGGTGGGTGAGGAATGAGGGGAAACACCAAACACCTCACAACTGCAGTCCCCTCGTACTTCACCTTTGTATTTCCCACAATCTTCAGAGCAATCAGAAGGGGAAGCATTACTCCAATACTATGGCAGAGAAAATGGAGTCACAACAAACAGAACTGTTAAGCCAAGGGGCCAGTCCTAGGTGCTGACCACTTGAGAGGTCGGCAGGGCTCTTTCTCCTTGGCTGATCTGCCAGTCTTGGGTCGTGACCCTGGGACCTGGGTGGGACAGGCAGAAGACACATGCTTTGTTGGTTTCTCAGCAGGCTTTCCGGTCTATGCAGAGGGTAGAGCTTGCAGAGGTCCCTGACAGCGCACAGGAAACCTGGATGGAGAGAAGGGCAGGCATCTCAGGGAGGTCTCCAAGCCAAGAAACGAGGCAGGGCAGCCTGGAGGCTGGGGCAGCGTTCCCAGTTCCCAGGCTCGGAGTGCCAGGCCAGGCCAGGCCGTGCTTTTCTCAGGCTGCCCAGTCTGGAAAACTGACTTCTGCAATCTCATCCTTATAATTCACAAAGTGGGCACAAGGGCTGCTTATCTCATTGGAATGTGGCAAAGAATACTGAATTGAGATAATCACAAGACATGCAGTCAGGTGTATAAAGTGCATGTAGAACAATACAGAAACAAATGCAGAAATGCAAGTCCTTTCTTCAGGAAGTTTGTCATTTTCGTGAACTAAGAAAAAACTTAGTAGACACTGGGACAATGAACCACCCTGTGTTGCCTTCATTTACAAACCTTTCTCCAGAGGTTTGCAGACCAAAGAGTTTCACAAACCTGTCTGGTAACTGTAATATATTTGCAGCTAAGTGTCCCAGCAAAGTGCATTGTATTTTTCCCACTTTATGTAAAAGTTGTGCTCAGATTTTAATTTCCTTTGACCTGTGGGCCATTTGATTCCTTCTGGCTTTAATTACTTCTATCCTTGATTAATCCCTTGGTGTTCTTCGCCTTCTCTGCTGTCACTGGTAGAACATGCTGCAAAGTCCAAACGCCTTTGGTATGTTTACGAATTTAACTGATCCCAAATGTGGAGGAGAAACCTCCTGGAATTTAGATCTGGAATTTTCATTTGATGATTAGAATTTCACAAGTGTTTTCTTTTTTCCCTGTCTTGAATGAAGGCTTTGGGAACATGTTTTGTGGTTTTGTTTTTTTGTAATTAGATTTTGTAATCTCTATCTCCTATGTTCCCATCAACAAACATATAGCTTGCTTACAAATAACACAAGCCACAAGTATAATCTGCCTTTTCTTCTCCTGAGGTTTTTAGTTAATATCTGTGACTTTCAATCCTGCATTGCTTGAAGCAGCAGCAGGCAGCCTATGGCTTTCCTCTACCCTGAGTCCTGTCTCCCTGTGGATGGTGGAGCCCAGGAAGAATAGGCTAAGGGGGTGAGGACCTGCGAGTAAAATTTAGATTCCTTACTCAGTCTGTGTTTGATTCTGGGCAAGCATTTCAAGTGTATCAATATTTATCATCTCTCAAACAGAATGAAGCTATTTATGTTAAAACACTTAAAAATTGAAAAGCACTGTATTTAAAAGGGGGATTTGCACACATGTTCATATATGTACATGCACAGGTTTGAGAACACAAAAGCAGCATGCAGGTATGGTTTTTATGAGTGATAATGATGGAGATAGGTATTCAAATTCTTTGCATTTACCAAGACACTCTCTGTTTCTGTTTTTCTCTGTTCCCCTCCCTTCCTCCCTCTCTCCCTGGCTTCTTCCCCTTCCCCTCCTCCTTTCTCTAGCTGTTGCTCTCACTACACATACACACACACACACACACACACACACACACACACACACTCATTCTCTCTGTCTCTCTCTCTTTGTTACACACACATCTGTGGAAAATTGGAAAATTGATATCAGAAGTTAAATTATCAATTGTTTTAGAGGTTAAATTTATTACTGTCTACAGGTGCTACACTTTAGGGAATTTGATGTAATAAAAACAACTTTCTGGGCCAGGCGCAGTGGCTCATACCTGTAATCCCAGCACTTTGGGAAGCCAAGGAGGGTGGATCATGAGGTCAGGAGATCGAAACCATCCTGACTAACACAGTGAAACCCCATCTCTACTAAAAGTACAAAAAATTAGCTGGTTGTGGTAGTGGGTGCTTGTGGTCCCAGCTACTCTGGAGGCTGAGGCAGAAGAATGGCATGAAGCCAGGAGGCAGAGCTTGCAGTGAGCCGAGATCATGCTACTGCACTCCAGCCTGGGCAACAGAGCAAGACTCTGTCAAAACAAATAAATAAATAAATAAATAATCTGTTTCATGTACATACTTAAGAGTGAATTCATGTGAAAATGATGTATCAATGTCGTATCTCTTAGTGACTAAGAATTGCACTACAGCCATTAATTTTTTCATAATTTTATTCCTTAAATAATGTTACTATTGTTTATTACAGATTATTTCTATAAGCAAACTTTCAAATCCATATCCTTGCATATCCACTTGTCAAAATACAAAATAGGTGGCTCTTTTTTGGTCCGTTATGTTTTTGGTGGTTGTTGATAATGTGTGATTTACAATCAACAAAATGGAGAGGTCTAAATTTTTCAGTGCATATGAATCCCAGCAGTTTTCTTTTTCTTTTAAAAAAATAGATTCCATAGAGTTTTCTATGTACATAATTGTCTTCTATAAAAAAAAAAGATAGTTTTGCTTACTTTAAAAAAATCTTTGGTCCTTCCTTTCTTTTTTTTGCCTTATTGCCCTTGCTAGAACTTCCAGTAGAATAACATTGAATAGAAGAGGGGAGAGTGGAAAGCCTTACCTTGCTTCAGATCTTAGGGAGAAAGTGTTCTATTTTTCATTACAAAATCTGATGTTAGGTGTAGGTTTTTTGTGGATGCCCTTTATGTGATTAAAAGAGTTCCTTTTTATTTCTGGTTTGCCAAAAGAGTTCATCATGAATGGACATTAGCTGCATATCTATTTTGAATTATTGGCTCTTGTTTTTTGATCATGGGATGGCCTCAGCTCCCATTGCACCAGGTGTCCATTTCATTCATGTAGATTTGCCTTTGATTAGGCCCTAGTCCTTCTCCTTCATTGATATCAGCAGAGTCTAAGAAAAACCCTAAGGGTTTTTTTTTTTTTTTTTTTCATGACATGAAGATAACTATCAATTCTGTGAAACCAGATGTCAGACATTTTTTTTTTATTATTATACTTCAAGTTCTAGGGTACATGTGCACAACGTGAAGGTTTGTTACATATGTATACATGAGCCATGTTGGTGTGCTGCACCCATTAACTCGTCATTGACATTAGGTATCTCTTCCGATGCTATCTCTCCCCCTACCCCCTCCCCACAATAGGACCTGGTGTCTGATGTTCCCCTTCCTGTGTCCAAGTGATCTCATTGTTCAATTCCCACCTATGAGTGAGAACATGTGGTATTTGGTTTTCTGTTCTTGCAATAGT
>NW_012117044.1:938720-940764 GCF_000951035.1 Colobus angolensis palliatus | reverse complement strand
TCATTTGGCTGGATATGAAATTCTGGGTTGAAAATTCTTTTCTTTAAGAATGTTGAATATTGGTCCCCACTCTTTTCTTGCTTGTAGAGTTTCTGCCGAGAGATCTGCTGTTAGTCTGATGGGCTTCCCTTTGTGGGTAACCCGACCTTTTTCTCTGGCTGCCCTTAACATTTTTTCCTTCATTTCAGCTTTGGAGAATCTGACAGTTATGTGTCTTGGAGTTGCTCTTTTTGAGGAGTATCTTTGTGGCATTCTCTGTGTTTCCTGAATTTGAATTTTGGCCTGCCTTACTAGGTTGGGGAAGTTCTCCTCGATGATATCCTTCAGAGTGTTTTCCAACTTGGTTCCATTTTCCCCCTCCCTTTCAGGCATACCAATCAGACATAGATTTGGTCTTTTCACATAATCCCATGCTTCTTGGTGGCTTTGTTCATTTCTTTTTACTAGTTTTTCTCCATACTTCTCTTCTCACTTCATTTCATTCATTTGATCTTCAATCGCTGATACTCTTTCTTCCAGTTGATCAAGTAGTTTACTGAAGCTTGTGCATTTGTCACATAGTTCTAGTGTTATGGTTTTCATCTCTATCAGTTCTTTTAAGGTCTTCTCTGCATTGATTATTCTAGTTATACATTCTTCCATTCTTTTTTCAAGGTTTTTAGTTTCTTTGCACTGATTACGTAGTTCCTCCTTTAGCTCTGAGAAGTTTGATAGACTGAAGCCTTCTTCTCTAAACTCATCAAAGTCATTCTCCATCCAGCTTTGTTCCAGTGCTGGTGATGAGCTGCATTCCTTTGGAGGGGGAGATGCGCTCTGATTTTTTGAATTTCCAGCTTTTCTGCACTGCTCTTTCCTCATCTTTGTGGTTTTATCTGCCTTTGGTCTTTGATGATGGTGACGTACTAATGGAGTTTTGGTGTGGGTGTCCTTTCTGTTTGTTAGTTTTCCTTCTAACACTCAGGACCCTCAGCTGTAGGTCTGTTGGAGTTTGCTTGAGGTCCACTCCAGACCCTGTTTGCCTGGGTATCAGCAGTGGAGGCTGCAGAAGATCGAATATTGCTGAACAGCGAGTGTTGATGTCTGATTCTTGCTCTGGAAGCTTCGTCTCAGGGGTGTACTCTGCTATGTGAGGTATGAGCTGTCAGTCTGCACCTAGTGGGGGATGTCTCCCAGTTAGGCTACTCAGGGGTCAGGGACCCACTTGAGCAGGCAGTCTGTCCATTCTCAGATCTCAACCTCCATGCTGGGAGATCCACTGCTCTCTTCAATACTATCATATGGGAGCATTTACCTCTGCTGAGGTTTCTGCTGCTTTTTGTTTAGCCATGCCCTGTCCCCAGAGGAGGATTCTACAGAGGCAGGCCAGCCTCCTTGAGCTGTGGTGGGCTCCACCCAATTTGAGCTTCCCAGTGGCTTTGTTTACCCACTTAAGCCTCAGCAATGGTGGGCACCCCTCCCCAAGCCTCACTGCCACCTTGCAGTTAGATCTCAGACTGCTGTGCTAGCAATGAGGGAGGCTCCGTGGACGTGGGACCCTCTGGGCCAGGTGTGGGATATAATCTCCTGGTGTGCTGTTTGCTAAGACCCTTGGTAAAGTGCAGTATTAGGGTGGGAGTTCCCCGATTTTCCAGGTGTTGTGTGTCTCAGTTTCCCTTGGCTAGGAAAAGGGATTCCCTTCCCCCTTGCCCTTCCCAAGTGAGGTGATGCCTCACCCTGCTTCAGCTCTCGCTGGTCGGGCTACAGCAGCTGACCAGCACCGATTGTCCGGCACTCCCCAGTGAGATGAACCCAGTACCTCAGTTGAAAATGCAGAAATCACCCGTCTTCTGTGTCAATTATGCTGGGAGCTGGAGGCTGGAGCTGTTCCTATTCGGCCATCTTAGGCACGCCCCCTGTCAAACTTTATATTGTTTATTGTACAATTTTGTATCATCTAAAAGTTCTTTCACATATCCAATTTTATTTTATTTTATTTATTTTTTCTTTTTTTTCCAGTTTTTTTTATTTTTTTATTTTTTTTATTTTTTTTATTATACTTTAAGTT
>NW_012117044.1:924498-933701 GCF_000951035.1 Colobus angolensis palliatus | reverse complement strand
GAGTCTCAGTTCAAAATGCAGAAATCACGGGTCTTCTGTGTCCTTTGCGCTGGGAGTTGGAGACTGCAGCTGTTCCTATTCGGCCATCTTGCTCCGCCCCCCGCACATATCCAATTTTAAATCAATTCATTATTTCACAAGGTTATCATTGGGATTTCATCAAATATGATCCCATAATGTTTTAGGATGATAATGAACCAAACCACATGACCTGAACCAAAAGGTAGTAATTGAATTTAAAATAAAGGAAACTAGTTCATCATACCTATTGTCCAGGAGCGTAGGCTGGGTCTTCGGGATAGCCATTCTTTTTTTCTGAGTGTTAAGAAGCAATTGACATATTAGAATCTTACTATAGAATACATTTTAGGGTCCTACATTTTTACTTTTTGAATGTGTATATAAACAAAAGAACTTAAATGAAAACCCTCTGATTTTAAATTTGTAAAAAAGACCAGCAGGAACTTTCAGTGTATTTTTTTTTTTTCTAAAAAGAAGTTACATTTTCTAACTATTCACTGAAAACACTAAGAGACAATGACAGCCCCATCATAATTAGCACTTTGGGAACCCAATTTGTTAATTTTAAATTATATTTCCCACTAAAACAAAATTCAGGGCTTCTTGCAGAAATGGTTGATTCCAGGTTTGAAACAGAAAATGTTAAAGATAAGCTTTTACATGCCTTTAACTTGAAGGACTCCTGACCTGAGATGGAATGATTTGACACCCAAAGTAATAATGCAGCAATGGATTGAAATAGAACACATGGATCTAACGTTTTTATGAATTCTAATTATAGTAAAAAAAAAAAAAAAGCAAAACCATTATTGGTCATGTTCCAATACTGCTATATAATCAATTCATTATTTTGAAAATTTATAATTAAAAGAAAAAATTACACATTTGTCCTGAATTTCCTATACAAACTATGGCCAAATAATTGCTTCTTTATAGAAGACACTGGCATTAGCCAGTAGAAGAAATGAGATCCGCAGAAAATCACATATTTGTAACCCTTCATAAGATAATGGGTTTAGGCAATGGTCTAATGGCTGTAGAAATCTCTAAGTGAAATTTTAGTGAAGAGTCATCTGATAGATGGATAAGACTACCAACACCTGAACCCACTCAACAGCTCTAAGATCACAGAAAGTAAGGCAATCGGACATTCAGTGTTTCCTGATGTGATACAATAAGAAGTGCACGTGAAATATTATTTCAAAAAACATGAACCTGTACCTGATTAAGTGTCTAGAGCTAGTTACCATTTACAGGAAATCAGAAGGTAGAATAGTGTGTTAAATGTCACCAAAGGATGTCAAATCTAGAGTGTGGGAAAATTTACAGGAAAATTGACCTGCTTTCTTTAATAAATAAATGGCAAAAGAAAGAGGCAAAGTAAAAAATAAAAAAGGGCAGGTGGGATTTAATAGACCTACTCATCAAATGCAGTGTATGGCCTTGTTTGGATTCCAACTGATGCAAGTCATTTAGAGACAATTGGAGAAATCTGAACACTGAGTATATATTTGATGATATGAAGGAATTATTATTTTCCTAAATAGGATTAAGACATTACTGTTATTTATTGTGTCCTTATCTATTCAACGTTAAAAGGGGAAGCAGTTTCTGATAAAATATGGTATCGGGGATTCGTTTTAAAATGTTCCAGTGCCTAATGGGGGTAGTAAAAAGAATGTGTGGGAGGTGCATACGGTGGCCATGTAATTTGTCATCCAAACTGGAACACCGGAGAATAACGTGGTGCCACAACATTACAAGCACGAACAGGCATCCCAAGGCTCTCGCCCTGTGTGCATGCCTGCTTGGAGCCATGGATGAGCTGCTCTAGTCTAGACACTTACATTCACATTTCTTATGGGGCACCCAGGAGTGATACGGTTTGGCTTTGTGTCCCCACCCAAATCTCACCATGAATTGTAACAATCCCCACATGTCAAGTGAGGGGTCAGGTGGAGATAATTGAATCATGGGGGTGATAAATGGGAGTTCCTCTGAACAAGCTCTCCTGGCTACTGCCACGTAAGGCATGCCTTTCTTCTCCTTTGCCTTCTGCCATGATTGTGAGGTCTTCCCAGACATGTGGAACTATGAGTCCATTAAACCTCTTTTTCTGTAGAAACTACCCAGTCTTGGATATGTCTTTATTAGCAGAGTGAGAACTGACTAATACAAGGAGACAGCACTCCTACAGCACAGCACTGGGCCCCATCAGTCATGAGGGGCCCAACCACAGCCAAGATGGCACCTGAGTAAAGAAGATGCTGCCTGTGGCTCACAGACTACTCTAAGCTTGGCCTCTCTTTCTTCCTGTGAGCTTAGCTGAAATAGAAAAACTCCCTGTCTTGGTGATTCCCTCCTTGGTGAAGGAGGCCACACCACCATCAGCAATGACTTCTTGTTCTCTCTAAGCCCTTGGGAATATGGTCTTGGCCACTGGCCCTTTGTTGACAAACAAGGCAGTGAGGATCACTGCTTCCTGGTCCTGATGAAGAGGCAGAAGTAGCAGGGCAGCAGTGAGATGTCTCCAAGGCTGACCTATGAAATGAAGTTTTCTACAAAGTACCCCAGCACCGTCTCATTCATTCATTTTGTGTTTATTCCATGGATTTGTATTGAGCCTTTGTTATATGCCAGGTTCTGGGCTAGGCTGTGGAAAAACTGAGATAAGAGACATAGTCCTTGTTCTCAAAGAGTTTGTCATCTAGTGGGGCAGATGGGCAAATATTTCTCTCAGAAGTATAAGCTCAAAGATATATACTTCACTAGTTCATCCAAAGAACGCAGCTGATTAGGAAAAAGGTTGAGCATTGTTTTAGACACAGGAGAAACAGTCCTGGTAGAGAGGGTTGCTGTCCTTACCTGGGAAAGATTAATGTCAGGCTTGAGTGGCCAGAAAGAGAGTCACAGGCCCATGGATGTTGGGCACAGTCCTGAAGGAGAAAGTCTGTAGGAGGGAGTGCAGGCCAGGCATCCTGAGCAGAGAGAACAACCCGGGCCAAGAGGCAGAAGCAGAGACATGCCAAATGTCAGAGAAGGAAAGGCCAAATTCTCACCCCTGGGTGGACTCCAGACTTTCAGCCAACAACCAAATGTGTTAATTGATTGCTTTATGAGCTAATTATCTCATGGTCATCAGCTTCTTTCATTGAGATGAGTACAGGCCCAGCTTCCATATCTGCCAAAACTTATATCCCACTCTCATGCCTCCCATAGCCTGGGAAAGGAGTCAGGATCAGGAAGACATGCCTGGGAAGCCTGGGCTTTCTATCTTGTTGGGCCAAATTGTTTGGCCAGCATTGTCTTCAAGGGTTTGCTCCAGGCTGTGGCTGGACATCACAGCAATCTAATCATTTTTACAAGAAATGGATTCTTACTAATGAAAAGTAGGAATTACAGCCAATAGCGTACTCTCAGATACCAGAATCCATCCAAAATTGTCAAGGGACTCCTTAGCTGGGTTTCTGATTCTAAAAGCATTGCTTAAAGCATATCTACTAAAGCTAGGAGTGGGCCTCAGATTTGGTGAGTAACTCTGTAGGTCAGTAGGGATGACATGCACTAAATAAAAAGCCCCCCCAGGATCCATCACTTCAGCCAAATTTCTCCTTCTATAACCTGTTTTTCTGTCATTTGTTTCTTAAGTCCCCACCCACTCAATGACAGTCATAGGCTATCTGACAACCTGGAAATGGTAGAGCAAGCGGCATAAAGGGGACATTTTAGTGTATGGCAATAACATAGAGAGGATATATGTATAACTATCTTGCATGTATCTTAACATATGGAGAGGATATATGTATAATTATCTTGCATGTATCTTAAGATACAAGTAAATGTTTTTGAAAGTGTAGTAAAATACTACAGGCATGACCTTAGAGCAAAGTTTTGCCTATTGTCACCTGAGAGTCATAATGAAAAAGGATGACCAAATGAAATCAACATATCTTTTTAGATTCATCAGAGAATTGAGCTCACAGAGCAAAATGATGTTCCCCAAATTGAAGAAACAGGCAAGTGCAGAGAATCACAGCTTGCTGGGACCACAAGCTGCTGAAGCAGGAAACAAGGATTCCATATAATAACGAGGGATTACAATTAAAAGAGCCACAACACTAATACTCATTTAAGAAAGAAGCTCAGATAAAACAGAGGAAATGAAAAGAAGGACACCAGAAGAAATTGAAGCCTCAGACACCTACAGCTAAAACAAGGAGTAAACACAGACACAATAATTCCTAACCAGATAAAGATAAAGCATCACACTAAAAACCTACTAACCTACTAACCTCAACTTCTATTCTGCAAAATGCAACAAACGTTTCTCAATGAAAAATTACAAAGCACGAAAGGTGGTTCCAAGATGGCCAAATAGGAAAACTCCAGTTTGCAGCTCCCAGCATAATCAACTAAGAAGATGGGTGGTTTCTGCATTTCCAACTGAGGTACTTGGTTCATCTCATTGAGAGTGGTTGGCAAGTGGGTGTAGCTCACAAAGGGCAAGCCAAAGCAGGGCATGGCATCACCTCACCTGGGAAGTTCAAGGGCTCAGGGAATTTCCCTTTTCTAGCCAAGGGAAGCTGTGACAGACTATACTGGGAAAATCAGGACACCGCCACCTAAACACTGCACCTTTCCAATGGTCTTAGCAAATGGCACATGAGGAGATTATATCCTGCACCTGGCTCAGCAGGTCCCATGCCCACAGAGCCTTGCTCACTGCTAGTTTGAGATCAAACTGCAAGGCAGCAAGCCTGGCTGGGGGAGGGGTGTCCACCATTGCTGAGGCTTGAGTAGGTAAACAAAGTGGCCAGGAAGCTCAAACTGGGTGGAGCCCACTGCAACTCAATGAGGCCCGCCTGCCTCTGTAGACTCCACCTAAGGGGCAGGGCACACCGGAACAAAAGGCGGCAGAAACTTCTGCAGACTTAAACCTCCCTGTCTGACAACTCTGAAGAGAGCAGTGGTTCTCCCAGCATGATGTTTGAGCTCTGAGAATGGACAGACTGCCTCCTCAAGTGGGTCTCTGACCCCTGTGTAGCCTAACTTGGAGACACTTCCCAGTAGGGGTTGACTGACACCTTATACATCTGGGTGCCCCTCTGAGATAAAGCTTCCAGGGGAAGGATCAGGCAGCAATACTTACTGTTCTGTAATATTTGCTGTTCAGCAGCCTCTGCTGGTGATACTGAGGCAAACAGAGTCTGGAGTGGACCTCCAGCAAACTCCCAATAGACCTGCAGCTGAGGGACCTGACTGTTAGAAGGAAAACTAAGAAACAGAAAGGAATAGCATCAACATCAACAAAAAGGACATCCACACCAAAACCCCATCTGTACATCACCATCATCAAAGACCAAAGGTAGATAAAACCACAAAGATGGGGAGAAACCAGAGCAGAAAAGTTGAAAATATTAAAAACTGGAGCGTCCCTTCTTCTCCAAAGGATCACAGCTCCTCGTCAGCAATAGAACAAAGCAGGATGGAGAATGACTTTGATGAGTTGACAGAAGTAGGCTTCAGAAAGTCAGTCATAACAGACTTCTCTGAGCTAAAGAAGAATGTTCTAACCCATTGTAAGGAAGCTAAAAACCTTGAAAAAAGATTAGACGAATGGCTAACTAGAATAAACAGTGTAGAGAAGACCTTAAATGACCTGACGGAGCTGAAAACCATGGCATGAGAACTACATGACGCATGCACAAGCTTCAGTAGCCGAATCGATCAACTGGAAGAAAGCGTATCAGTGACTGAAGACCAAATTAATGAAATGAAGTGAGAAGAGAAGTTTAGAGAAAAAATAGTAAAAAGAAATGAACAAAGCCTCCAAAAATTATGAGACTATGTGAAAAGACCAAATCTACGTTTGATTGGTGTACCTGAAAGTGACAGGGAGAATGGAACCAAGTTGGAAAACACTCTTCAGGATATTATCCAGGAGAACTTCCCCAACCTAGCAAAGCAAGCCAAAATTCAAATTCAGGAAATACAGAGAACACCACAAAGATACTCCTCAAGAAGAACAACCCCAAGACACATAATTGTCAGATTCACCAAAGTTGAAATGAAGGAAAAAATGTTAAGGACAGCCAGAGAGAAAGGTTGGGTTAGTCACAAAGGGAAGCCCATCAGACTAACAGCAGATCTCTCAGCAGAAACCCGACCAGCCAGAAGAGAGTGGGGGCCAATATTCAACATTCTTAAAGAAAGAAGTTTCAGTGCAGAATTTCATATCCAGCCAAACTAAGCTTCATAAGTGAAGGAGAAATAAAATCCTTTACAGAAAAGCAAATGCTGAGAGATTTTGTCACCACCAGACCTGCCTTACAAGAGCTCCTGAAGGAAGCACTAAACATGGAAAGGAACAACTGGTACCAGCCACTGCAAAAACATGCCAAATTGTAAAGACAATCAATGCTAGGAAGAAACTGCATCAAATAACAAGCAAAATCACCAGCTAACATCATGACAGGTTCAAATTCACACATAACAATATTAACCCTAAATGGAAATGGGCTAAATGCCCCAATTAAAAGACACAGACTGGCAAATTGGATAAAGAGTCATGACCCAGCAGTGTGCTGTATTCAGGAGACCCATCTCACGTGCAGAGACACGCATAGGCTCAAAATAAAGGGATGGAGCAAGATCCAGCAAGCAAATGGAAAGCAAAAAAACAAAAACAAAAACAAAAACAAAAACCAAGGATTGCAATTCTAGTCTCTGATAAAACAGACTTTAAACCAACAAAGATCAGAAGAGACAAAGAAGGCCATTATATAATGGTAAAGGGATCAATTCAACAAGAAGAGCTAACTATCCTAAATATATATACACCCAATACAGGAGCACTCAGATTCACAAAGCAAGTACTGAGAGACCTACAAAGAGACTTAGACTTCTGCACAATAATAATGGGAGAATTTAACACCCCACTGTCAATATTAGATCAATGAGACAGAAGGTTAACAAGGATATCCAGGACCTGAACTCAGCCCTGCACCAAGCAGACCTGATAGACATCTGCAGAACTTTCCACTCCAAATCAACAGAATACACATTCTTCCCAGCACCACATCACACTTATTCCAAAATTGACAAAATAATTGGAAGTAAAGGACTCCTCAACCAATGTAAAAGAAGAGAAATCACAGCAAGCTGTCTCTCAGACCACAGTGCAATCAAATTAGAACTTGGGATTAAGAAACTCACTCAAAACTGCTCAACTACATGGAAACTGAACAACAGGTAGTGTGTACCTTATAACAGAGTAGTCCCAATTTCTTCCTCCCATGCCTTCAAACATTTATACCACTTACCGCTAAGCTAGTCACCCAATGCACTGTTGCTATTACTGTGTGAATAATTATTTATTAGAATAATTAAGAATAAAAAACAAAATCCTTAAAATTTTACCTTATTTATTCCTTTTCTAATGTTTTATTTCTTTCAGTAGATCAAAATTTCTGACTCTTTTCTCTGAAGAGCTTGTTTTAACATTTCATGCAATGCAAGTCTACTGGAGACAAATTCAATTTTTGTTTGCCTGAAAATGTCTTTATTTCTCCTTTACTTTTGAAGAATAATTTTGCAGTACACAGAATTTTAAGTTGATGGGGTTTTTTTTTTTCTTTCAGTATTTTAAATATTCCACTTCACCTCTTCTTCTTTGCATGGGAGGAAGTAATTGGGAGTACTCTGTTATAAGGTACTCACTACCTGTGAAGATGTATATTATACCGGACAATATAATTCTTAACTTTGCTCCTCTATAAGTAAGGTATTTTGTTCTTTTGGCTTCTTTCAAGATTATCTCTTTATCTTTAGTTTCCTGCAGATTGAATAGGGTGTCCCTAAGTGTCTTTTTTTTTTTTTTTTTGTATTTATCCTGCTTGGTGTTCCCTGAGTTTCCTGGAGTTGTGACTTGGCACATGTCATTAATTTGGAAAATTTTCAACCATTATTACTTCAAATATTTCTTCTGGGCCTTTCACAAATTCTGGAATTCTCATTGTGCTTATATTACACCTTCTGTACTTGTACTAAGTTCTTGGATATCTTGTTTCTTTTTTCATTTTATTGTTATTTCCTTTCTCTTGCATTTCAGTTTGGGAAGATATTATTGACACATCTTCATGCTCAGTGATTCTTTCCTCCCAGGTTCCGGTCTACTGGTGACCCCATGAAAGGCATTTTTCTTTGCAACAATGTTTTTGATTTCCAAAATTTCCAGTGGATTCTTTCTTAGAGCTTTCATTTTTCTATTTAGATCACCCATTCATTCTTGCATATCAGTCACATTTTTCCATTAGAGCCCTTAGCATATTAATCATTATTAATTTAAATATCTTTTCTGATAATTCCAAAATCTGCATCATACTTGAGACTGGCTCCGTTCCTTGCTTTGCCTCTGGATACTATGCTCTTTCTTGCCTTTTAGCATGCTTTGTAATTTTTCTTTTATTTATATTTATTTATTTATTTATTTATTAGACTCTAAGTTCTAGGGTACATGTGCACAATGTGCAGGTTTGTTATATATGTATACATGTGCCGTGTCGGTTTGCTGCACCCATTAACTCATCATTTACATTAGGTATTTCTCCTAATGCTATCCTTCTCCCATCCCCCCGACTGACGGGCCCTGGTGTGTGATGTTCCCCATCTTGTGTCCAAGTGTTCTTATTGTTCACTTCCCACCTATGAGTGAGAACATGCAGTGTTTGGTTTTCTGTCCTTGTGATAGTTTATTCAGAATGGTAGTTTCCGGCTTCATTCATGTACCTATAAAAGACATGAACTCATCCTTTTTCATGACTGCATAGTATTTCATGGTGTATATGTGCCACATTTTCTTAATCCAGTCTATCATTGATGGACATTTGGGTTGGTTGTAAGTCTTTGCTATTATAGCAGCATGATTTATAATCCTTTGGTTACATACCCAGCAATGGGATGGCTGGGTCAAATGGTATTTCTAGTTCTAGATCCTTGAGGAATCACTACACTGTCTTCCACAATGGCTGAACTAGTTTACAGTCCCACCAACAGTGTAAAAGTGTTCTTATTTCTCCACATCCTCTCCAGCACTTGTTGTTTCCTGAATTTTTAATGATTGCCATTCTAACTGGTGTGAGATGGTATCTCATTGTGGTTTTGATTTGCATTTCTCTGATGGC
>NW_012117044.1:922524-923776 GCF_000951035.1 Colobus angolensis palliatus | reverse complement strand
CTTGATGGGGATGGCATTGAATCTATAAATTACCTTGGGCAGTATGGCCATTTTCACGATATTGATTCTTCCTATCCATGAGCATGGAATGTTCTTCCATTTGTTTCCGTCCTCTTTTATTTCACTGAGCAGTGCATTGTAATTCTCCTTGAAGAGGTACTTCACATCCCTTGTGAAGGTATTTTATTCTTGAAGGTATTTTAGTCCTTGAATTCCTAGGTATTTTATTATCTTTGAAGCAATTGTGATAGATTTCACTCATGATTTGGCTCTCTGTCTGTTATTGGTGTATAGGAATACTTGTGATTTTTCCACATTGATTTTGTATCTGAGACTTTGGTAAAGTTGCTTATCAGCTTAAGGAGATTTTGGGCTGAGACGATGGGATTTTCTAAATATACAATCATGTCGTCTGCAAACAGGGACAATTTGACTTCCTCTTTTCCTAATTGAATACGCTTTACTTCTTTCTCCTGCCTGATTGACCTGGCCACAACTTCCAACAGTATGCTGAATAGGAGTGGTGAGAGAGGGCATCCCTGTGTTGTGCCAGTTTTCAAAGGGAATGCTTCTAGTTTTTGCCTATTCAATATGATATTGGCTGTGGGTTTGTCATAAACAGCTCTTATTATTTTGAGATACATTCCATAAATACCGAATTTATTGAGAGCTTTTAGCGTGAAGCATTGTTGAATTTTGTCAAAGGCCTTTTCTGCATCTATTGAAATAATCATGCGGTTTTTCTCTTTGGTTCTGTTTATATGCTGGATTACGTTTATTGATTTGTGTACCTTGAACCAGACTTGCATCCCAGGGATGAAGCCCACTTCATCATGGTGGATAAGCTTTTTGATGTGCTGCTGGATTCGGTTTGCCAGTATTTTACTGAGGATTTTTGCATCGATGTTCATCAGGGATATTGGTCTAAAATTCTCTCATTTCCTGTATCTCTGTCAGGCTTTGGTATCAGGATGATGTTGGCCTGGTAAAGTGAGTTAGGGAGGATTCCCTCTTTTTCTATTGATTGGAATAGTTTCAGAAGGAATGGTACCAGCTCATCTTTGTACCTCTGGTAGAATTCGGCTGTGAGTCTTTATGGTCCTGGACTTCTTTTGGTTGGTAGGCTCTTAACTATTGCCTCAATTTCAGAGCCTGTTACTGGTCTATTCAGGGATTTAGTCTTCCTGGTTTAGTCTTGGGAGACTGTATGTGTCCAGGAATTTATCCATTTCTTCTAGGTTTTCTAATTTAT
>NW_012117044.1:812692-922078 GCF_000951035.1 Colobus angolensis palliatus | reverse complement strand
TCTGTGGTCTGAGAGACAGTTTGTTATAATTTCTGTTCTTTTACATTTGCTGAGGAGTGCTTTACTTCCAACTATGTGGCCAATTTTGGAATAAGTGCAATGTGGTGCTGAGAAGAATGTATATTCTGTTGATCTGGGGTGGAGAGTTCTGTAGTTATTTCTCCTTCACTTATGAAGCTTAGTTTGGCTGGATATGAAATTCTGGGTTGAAAATTCTTTTCTTTAAGAATGCTGAATATTGACCCCCACTCTCTTCTGGCTTTTAGAGTTTCTGCTGAGAGATCTGCTGTTAGTCTGATGGGCTTCCCTTTGTGGCTAACCCAACCTTTCTCTCTGGCTGCCCTTAACATTTTTTCCTTCATTTCAACTTTGGTGAATCTGACAATTATGTGTCTTGGAGTTGATCTTCTTGAGGAGTATCTTTGTGGTGTTCTCTGTATTTCCTGAATTTGAATTTTGGCCTGCTTTGCTAGGTTGGGGAAGTTCTCCTGGATAATATCCTGAAGAGTGTTTTCCAACTTGGTTCTGTTCTCCCTGTCACTTTCCGGTATACCAATCAAATGTAGATTTGGTCTTTTCACATAGTCCCATGTTTCTTGGAGGCTTTGTTCATTTCTTTTCACTCTTTTTTCTCTAAACTTCTCATTTCATTTCATTCGTTTGGTCTTCAATCACTGATGCCCTTTGTTCCACTTCATCAAATCAGCTACTGAAGCTTGTCCATGTGTCACGTAATTCTCGTGCCATGGTTTTCAGCTCCATCAGGTCATTTAAGAACTTCTCTATGCTTTTTATTCTAGTTAGTCATTCATCCAATTTTTTTTCAAGGTTTTTAGCTTCTTTCTGATGGGTTTGAACGTCCTCCTTAAGCTCGGAGAAGTCTGCTATTACCGATCTTCTGAAGTCTCCTTCTCTCAACTAGTCAGAGTCATTCTCCGTCCAGCTTTTTTCCGTTGCTGGTGAGGAGCTGTGTTCTTTTGGAGGAGAACAGGCACTCTGATTTTTATAATTTTCAGCTTTTCTGCTCTGGTTTCTCCCCATCTTTGTGGTTTTATCTACCTTTGGTCTTTGATGATGGTGATGGGGTTTTGGTCTGAATGTCCTTCCTGTTTGTTAGTTTTCCTTCTAGCAGTCAGGACCCTCAGCTGCAGGTCTGTTGGAGTTTGCTGGAGGTCCACTCCAAACCGTTTGCCTGGGTATCAGCAGCGGAGGCTGTGGAACCATAAATGTTGCAGAATGGCAAAAATTGCTGCCTGTTTGTTCCTCTGGAAGCTTCGTCTCAGAGGGGCACCTGGCCGTATGAGGTGTCAGTCAGCCCCTACTGGGAGGTGCCTCCCAGTTAGACTACTCGGAGGTCAGGGACCCACTTGAGGAGGCAGTCTGTCTATTCTCAGATCTCAAACTCCGTGCTGAGAGAACCACTGCTCTCTTCAAAGCCATCAGACAGGGACATTTAAGTCTGTTGAAGTTTCTGCTCCCTTTTGCTCAGCTATGCCCTGCCCCCAGAGGTGGGGTGTTCAAAGTCAGGCAGGCCTCCTTGATCTGCGGTGGGCTGCACCCAGTTCGAGCTTCCTGGACACTTTGTTTACCTACTCAAGCCTCAGCAATGGCAGGCACCCCTCCCCAAGCCTCACTGCCACCTTGCAGTTCAATCTTAGACTGCTGTGCTATCTGTGAGCATGGCTTCATGGGCATGGGACCCTCCAAGCCAGGCATGGGATATAATCTCCTGGTGTGCCATTTGCTAAGACCATTGGAAAAGCTCAGTATTAGGGTGGGAGTGACCCGATTTTCCAGGTGCCATCTGTCACAGCTTCCTTTGGCGAGGGAAGGAAATTCCCTGACCCCTTTGCTTCCTGGGTGAGGTGATGACTCACCCTGCTTTGGCTCACATTCCATGGGCAGCACCCACTGTCCTGTACCCACTTTCTGACAAGCCCCAGTGAGATGAACCCAACACCACACTTGGAAATGCAGAAATCATCTGTCTTCTGTGTCGCTCATGCTGGGAGCTGTAGACTGGAGCTGTTCCTATTCGGCCATCTTTCATTTCTCAAGAAGTATAGTGTTACTTGAAAGTGGACTTAGATTACTGCAAATTCAAGAGGAATCATTGAAAAAGAGGGTGGGAAGGAAATATAATTGATGTGTGACGAGAGGCGATAGACTGAAACCACATAAAATGCTCAGTTAACACTGAGAGAAGGCAGAAGTGAGAGATAAAATGAAAATGAAAAAGGGCAACAAATATAAAATAATAATGAATATGATAAATGTTATTCCAATAACTACATAAGGAAAAGGAAGTGAGAATGCTTTGGCCTATACATCTTAATTTTTTAAGTGACATAATGTCTTAGGAAATACTAGAAAACAATGTAATGAAGTATGTTCTTTTTAATAGTACTTGTGGAAAAATATGTATGTATTATAGGCTTATGTAACTCTGTCCTAACATTGTGATTAATAGCTTAGTCTCGACACAGAGAGAGGCTTCAGGAAACAACTACAATTCTGTGTTTCCACTCTCTTATTCAATATTCTTATCAAGGAATAAAATTAAAACCTTGAAGGAATACACGTAGAGCTAAATATTTAAAAAATAGGTTGAGAGATTTTGAAATGACTGTATCAGGATTACACTCAACAGGAACAAATATAAAGTCCCTGTGTTGAGCCTTTCCAAGACTACCTCTAGCTTCAGTGATTTCCTAGGAAGACGCAGAGGCCTCTGCATGTAGTCATATTCATGGCTACAATTTATTACAGCAAAAGGGTACGAAGTAAAATCAGTAAAGAGAAAAGGCATATGGGGTGAAATCTGGAGGAAACCAGGCACATGCTTTCAGGAGTGTTATCCCAGAGGAATCACACAGGATGTGCTTAATTCCTCGAGCCCTGAGATATGACAGCACATGTTCAACATCTACCAGACATCTACCAAAGAAGCTCATTAGAGGCTCATTGCCTGGGGTTTTGATTGTGGACTTGTCATATAGGTATCCCTCTGTCTAACACATACCAAAATTCCACACACCAGGAAGGAAAGCACATATTCAGCATTAGCCATATTATTTGAACAAACAGTTTAAGCACAGTAAGCCATTCTAATCGGGGAATAATGGAAATTCTCCTGAAATCCAAGACCCCAGGAGCCTGTCAAGGCAAGCCTTGCAAAAAAGGCTTCCTAAGGAATGCAGTCTCAGGCCTACTCTGTTAACCCTTTTCTGCACAGCCCATATTATGGTGAACACCAGCTTCATTACACAAGCAAAGGATATGAACGAAGTAATTGGCAGCACTTCACAGGAAACAGATCTGATGGTCTCCATTGACATCAACCATGGAGCAGGGAGTATGATGGAAATAACTTAGTTTTGCAGTCATAGATATTTGAGCTCAAATGTCAATTTGACCACTGACTTAATTTGACTTTGTAAGTTACTTAAACTGAGTTTCAGCTTCCTTGTCTGTAAAATGGGATAGCAATAACCATAAAAATGACAATAATAATAATAAATGTTGGAATTATTGTGGGGATTATAGATACATTTTATAAAGAATCTGACAATCAGTAAATGGTAGCTACTACTGTTTTAAGCTTAATATTAACCAAAATTGTAATGTGACTGGTAAAAACAACCATCCTTTTGGGGTTACTATGGGAGTGTGAAGCAGATTGTCATCAGTACCTTAAAACTATTTCCAACATTTGAGCCATGAAATAATTTAATGTTATAATAAATACAGGGAGGAAGCCTTGGTGGCAGGTGAAATGCAAAAGACCATTAGAGTCCATTGGAGGCGAAAAGAATATCCTTGGTGGGGATGGAGATTTTATCAGGAATCTTCAGAAGGCACTGGGAAAGTAGAACATGAAATATAAAAGACATGTTGAAATTGAACTCAAATGTTTGATTACCCTTTTGGGAAGATGAGGTTATGATTTTATTTTATAAGGCTCTGATGGGCTGAGTTAGGACAATTCCTTAGAAATTACAGGAAAACTCAGATTTGTTGAGATAAGGAATATTTTTCTGACAAGCAGCTCTGTCTAATATTGAAATAGAAGACAACTGGAGGTGCTGAGATCTCCATTCTGGAATGTGTTCAAAGGGAAACTGGATAAAACCTCTGGTAAGAACACTGTAAAAGAGTTCCTTGTATTAAGGGGAACGAGAGTGCTTTTCTGGAGGAATCCTTTTAGGTGTATTGTAGAGAAAATCAGTAATTACTTTTTTCCAGCTCAGCATCCCTTTCTACACTTTTTGTCAATAGCATCCCAATTTCCCAACCCTCATGTCCAACCTATGAAGTTTAGTGTCATGACCCTGCCCCTACCTGTGGGAGCCATTGTGACTCAGACTCGGCTACCCAGAACACTGCCTCCTCTTGCTACATGACTGGCCCGGGGTGGACACATGGACCCAGATAGGTCAGGAAGAGCCCTCACTAGGGCTTAGGCTGGAGCCACAGGGGAGGAAACATTGCAAACCTACTGGGATTGCTAAGAAGTTGGCCTACAAATTCATCCTTCTGGGTCCAATTTGCCACCTGATGGAAAAGCCTACTGAGAATTCAGCCAGCGCAGAGGAAACAAAAGCTAGAGTCAGAGACAGGAAATGAGAGAGACAGCCCTGATAACATCTTTTGAGGCCCTGCATCCATCCATTTTTCCCAGTTTTATGAGCCAATAAAACCCCATTTCTTACTTAAAGTGGTTTGAATCAGGTTTTGTTAAATGCAACCAAATGACCCTTAATAATACATTTTTTTCTCTTGTCAAATAAGCTATTTTAAGAAATGAAGTATATATGTAAGCCTCTTGTCACTCTAAAGAGTATGGATGTCACTTATAATAGGGCTAACTAAAGTTGGCATTCAAAGAGATAAGCCAGAAAACCCCGCACATTTGCTAAAGCTGGATTGCACATTTACCTAGAAGCCTTTCAAGAGCTGATCAAAACAGATAAAGAGCATTTGTTACAAGATCAGCAAAAGAGGATCAGTTGTAGTGTTCATGAATACAAACAGTGCTTAGGGATGGTATTTGTTGCAGGGCAATAATGTCAGAGAGAAGTTTCTCTTTGGGTCGTGTTGAGGAGACCACCTACTTGCCAACCTCCTACAACAAGAATAATTAACAAATGCTGCCAGTTGCCCTCTACAGCCCACCTCTACATAAACTACAGAAGCCACAGAAAAGCAAGGGAAATTAAAACCCATCTATACAAAATCAAAGCAACTCTGTACTTTTCAATATCTAATCAGAACGGTAAAAGCTCTGATAATCTGGCATCAGTAAAGGGAAGAGTTATCCAGATTTAGAAGAATGAATGAGTTCTTCATCCTGATGCAGCATTTGCTGAGTGGCAGGGCCTCCAAATCTGGAAGTGCAGGTGGACCTCTTCCCCAGTTTCTCAGGTGAGGGGCCAGCTATGCTCAGTGTCTTGGATGCTCTAGCGCAAGGCTGCATCCCAGAGTGAAGGCCTGCCGTTTTCTCGCTTGCTAGAAATGCAGTCTGCCCCTTCCAGCCAAAACAATCTTGAAAATCAACGAAGTTGGAGGTCTCATACTTCCTGATTTCAAAACTTATCACAAAACTACAGTAATCAAAGTGGTACGTTAAACTAGTGTAGACCAATGGACTAGAATAGAAAGCCCAGAAATAAACCCTCACGTATGTGGTTAAATAATTTTTGAAAAGGGAGCCAAGATTATTCAATGAAAGAAAGGACAGTTTTCCCAACAAATGATGTTTGTTGGAAAAATGCATACTCATATGCAAAAGAATGAAGTGGAACTCTTACCTCATGCCATACACAAAACTTAAATCAAAAGGAATTAAAGACCTAAACATAATGCTAAAACTACACAACTCTTAGAAGAGATAGCAAATGCATCATGAAGTTGAAATTGGCAATGATTTCCTGGATATGACACCAAAAACACAGGCAAATAGAAAGTAAAAATAGATAAATTGAACTACATCAAAATTAAAAACTTCTGTTCACCAAAGGACATAATCAACAGAGTAAAAAAGTAATCTAAAGAATGAGAGAAAATGTTTGTAAATCATACATCTCATAAGAAGTTAATATCCAGAACATATAAGGAATTCCTACAACTCAATGATGAAGGAGACAACCAATCTGATTAAGAAATGTTCAAAGAACTTGAATAGACATTATTGAAAGAAGATACAAAATGGCCAACAAGCCTATGAAAAGATGCTCAACGTCACTGATCATTATGAAAATGCAAAACAAAACTACAATGAGATGTCACCTCACACCCTGGCTGCTATAAAACAACAAGCAACAACAACAAATACAGAAAATAAGAAGTGTTGGTGAGGATGCAGAGAAATTGGAACCTTTGTGCACTCTTAGTGGGAATGCAAAATGGTGCAGCTGCTGTGGAAACAGTATGGTGTTTTATCAAATAATTAAAAACAGAAATACCATAGGATCCAGCAATACAACATCTGAATATACAGCCAAAAGATTTCAAAGCAGGATCTCAAAAGATTTGAAAGCATGGTCTTAAAGAGACATTTGTACATTTATGTCCATAAAGCATTATCCACAATGACAAAAGGGTGGAAGCAATTGTCAGATGAACAGAAAAGCAAAATGTGGTATATACACAGAAGAGAATATTTTTTATTCTTAAAAAGGAAGGGTATTCTGACATATGCTATGATGTGGATGAACCTTGAGGACATCATGCTAAGTTAAATAAGACAATCACAAAAAGACAAATACTGTAAGAGTCCACTTATAATAAGATACCTAGAGTGGTCACATTCATAAAAAGTAGAATGGTGGTTGCCAGGGACTGGGTAGAGGGAAAGTGGGGAGTTCTTTAATGGATACAGGGTTTTAGTTTTGCAAGATGAAAACGATTTGGAGATTCATTGCACAACAATGTGATTATACTTAACACTGAGAACTGTACACTTAAAAGTGGTTAAGATGATACATGTTACATTATGAATATTTTACCACAATTTAAAAAAACATATAGTCTGCTCTCCAAGCTATGCTTTTGTGGAGACCATCCAGAAGGTCTCCTTTGTCTAATTTGCACAAAGGTATCTATCTCATCATAGCATTTGGGGCACATTTTGAGAAACAGTTTAAAGCAATAATATGGAAAAACTTGGAGCAAAATTGGTGTGTGTCCCAAAGGATATTAGATCCAAATGTTCAAAAACACAAATGGTGGATTGGGTTGTCTTGAAGAAAATTACAGTGCCTGAAAAGATTTGTTCCTGAAAAAAAAGACCATTCAGTCCTTACTCGGCAGTGGAACAAAGAATCACATTTGAGCAGGATTAAGAAAACAGCTTGGATATGCTTGAAACACAGGACAAATAGGGGCTGGGGCTTCAGAGTTCTGAACCATGAAGTGTGGCTGCAGTGATGTTGGAAACATTCTGAGTAAGTATTTACAGTCACTCACCGTGGCCATAAAACCTTCTGATAACTCATCCAGAAAATGATTAATTTTAAGCAATACCATTTCCTAATGAAACTTCCAAGATAAATTAGTTGCAAAAATGTACATTCTGGTAACTAAATGAGTTGACCAGCAGAACACAAGTGTTAGATCTAAGTCAATTAAATGTTGGCAGGTGGCTAATTTGGAGTTTAGAGAAGTCGCTCTTAATTCATTCTTTTGGGTTGAAACTGGATACAAGGTCCACTGGTCTTTTGGGCTCACTTCAAATTTATGACTATTAATGAGAAAATAGTTCCAGTTTATCTAAAATGGGTTTAGGTGAAATGTTAAAGTGAAAGCAGTATGTAGAGGATATATTTCTCTTTTATCACTATCTAAAATTAATATTTCTATAGAACACATTTTTTTCAGAGACACTGGAGAACAGTGTTATGTATAAGCATCAGTGATTAGGGACTTGAGATTAAATATATCAAAGGAAAGACATTATTGAGGGTGTTGATTTTCCTTATTTTTCCATATATTTAAAACAATTCCAACCAAATGTGTCTCATGACTACTTCTTAAAAACCTAACACAAAATAAAAACACAAATGCTACCAGCTAAGAAATTGTTATATAAGAGTAATAAAGAAGAATTTTATTAATAGATGTAAAATACATTGTATTGATCAGAAATAGACACACGTGTATTGACAGAATTTATTCTAGTAAGAAATTGAGTGAAAGGTGAAGATGGCTTGATCACAAGAAGCCACAATTGACTGGATAACCATTTGGAAAAAAAAAAAATGAATGCAGACCCCTGTCTCATGCCAGATTTAATTCAGAGTTAATTAAAATTCTAATACAAAGCCTGAAAACATTATGTGCTAAAACAACATAAATGAATCTTTATCTAATCACGAGGGATTGGCATTTCCAAACATGGCCCCAGAAGCAGAACCCTTGAAGGGTGGATTTTGAAAGCTTTTCACAGTAAAATATACAGATCAGTACACATTCTTCTCAGATACCCCAGGAATAGTCATAAAACAGACTATGATTAGGACACAAAGGACATCTCCACAAATCCCCAAGGCAGAGAACTTTGATCCATATCCCTTGATTGCAACACAATTACATATATTTAGAAGAGCATTTAAAAAAAATCTACTCCCATCTCTCATTCTCTTCCAAAGCAAACAAAAAACTCCACCTAGAAATTTAAAATTAAAACAACTTTATATCACATTTGTGGTTCAAATCAAAAGTAAAAATTGAAATTGAGGATCAGCAATTACAGCCCTAAACAGCTAAACCTGAGGTCTGGAGCCAGAGCATCTGCGGGGATATTTTACAACTTTCAGTTTTTAGTAAGACATGATAAAAACTGAAAGCCAGAATACATTTTTTTTTTTTTTTTTTTACCCTGCATTTCATCAATGAAATCCCAAAGAGAAGAAATCTGCCAGAGAAGAGGATAGAATGGACTTGGGTAGGGCAGGCCATAAGCTGATTGGGTTTCAGCAAATTTCCCAGTAATGGAAAGGAGCAAGGAACATCCAAGGATATGAGAAAGAGGGGAGCCACAAACTGCAATCTGAACACAAGAGCAGCTGCAGCAGAGAAGGGCACCCCTCGACCTAACATCTCACTGGGAGCCCCAGGCTCTCAGCACCCTGACCATTTACAGAGACCAAATCAGTAACCTGCCCCCTACTCCACCCAGCAAACACAATTTTAATTTGTCCTTCTGTGCCAGTCACAGAGTGAACAGCTCTCTAGCATTTTTCCACTAGTTGACAAAACCAAAAGCCAAATCATAAGGATTTTCTTGAAGAAAATGTTAACAAGAAGCCCGATCCATTAGCATATGGGTGTTGGGATAGCAAATCAAAGCCATCTTCACTTACGGGCCTCTCTGTACACACCTCACCGCCTATCCTTAGGAGTCATCTCAGGGAATGAAGGAGGGGGAAGCTGTCTAAAAGGTTTGACCCCACCTTTCCCCATAAGGACTGTTAAAATGACAAGATTAGAATAAACTTTCAATTAATTTGAATGCTTGAAGACATAGATTATCATTTTCCCCACTGGTCAGCAGTTGAGGGTCATGGAGTCCAGTTCAGCTAACAACAAAATCAGGCACTTACAGTGTGAGTTTGAATGTGGCAGCCTGCTACAACTCAACCCATGCAAATGTTTTCCTTTCCCTCCATTGCCCACAGGCTCCTAAGCACCCATCTACCCAGGCTGGTGACCCTACAAATTTATCGTTTCCAATCTCTAGAGAAGACTCAAAATCTGTCTGGCTTATCTTCTTTTTCTTCTCTTCAGCTATATTAGAAGGTGTTCTTCTTCTTCTTCCAGTGAACCCATGATCACTTTCCTTGAATCCATGGTCACCATTCCTGAACCTATGGTCACTACCCTTGAACCCATGGTCATTGCTACGGACCTATGTTCACTATCTTTGAACCCATGGTCACTGCCCTTGAACTCATGGTCACTACTCTTGAATCTATGGTCACTGCCTTTGAAGCCATGATCACCATACTTGAACTCATGGTTACCACCCCTGAACTCATAATTACTATTCTTGAGCCCACAGTCATCAGTCTAGAACCATGGTTACTGCCCTTGAACTCATGACTTCTGCCCTTTAACCCATGATCATCACCCTCCCTGTCCTACAATAACATCCCTCTAGTATTCTCATCCTTCAAAATCATGACTCATATGGGGATAACAGTTTCTGCCCAGTCTCCTTTTAAAGAGTCTTTTTCCACATTCAGACCTGTGCAATGTTTACAGGGGTCAGGAGCTGTTCTGAGACTCTGCTGCCCCCATATATCTAAGCACTAGACTAGGAAAGACAGGTAGGGACAGCAAGTAGGGAAGGGCCAACAGCCAGCCTCGTCTCCTGCAAGTGGAAACAGTTCACCTGCTATGTAAGTGGAGCTCTGAGGCTGTCCCCAAGCCTGCTTCCTTTTAAACAGATTGCTTTTGAATAACACTAGGGAATAGGAAATTTGGAAGATATGTTTCCCATTTGGCCTGAAAGTCCAAGTATAGACCAGAGCCCCAGAAATCTGTCATCAGAGATACATGCAAGCTGCAACCTGCATGGCACCTCTGCCCTCTTGTATTTCCTTCATAGGTCAGAAGATTGGCCAGGATGCTGCTTGATTCTCTCTCTGGTGCAATATATGATCAAGGTTTGGGAGGAACCCAATGTGTGGTCACCCTGTATACGAGGACAGACTGACTGCTGATGAAATACCTGCCAGGGAATGGAATCTGGAGATTCATTCATTTCATTTGTTTCTTCATCTGTCAATTTCTTTATTCTAGAGCAGTTATCCCTTAATAAGCACGTAGAATAAGTAGCTTTTAATTTTCTTTGTTAGAAAGACAGAATTTGATTTATGGCAAGAGAGTGTGATTGAGAGCAGAAGAGTGGAGGAAAAGTCTTTCAAGGAAGCACTTTCCAGGAGGAAAGCTCTGTCTGCTGTGCAAGTGAGGGGCATCAAGTGGAGGTAGCATATGAAGCCACAGCAGGAAATTGTTAAAGAGCCACCCTTGTGTGGATTCATTTCTCTCATGCTTTGAATTTGAAAGAGTAAATCCATTAGAAGCAAGAGCTTGGGCTGCCTGATGGAAATTATCCCTGAGAAGACTGAAGAGATCACCAAAAACCAGTATTCAGGGCTATCTGCAGGGCAATGAATGAACACATCAGACCTACACTAGTGTGGAAGCAGTTCTGGGAGCACATAAGATGTGTCTAGTGAGCCTGAGAAAGTTGGATTTTTAATTTACTTTCTTTTTTTTTTTTTTTTGAGGCGGAGTCTCGCTCTGCCGCCTGGGCTGGAGTGCAGTGGCCAGATCTCAGTTCACTGCAAGCTCCGCCTCCTAGGTTCCCGCCATTCTCCTGCCTCAGCCTCCCCAGTAGCTGGGACTACAGGCGCCCGCCACGTCGCCCGGCTAGTTTTTTGTATTTTTTTAGTAGAGACGGGGTTTCACCGTGTTCGCCAGGATGGTCTCGATCTCCTGACCTCGTGATCCGCCCGTCTCGGCCTCCCAAAGTGCTGGGATTACAGGCTTGAGCCACCGCGCCCGGCAATTTACTTTCATTTAAATTACTTTGCATTTAAGTTCAGACGGCTGCAGGTAGCTCATAGCCACCAAATTGACCAGGGCAGATCTAAAGGACTTCATGAATATTAAAATGATTTGAAGCTTATTATAATAGAAGAGAGGAATTTTTTTTAAAGTGTGTATTTGTTGATATGCAAACCTATAATCTCATTCAGAGGCCAAAACAAACAAACAAACAAATAAAAGCACAACAAACAAATCAGACTTACTGACAAGTCAAGTGCTGTTGGTGTTATCTCATTACCACTAGAAGCTGTTTCACCCCAGGGTCACAGGCTCCAGCTGAAGTTTTAAAATGCTACGGGAGAGCCAAAGTGTGCCCAGGGGTTGGAAGAGAAAGGGCAGAGTACAGATATCAGGAGAAAAGTTCAGGAGACAAAAGAAACTTGGTGGCACTAACAGAAAAAAGAACAGTCAGGGATTTTGAAGTGAGATGTGTTCCCTTTTCTTCATATCCAGTGTCCTCTACTAATCATTAAGGAGGTTGGGGAGCAGGGACACAGCAAAACTAGGAGTGACAACCCTCTGAGTATTGAACATCTGCTGGGAAAGGCGCGGCTCCAGGCTATTCTCCAGTGCCATAGGACAAAAAGAGAAGAGACGAGGTCATCGGTGCCCTGGGCTGCAGACACGGGAGACTCACGATGGTGATGGAAGGCAGGGGAGTAGGCCGAGGGGCCTTTGGAGTGGCCTGCCTGCAACACCAGAGGCTTCCATTTGTTTCATTCCATTGTTGCTTAGTGAGGACATTGGCCTTTATATAGTTCTTGGTGCTAGGGTGGCAGCAACAACAAAAGACACCTGATATTTGCCCTCAAGGAACTAAAAGTCTACCAGGAAAGCCAGGAGTTAAATACGTCATCATGTAAGATTAATTAAGCATACTTAATTAATCTCAGAGGCTGTGAAACTATATGGTTGGCAAAGCTGACCCAATCACAATGGGCAGAGCCCAGCGCAAGCCTCCCGTAAGAAAGCATTTCAGTGAATACCCAAAATGTCAGTAGGTGTTCCCCAGAAGAAAGAAGAGCAGACTTGGAAGGGAAATCCTGTGTAGGAAGCCTTGGAGATCTGAGAGACCCATGTGGAGAGAGGCAGGGGCTAACACAGAACTTGCAGGCAGAGGGGTCACACAGGGCTGGAGCAGCCTGAAGGCCTGTGGAGCTACCTGGGTGGAGAACACCCATTTCTTCAGCTATCACCTCACAAAAAAAAAGGGACAATGGAAAGGTCAGCAAGGATTTGGGCAAAGCACATTGTAGGATAGTGGTGGTGCTCTGTCCTGGCCAACTTTGTTTGACACCAAAAGCAAACGAATGCCACAGGGCCCGCTTTTTCTGGAGTTTCATGGAAGAGCCCACTTTCTCTGGGGGTCGTATGGAAGAGCTCACTTTATCTGAGGGCCTATGGGAGAGCTCACTTTATCTGGGGTCCTATGGGAGAGCCAGCTTTATCTGGGGTCCTATGGCAGAGTCTGATTTATCAGGAGTCCTAAGGGGTTGCCCACCCTGTGGTTTCCACCCAAGGTCATTGCACACCCGACGGCAGTGGGGTTCTTTAAGGCCACATGGGTAACAAAGGAACATGAGTTTGGGGCAAAGACTTTGCTACAAGTAATCAACACAGACCCTGGTTTCCACATCCAAAACACCTGCAAATGAACAGGGGAAGCATTCGACTCTTGCCTTTACCCGAGGTGGGGAAGCCAAGGACATTTCTCTCAGCATTACCAAAAGCTCCAGCTTCCTGCACCTTCAACTGAGTTCTTCACAGTTGAAGCATAATACTGGAGGCTTCCATACTCTGGGCTGCACATCCACTCTGCGATTTTGTGAATAAATCAGAAACATTAGAGTCTGCTCAGATCTGCAGAGCTGGTGAGGAGAAAGAGCCTTGTATGCATCTCAGCCTGGGTTAAGCCTGGGTTTGTTGCTGGGTGCTCAGTTCAATCTGCATTTCAGATAAACAAGAAAACACTTTGTAGCTTAAGTCTGTCCCAGGATATGGAAATATTTCCCTAGACAGTTATACTAGCAAAATGATTTGTTGTTTTCATAATATGCAAATTTAACTGGACATTTTTATTTTATCTGGCAACTCTGTGTTTGGGTGATGGGTGACATCTTACTGTAGTGCACGGGGGTGTAAAAGGCTTCTGGGAAAGATTTGGAAAAGGAACTGGTACAGCTGGGGGCAATCCCTACAGGAAGACCGTGGGGTTCCGTAGTTCTGTGGCTCTGAAATAAAGCTCCAAAAAATGGCAGCTTCGTATAAGCGTGGGATAGGGAGCCAGCCAGCCTAACCGTGAACCTTAGTTCTGTCGCTGTGTGATCTTGTGCAAGTACTTTGATTTCTCTGAGACTCAGTCTTCTCCTTTCCAATGAGAGCTCGTAACATTTGTTTATGAGATTTAAATAAAGATTAAAGTATGCAAAGGATATGAAACCTTGTAAATACGTAAATTGAAAAAATTATAATAAAGAATGGTCAGAATTCTCCTGTGCAAAATGATGAACACGATTGAAGAAGTAGGTTTATGATGAAATGGAAGGCCAGATGAAGTCAGTCATGCAGCTGTGGGGAGAGCTGGAGAAGGTGTTCTAGGTGCTTCCTGACCTGGCCCAGTGGACTTGGAAGTTGTCTCTAGCCTGTTGCTGTGGATTCTCGCTGTCAGGCTGACTTGTGTCTCTCAGGAAATTGTACAATTTAACCTTGCATGACACAGGTTTGAACTGTGCAGGTCCATTTACATGAGGACTTTTTTTTTCAATAAATATATTGGAAAACTTTTGGAGAATTGCCACGATTTTAAAAAAATGCAGCTGAATTGCGTAGCTTAAAAATATTGAAGAAAACAAGAAAAAGGTAAGTATGTCACAAATGTACAAAATATATGTAGATACCAGTCAATTTTATCATTTACTACCATTAATCATGGAAATCTCATAAAAAGTTAAAATTTGTCAAAACTCATGCACACAAATGCTTACAGATCATACATGGTGCCATTTTTAGTCCAGAGAAATGTAAATAAATGTAAAGATGCAATACTAAATCATAACTGCATAAAAGTAACTGTAGAACACACTGTACTACCATAATAACTTCATAGCCATCTTCCGTTGCTATTGCAGTGAGTTCAAGGATTGTCAATGTCTGCTTATAATGGCCTTTGACACTAATCATCTCAGCATGGGCAGGACATCTCTCCAGTAAATTGCATATTGCAGAAAAAAAGTGATTTCTAGATGTTCTCATGTATTTTTCGTCATGTTTAGTGCAATATTGGAAACCAATAACACCATAGGACCCATGCGAAGTGTCACTAGTGATGCTGGAAGTGCTCCCAAGAAGCAGAGAAAAATCATGACAGTACAGGAAAAAGGCCAATATATATACCATAGAGTGAGCTCTGAAGCCATGATTGCTCATCGTCTCAGGCAGATAATTCCTCTTGCAAACAGGTGACATAAACTTAAGGTATTGATAAATATGGTACACTACTGCAAATGTATTTTTTCTTCCTTGTGATTTTCTTAATAAACTTTTCTTTTCTCTAGGTTATGTATTGAAGAATACAGTCTATAATACATATAAAATATGTGTTAATTGACTGCACTATCAGCAAGGCTTCAAGTCAATGTAGATTTTTAGTAGTTAAGTTTTGGGGGAGTCAAAAGTTATAACATGGATTTTCAACCACTTGATGAGTTGGTGCCCCTCAGTTCCATGTTGTTCTAGGTTCAAATGTAAACACTTCTTGAATAAAATAAAGAAATTTGAGTGAGACGTACTAAAAGGAATTCAACTGGCTTGGGTTTAAAAGTGTTTTAAAGAGTTAAAGCCATCAATCTATTATTTGCTTTGATTTAACACACAACTGGAACCAAAATTACTATGTGCATCTGGTGATGCTACACACAGATGAACTGAATTGGCAGAACTAGCATGAGGTTTACCAAGGATATCGTAGCAAATTAATTTTCTGCAGTGCCTTCTTGGTGTGCACCGTTGTACCAGGAGGGGCACAAAGAAGTAGAGAGGGGAAACACGTTCTCACAGTCAGGCACTGTGAGTGGTCCTTCTGCATCTTTGGGTGTTTTACAAACACAAATGTCCACAAACTCTTTGACAGTCTTCAAAAAGTAGACCCTAATTATCTTCTTGTTAAATGAAAGCAGGATTCAGTGACTCATTTTTAACAAATATATGTGGGCAGAGGTGATAGTGTGTGACTTTTAAAACTAGGTCATACAAGCCATTGCATCTTCTTTTCTCTCTTACTCTCTCATCACTGATTCAGGGGGAGGTCGATGCCATGTTGTGAGGACACTCAAGCAGCTCTACAGAGACACCCCCAGGATGAGAAACCGAGGCCTCCTGCCAACAGCCATAGAGTGCACCATCCAGTCCCAGTCAAGCCTTCAGATGACTGCAGCCCAGGCCAACACCTTGATTGCAGCTTCATAAGAGACTCTGATAGTGGCACCACCCAGATAAGCTGTTTCTGGATTCCTTACTCTCAGATCTATGGAATATAGCAAATGCTTGTTGTTTTAAGACATTTTGTGATAATTTGTTGTGCAGCAATGAAAGATTAATACAAACAATAATAGCTAACATACATTGAGTGCTAATATGTGCCAAGAATTCTTCTAAACATTACATACATATTAACTATTATTATTTTTTATTTACAGATGAGGAGACTGAAGTACAGGAGAGGTTACATAACTTATCCAAGGTGAGTATATACTAAGTGATCCATACATAGCTAGACTCTCTTTCTATATGCAGTCTCTCTCACGCACATGTATTTTACTGCAGTACTATCTGTTCCCCTAACTAGATTAGAAGTTCCATAATGTAGGGGAAGATATTCTGCTCCTATCATTGGAACCCAGCAGAATGCTTAAAAGACAGTATGCCTAAAATAAATATTTAGATAAATGGAATAGATGGATGATAAAGAAGTAAATTAAAAATTATTACATACCAACTCATTGTCCATGAAGTTTGAGCTTTTGGGTCTAACACAGACCCATATATGGGAACCTCAAGACTGGATGATAATAGTGTCCTTTCTTTCAGAATCTGAAAAATTGGACTTCATATTGTTGCCAATTTTAGATGCTCAAATCTAGCCCAGAAAGCCAATGTTTTACTAATTTGTGTCTAAATCCAACAAAAATTGGAAATAACCTAAATACCCAACAATGAAGTTTAATGAATTATGATACTTCAGTGCAATGTAATTTTATGCAACTACTAAATTATAAAACTATGTTGAATCAAGAAAATGTTTCAAACAATGTTTAACTAAAAGTAGCAGAAACAAAGTAAGATTTTGGCAAATTAATATTATATGTATTATTTAGTTACTAAAACTAATAAAGCATATTATTTGTACTTCATGGAGCAATTCCAAAGAGATATTTCTAAGTTCTAATGTTAGTAGCATAAGGACAATTTTGTGCAAAATAACATTATTTTTAATTTTTGAGACAAAGTTTCTCTCTTTTTTCCCAAGCTGGAGTGCAATGGCACATTTTCTGCTCATTGCAACCTCTGTCTCTCAGGTTCAGGTGATTCTCTTGCCTCAGCCTCCTGAGTAGCTGGGATTATAGGCGCCTGCCACCACGCCCATCTAATTTTGTATTTTTAGTAGAGATGGAGTTTCACCATGTTGGTGAGGCTGATCTCGAACTCCTGACCTGAAGTGATCTGCCCACCTCAGACACCCAAAGTGCTGAGATTAAAGGTGTGAGCCACCGCGCCCAGCCCAAAATAACATTTTTTATTAAAAAACAGAAAAATATATTTCCAAGAATGACTCCTATCTTAAATGATAATAAACACTGAAGAGTCATTTTACGAGAAGCTTTGGTCTCATGTATAAAACTTGAAGCAAGCCTGGCATGTCAGTGAACATTGTATGTCATGCAAATAGCATGACATGTCAGTGAGCATATGACCCAGTACAAAGCAAACAACTTAATATTAGCATGTCCAAACCGGAGGACTCAGCATGAAGAAGCCTGGGACACAGCAGAGAGGAACTTTGAATATAGTCTGATCAAACTCATCACTTTATGGATGTGGAAGCCCACGCAGAGAGAGGCAAAGGGTTGTATTTTCTACCAAACTGCTTTGAGGTGCAAGAGCTGAGACAGATGCTCAGGTGTCCAGAGTCTTAATTGAATGACAGAGAATGCAGCACATTCTATCTCATCTATGTTGTATCCCATGATGGTCATATACTATTATTATACTTGTTTTCCAGAGGGTGAAACTGAGGTGGAGAGAGTGACTTAATGTGCTGGTACAGAGTGTGGCATCTCATGTGTGACTACCTAGGCTCAAACCTTTCTCATACATTTAACAAGTGTGTGACTTGGAAAAGCTAGCTTAGTCTAAGACTCAGAGTCATCCATAAAGTGGGGACAAAATTAACCCTAACTCATAGAATCTGTTTTGAGGATCAAATGAGATAGTTCACCTAGAGCTCCTGGCAGAGCACCTGCACCTGATGATAATTTAATCAACATTAACTGTTATTTATTGTTTACATATCAATCACAGAGACTCATAGTTTGGGATTCCAAACTGATTCTACAACTTCAAGCCTGACTTTCTTTTGGAAATAACTCAGCTCTCATCTAGTGCTAACACTGCTATAAATAAGGGATGCGACCTTGAGCGGCTCATTTCCTTTCTCTGAGAGTCTCCCTAACCCTTGGGATGGAATGTGGGTTCTTGGGGCTGAGCTTGATGACCTCTGAGATTGCTTCTAGCTCTAGGATGCAACTGATTCATTTGTTCATTCATTCACCTGTACATTCCTTCCTGAGTGTCACCATGCAAAATGAGCGGCCTTGGGAACATCTGAGTGCAGAGATGAACCTGCCCTAAAGGCAGATTAGATAAGATGTGTGCACAATACAATGCATACTCTGGTAGAAATTGAAATGTGCTGTTAGAGGAGAGAGAGAGAGATGCAGATCTTTAGGGCTTCAGAAGGGAGTCATCTACTTTGAGTGTGTGGAGGTGGGGGAGATTAAGCGGAAAAGGGAGCTTTCAGTGAAGAGTCAGTGGATGTGGTCATGTGGCATTTCAGACAGAAGAATGTGTGCATTCAAAGAAATGGAAACAGCCCCATGGGCCATGCAGCAGAGGAGCCAGTGGTCCAGATAAGCAGGAGGAACACTGGAAAACAAGCCTGGAGAAAGAAGCAGGCCCACACCTGGAGGACGTCAAATGCAGGGGAGGTAGAATGATGTAAACTAGCACAGAGAAGGGATGGGCAGTCTGGAACAGAGAGGCCTGGGCTAGGGTAGATCTGTGAGAACAAGGATGAAGAGGATAAGGAAAGAAGGAGCTAGGAAGACTCTTCCCTTCTAACTGTGGGACCTGGGAACTGGGGATGTGGCTAATGTTGTTCGATAGCCCCAAGGAAGAGCAGGCTGGAGAGGAGAAACTGACAGAGCCCTGCTGGGAAACCGCTAAGTGTGGGTGTGCATGGGACATCAGGCCAGGCAGCAGCCAGGAGAAAAACAGACCCCAGGAGCCAAATCTCTGCATGGAGGCCAGGGCTAACTGCACATCTGCTCAGTAATTTCTTCCTCAAAGTTTAGATTTTAAATGAGCACAATTTTAGATTTACAAAAATATTGTGATGATGGTACTGAGAGTTCCCATATACTTCCCACCCATTTTTCCTGTTAACATCTTATAGTAATATGATGTTTGCACAATTAATAAATTGTGAACAAAATTGATTCATTATTGTAAACTAAAGTCCATGCTTTGTTCATATTTCCTTGGTTTTTATCTAATGTCCTTTATGTGTTCAGGATCCCATTGCGGATGAACACTGTGTTACATTTAGTCACAGGACCTCCTTAGGCTCTCCTTGACTGTGATGGCTTCTCAGGCTTTCCTTGTTTTTAATGATATTGACAATATTCAGGAGTGCTGGTCAGGTACATTGTAGGCTAATCCTCTATGGGAGTCTGTCTGAAGTTTCTCCCATGATTAGATTGATGAGGTGATGGGCTTTGGGGAGAAGCCCAACAGGGGTAAGGACTATCTTAATGACACTGCGTCCAGGATCCATGATATCAACATGACTCGTCTCTGTTGATGTTGACATTGACCACCTTGTTGAGGAGATACTTGGCGGGTTTCTGTGACATAAAGTTATTCATTTTTCTCTTTTGCACAGTAGTTTTTTGGAACAAAGTCATTGCCACACTTCCACACTACCACAGCCCACACTTAAGGAGTGGGATTTATGACCTACCTCCTTGAGAGCTATCTACATAAATTTTTTGAAATTCTTCTCTACAGTAGATTTGCTTCCTTTCCTCCATTTATTTACTTATTCAGTCATGTATTTATATCAATGTGCACTCATGCATAATTATTGTGAACTTTGGGTTGTAATTCAACATGACCCTATTTCATTGCTCCAGCTGTGGCCATGCAGAGCTCTTTTTTTGGCTCCTGTGCCCTTTGCTGCACTTCCTTGCAGTAGTTTTGTTTGAGCACCTTGCTTTCTGGCACTACGAGATACTCTAGGCTCCTCTTGGGTAATTGCTTTTCTGTCTTAGAATCAACCATTTTCCTATGAAATCATGAATCCTTTTACTGGAGAATGGTTTTAGAAACCAAGATGTGGGTATGAGTTGTGCTCGTTGAAATTAAGATGCCCTTTCTTCTAGTGCTCTTAGCTGACAGAACACTGAAACATACGTATGTATATAATAACATGTTTATACACACATGAATATTTATAAATATTCTCATGTCATGTTTTTGGCATGGGGTCTCACTCTGTTACTCAGGCTAAAGTGCAGTGGTGTGATCATAGCTCACTGCAGCCTCAACCTTCTGGTATCAAGCAATCCACCCACCTCAGCCTCCTGAGTAGTTGAGACTACAAGTACTCCACCGAGCTTGGCTAATATTTTAATTTTAGTAGAGACAAGGTTGTGCTATATTGTCCAGATTGGTCTTAAACTTCTAGCCTCAATAGATCCTTCTGCCTTGGCCTCCCAAAGTGCTGAGATTATAGGTGTGAGCCACCATGCTTTTCTGTATTTTTGTATTTGCATCTTTATTAAGTTAAACATTAATTCATATTGATTTTTCCAACTATAATATACTACCATGCATGGGTCATTTGCACTCTTCCTTTGCTTATCTGCAAGGTCCACTCCAACAGTGAGAGGCACGGCTCGTCTCATCTGTATCCAGTAACATTATCCTTCAAAATTAAGGAGAAATAAAAACTTTCTCAAACAAAAAGTAAAGCAGCTCATTACTGGCAAACCTGTCCTCCAAGAAGTTCCTCGGGTGGAAGGAAAATTATATAGGTGAGAAACTCAAATCTACATAAAGAAAGGAAGAGAGTTGGAAAAGAAATAAATGGAAGATAAAAGAAAATCTTTTATTTGTCTTATTTTAATTGGCCTAAAAGATATCTGTTTAAAGTGAAAAAGTAACAATTATTGGATGACTGTGGCATACAAAGAGTGAAATAAATGGGTGACAGTTGTTGCCTCACATCAAGGCCTGGATCTCCTTGACTGTGCCTGGAACACCCTTGTTCTCCACAGAGAACTGCCTCTGCTTTCATCCTCACAGCCTCTGATATGCTCTGAGAGAACAAGGTGCAGGGCCCGTTCCCTGCTGGAGCTCTTCCCTGTATGCACATGTTTTTTTCTGGGGACCATTTGCCGAATTCACCTCAGAAATGAGCCCAGGTGCCCTCCACTGACTGCCACTGAGTGGCTTGGGGTACAGCCCTCCAAGCTCTCGCGTATGGTAGTTGCTGAAGGTGTGTAGATTCCCCATTTAACTCATTAAAGGTGTGGGGATGACTGGCCCCAAGGATGTTCTCCTGGAGGAGATGGGGAAGGAGGGCCTGGCCTGCCACCCTGCACCATCCACCAGCACAATGCATTCTTAGTAGATGGAGGAGGGGCCACAGGGAACTCCAAGGATCTATGAGTGGTAACAATGCTTACCAAAAATTCCACACTCATGTGAATTTTGCCATCTGGGTCTGTTACCTCTTACACAACACTGAAGGCCAGAGTGAAATGTCCCTGGAACTTGAAAACACATCTCTTCTGAGACTCAAAAGAAATAAATGGAAGAAATGTTTTCTCATTTTTAGCAATTGTTACAAGAATTCTTTATTCAGAAGGGACTTGACTTTTTTGGGGAAATAATTTAATAAGCTTATGAGGGGATAGAAAAGAGCTTCCAGCATCTGGGCTTTGGGCCCGTGCCTAGTTTTCATGAGGAAGAGAAAACCTTCTCTGCCTAGTAAATGGGAGAGGAGCAATGTGATGTTCCTGCAGAGACAAGTCGAGGAGGGAAGTGGAGAGAGCGAGAAGAATCAAACCGCATGGGAAGACATGATTAAGAACAATGGGGCTCTGGAGTGAGAGCAAATCGAAAAAGGCCAAAGAGCAATGTCTAATTGTTCTTTTTTTTTATCACGATGGGGTTGAATGATGTAACACCTCTCTGTTATTGCCCTGATAAAATTGTTCCTGCTTTTGGACATGTGGAATGGGGCTGGGAAATTATGAAGCCAAGAGGGAACTCCAGGCAGCAGGCTATGCCTGTGTGGTTGATGAGATGAGCTCTCTGCAGGAGTCACTACGAACAGCAAGTTGGTTTTACTTTTGTTCCTCGCTCAAGGCAGGATGAGCGAAGCCTAGAAGTTCCCTAAGCCTTGACTGGAAAGGAGCTGTGACAATAATCAATGTATCTGAGTTAACGAAAGCGTGAAAACCTCACGGTACCAGCATGCCTCTGTGTTTAGAAAAGCTGGCTAAATTTTCTCTGACTTCAAGAAAAAGCACAATTGACTAATTTGTCCATTCTGGAAGTCTGTATTCATGGTCCTGTAAATAGAATAGACCCACCCAGAAAAGGCCTTCGAGAGAAGAGAGCCAAAGAAAGACAAGATTTCAGAATGAATGGTTCCCTTCGAAGAGCTTTCTATGGCAAATGAAGGTTAAATATTTTTCCTCACCTTTCCTTTAGAGCAGTGATTTTTGAAGTGTGGACTTTTGACAGCCGCAGTAGCAGCAGCATCACCTGGATCCTGCTGGCAATGCAAATTATTGGGCTCCATTCCAGACCCACTGAATCAGAAAGTCTGGGTGTGGGGTCCAGAGATCTGTCATAGAACAAGTCCTTTCAGTGCAAGCTAAAGTTTGAGAACAACTGCTCAAAAGCAGTGGATCTAAATTGAATTTGGGGGTTTGTGAAACCAATGGGGGAAAAAAATACATACCATTATTTTTACCAACATTTAACTGAAAGTTGGCTTTTCCTTCTGTTTTGAACATAGTCCAAAAAGCACAGTAGGATCAAGAGCACTGGGGCTTTTTCACCAACAGAAACCTTTTGATAGCAGCTTTATTCAGATATAATTTGTATATCATACAATTCATCCATTTAAAATGTAGAATTCAATAGTTTTTAATACAATTACAAAATTAAGCACTAAGCACCTGTAATAGTTAATTTTGTGTGTCAACTTGACTAGGTTAAGGAATGCCCAGATAGCTGGTAAAAACCTTATTTCTGGATGTGTGTAGGGGTGTTTCCAGAAGATATTAGCCTTTGAATTGCTGGACAAATTGATGAATTGGTGGACATGATGTCAACATCATGGGTAGTCATAATTGGAATCTGTTGGGGCTCAAATAGAACAAAAGCAGAGAGAAAGCGAAAGGTCAAATTTTCTTCGTGAGCTGAGACATACATCTTCTCCAGTCCTCAGGTATCTAAGCTCTGGTTCTGGGCCTTCAGACTCCTGGACTTACAACAGTGGCCTTCCATCCCTCTGCTCCCCACCTTGCTTCTCAGGCCTTCAAATTAGCATGGAATTAAACACCAGCTTTTCTGAGTCTCCAGGTTACACTGCAGGTTCTGGGATTTCTCAGCCTCCATAATGTTATGAGTCAATTCCCACAATAAATATCTCTATATCTCTGTCTCTCTTTATATATATGTATAAATATTTATTATATTCAGATATATATGGGAAAAAACATATACCATTATTTTTAGTAACATTTAACTGAAAGTTAGCATTTTCTTGTGTTGTGACCATAGCTCAGAAAGCACAATAGGATTGACAACACTGGGGCATCAATCAATCAACCAATCAATCATCAATATATGAATCAATCATCAATCATCTAGCTATCAATCAATAATCTCTATCTATCTGTCTATCATCTATCCATCTATCTCCATCCATCTATCTCTATCATCTATCTCACCTATTGGTTTTGTTTCTCTAGAGAATGCTAACACAGAACCACAATCAAACTTGAACATTGTCCTTGCCACAAAAGGAAACTTCATGACCATTGCCATGCTCCATCTCCCCCTCCCCTACTTTAAGCAGCCACTTATCTACTTTCCATCTTTTTTGATTTGAGGATTCTGAACATGTCATATAAATAAATATAATTATATAATACATACAATACATAGTATTTTGTAATTGACTTTTCTACTTAGCATAATGTTTTAAAGTTCATCCATGTTTTTGCATGTATCAGTATATCATTCCTTTTTGTTGTCAAGTAATATTTCACTGTATGGATATCTAACATTTTATGTGTCTATTCATGAATTGATAGACATTTGGATTGTTTCTACTTTTTGGCTATTATGAATAATGTTGCCATTAAAAATGTTTGTATAACACAAGTTTTTGTGTAATCATGTTTTTATTTCTCTTCATTAGACCCCTAGCAGTGAAATTGCTGGGTCCTCTGGTAACTCTGTGTTTAACGATTTGAGGAGTTGCCAGACTGTTTCGAAAAGTAGCTGCACTGTATTACATTTCCACCAGCAATGTATGAAGACTCAAAATTCTGCACATCTTCATCAACACATTGTTTTCAGACTTTCTAAAATTACAACCATCCTAATATGTGTAGTAGTATTTCATTGTGGTTTTGATTTGCATTTCCTTGATCACTAATGATGTTGAACATCCTGTCATAAGCTTATTGGCTGTTTATATATCTTCTTTAAAGAAATTTGTATTAAGATTCTTTGACCATGTTTAATTGGTTTTGTTTATTACTGAGTTGTAGGAGTTATTTGTTTATTCCAGATACAAGCAACCTATTATATACATAATTTGCACTTACTTTCTCTCATTCTCTGGGTCACATTTTTACTTTTTAATATTACCCTTTGAAGTACAAAAGTTTCTAGGTTTTTTAGAGTTCAATTTACTTATTTTTATTTTGTTGCTTGTGCTTTGGTGTCTTACATAAGAAATCATTTCCCAATCCAAGGTCACAAAGATTTATGTCTATGTTTTCTTCTAACATTTTATAGAATTAAGCCTTACATTTAGGTCTTTCATCCATTTTGAGTTAATTTTTGAATATGTTGCAAGACAGGGATTCAACTTTATTCTTTTGTATGTGGATATCTAGTTGTCCCAGCACCATATGAAGAGACTTTTTTTTCCCCAATAAATTGTCTTAGCATGCTTGTTGAAAATCAGTTGTACATAAAGGTGAGAGTTTATTTCTGGTCTCTCAGTTCTGTTCTAGTGATCTTTATGTCTATCCATGTGTTAGTACCACATTGTCTTTATTATTATAGCTTAGTAATAAGTTTTGAAGTTGGGAAGTGCAAGTCCTCCAACCTTTTTCTTCTTTGTAGAAACTATTTTGGCTATCTGCGTTCCAGGCATTTTGATATGGATTTTATTAGAAGCTTGTCAAGTTCTGCAAAATAGGCAACTGGAATTTAAATGGGGATTGCATTGAATCTGTAGATTATTATTATTATTATTGCATTTGCAAGATTTAATACAGTGAAATAGAGTGGAAACAGAGCTTTCATACAAAGGGAGGGGACCCAAAGAGGGTGGCCGTTGTCGGCTTGAATGCCTGGGTTTATATCCCGATCATTGTCCCTCCTGCTGTGCTCTCAGGCAACAGATGATTGGCTATTTCTTTACCTCCTGTTTTTGCCTAATTAGCATTTTAGTGAGCTCTCTTTACTATCTGATTGATTGAGTGTAAGTTAAGTTGCAAGTCCCGTGTTTAAAGGTGGAAGCGGTCACCTTCTCAGCTAGGCTTAGGGATTCTTAATCGGCCTAGGAAATCCAGCTAGTCTTGTCTCTCAGTCCCTCCTCTCAACAGGAAAACCCAAGTACTATTGGGGAGGTTGGCCGATGACTGCTCTAACTGCTTCCTGCTGAACTGGGGCATAGTAGGGGTTATGCAGTTAAGATTTCCTTAGGAAGGGTGCCTTTGATGTCATTAACATCAGAGCTTGGGCTAGCAGACTGGTCCAGGGGTCCGTGGTAGATCTTAGTCATGGACTGCATCTGGGTCTCCATTTGAAGAACATTTGTAGTTTTACAGCTTCGATTCTGGAAGAGACAAACTTAACAAGGAGGTTAAAGATACAGGGTCCAAAGGGGAGTAGCAATTATAACTGCTAGAGGTCCTAAGAAGGGGAGAATCCAGGGCATCCATTGACTGAGGAGGCCCCAGGGTCCAGTGTTTTGAAGCTCCTCTGCTGAATCTGTAGATTATTTTTGGTAGTATAGTTATCTTAACAATATTAAATCTTGCAATCCATAAACATAGGATGTCTTCCCATTTATTTAGAGCTTTTAAAATTTATTTCAATAATGCTTGCTATTTTCAGAGTATAAGTTTGCACTTCTTTTGTTTATTTGATTTCTGTATATTCCTGTAAGGCCTATACATCCCACTTGAAGTTGTAAAACAATGATTAAAAGTAGATTTTTAAACATTAAATATGTTTACTGTAATCCTTAGAGCAACCACTAAAACAGAGAAACAAAACTGAAACAAAGAGATATAGGCAAAATACAACAGATAAATAAAAATAGAATATTCAAAAAATGTTCAAATATCCCAAAAGAAAGCTGGAAAGAGAAACAAAGAAATGGAAAGCAGAGGTAATACATAGAAATCAAATATAAAATGGTAAACCTAAATCCATACACATCAATAATTACATTCAATGTAAAGTGTCTAAGCACCCAATTAAGACACAGAGATTTTCAGAATGAATAAACAAACACATGACCCAATTATACGCTGTCTACAATAGTAATGATACAGGCAGATTAAAAGTAAAAGAGTGGAAAAATATAGACCATGCAAGCTTTAATCTAATGCTGGAATAACTATATTAATATCAAAATAGGCTTCAGAGCAAAGAAAATTACCGGGGACAAAGAGGGATGTTGCATAACCAAAAGAGTCCATTTACCAAGAAGACATAATATTCAAAGTGTATAAAAACTAAAAACAGACCTTAAAAGAGGCAAAAAGTGTCAGAAATAAAGTTTTAATAAACAAACTCATAAGCATAGTTTGAGACTTCAACTCTCTTGGTAATTGGTAGAACTAATGGAAAGGGAATCGACAAGGATACAGAAGATCTGAAATGAACCTTTAACCAAATGAATTTAACGGACATTTATAAAATTCTCCACCCAAATAAAGCAGGATATACATTTCAGGGGAAGGTAGGAAATATTTTGAACTGAGGAAAAATGAAAATGCAACATATTATATCTACGGAGTGTGGGTAAGTGCTGAGAGGAAAATTTATAGAATTAAAGGCCAATGTTGGAAAAAAAGAAAAATTTCAAATAAATAATCTAAGATTCTATTTCCAGACTCTAGGAAAAGAAGTGTAAAATAATCCCAAAGCAAGCAGAAGCAAGAAAATAATAGAGATAAGACCAGAAATAAATAAAATTTAAAATAGAAAACTAATAGAGAAAAATTGATAAAACCAAAAGCTAGTTCTTTAAAAAGATAAACTTCTAAAAAGATTGATGAAGATGAAAGGAGAAGAGACACAACTTACTAGAATAAGAAGGAAAGAAGGCATATTGCTACAAACACTGCAGACATCGAAGAATAATGAGAGAATATTATAAACAAATTTATGTTCATAAATTTGATGACTTAAAAGAATTGGACCAGTTCCAGCTGGGCATGGTGGCTCACGCCTGTAATTCCAGTGCTTTGGGAGGCCAAGGCTGAGGTGGGTGGATGGTTTGAGCTCAGGAGTTCAAGACCAGTCTGGGCAACATGGTAAAACTCCATCTCTAAAAAAAAAACACAAAAAATTTGCCCAGGGAGTGGTGGCGTGCAACTGTAGTCCAATCTACACGAGGGCTGAGGTAGGAGGATTGCTTGAGAGTGGGAGGTAGAGGTTGCTGTGAGCCAAGGATCACACCATTGTACTCAAGGCTGGGCGACAAAGCAAGACACTGTCTCAAAAAATAAATTAAAAAAAAGAAATGGACCAATTCCTTGAATACCAAAAATTATCAAAACTCACTCAAAATTAAATAGACCCATTGGTATAAAACAAGTTGACTTTGTAGTTGAACACGTCCAGATTCATTTTATAAATGGTGGCAACCATCTCTAAAATGACCCAAAGGTTATTCCCTGGGGAACGAGACAAGGACAAGAAAGACGTCTCTCTCTCTCTCTCTCTCTCTCTCTATATATATATATATATATATATATATATATACTTCATCTTATATATATATAAATATAAATATATATATATATTTCATCTTAAGCCTTTTTTGGAGGGCAGAGTAATTTGATTTTTAATTATGTACATGCATTACTTTAATTATAATTTGATTAAATATAAGTATCCTGGTTGCAGGCTTAAGAAACATCCAGCATAGATATCAGCTGTCTTTCCCCATGAACTCTACCCCTGGGAGCCCGGTAACCTGGCTGATATTTTCTCTCTTCTCCCCTTAAAATCTCTTTATCTCCCAACAACTGCAGAGCTTTCTCAGAGTACTTTCCACTGCAGGTCATTTGACTTGTCTCTTCTCAGCTCTCTCTCCTTTTTTTTTTTTTTTTGCTAATTTCCCCTAAAGGAGGACCTTGGTCCACCAAATTCATGTGAGTTCAGAGTTTTTTTTTCCACAATCAGCCTCAGGAGAACAATCAATGAGGTCTTAGAAAAGAATGCACATCGAGGAAATCCCCTTTGAGCTGACTGCATGAATTCCAGTTCCGTTTGTGGTTTCATGCTTGCCAAGCACCAAGAGTGTATCGGGACTCATAGAGAGTGCAGTTGGGGCACACATGGGAGGTCATGACACCATGAATTGCGAAACTGCACTAGCCGGCAGTGTGACTGATCTTGGGAAAATGTCCATTTTGGGTAGGTGAGAGGGGCTGGGCCATGCTATGCAACCCAGTTGGGAGGATTATGAAAGTCTGGGGGCAGCATGGAGTTAAAGGTTCTCAGACATGAGAAAATCCCATGGCCATTGCTCAACCTGGATGGAGCCCAGGATAAAGGAGTCAGAACCACTTAGAATGGACCTAAGGTCCATTCTCATCTCAGGAAGGAGATCTGGTTGGCAGAAGTGGTCCCTGTCAAGAACAAGATGTTTTTGAAAATACTCTGAGCCACTTGTTCATGCCAGATATCTCTACATGGATCTCAGTCTTATCCCCAGTCCAGTGCAGAGGCTTACCAGCCCTTTCAGAACCCTTGGTACTGGTGGCTGTTTTTTGACATACTGATATGTGCAGTGATAGTAGCAAAGATTGGGGGTGGTCTGGCTGATTTCACATCTGGGGCCTGATTTCTCCAATGTTTGGTCAGTGGCTGGGCATCATCCAAGGCACCTTAGGCCTTGCTCAGGCATTGCTCTGTGGGAACAGAACATCTGCTACTCATCACAAGCAGCGCAATGGAGAAGCTGTGAGGTTAGTCGGTAGAACCTCTCTTGAGGGGCCTGCTGTGAGCCCCTGAGCACCCAGAAGGCAGAGCACAGAGAGCAGCACAGGCAGGACAAAGTTTGTCTCCAAAGGTCCCTGCTCAGGCCCTGCAGTGCATACAAGTGTGATCAGATTTGATAAGACAGTAGACAAGCTCTGGCTGAGCAGCAAAGACCAGAAGAATTAACCACTTTCTTCCCCTGAAGCACAGACATTGGAGTAGTCTCTACTCCAAAGGCCCTCATTTAGGGGAAACTAGGAATAAAAGAACTAAGATAGGACAGATCAGATGACCTGTAATTGAAAGGACTGAGACAGTTCCACAAACAATTATAACGACAATGTATATGCCACACTCACTTTGAGCAAAGCACTATTCTGAGGGCTGTATGCACCCTGACCTATGACCTTGGTCACTCTTACAACAATCCTGGGTTGTTAATGTCACCATCTGGTAGATAAGGAGACTAAGGTGCACAGGGGCTCAACTTACCACCAATAAGTGGCAGAGCCAGGATTCAAATTTGGACAGACTGGTCCCGGAGTCTCTGCATGCAACCCTGGTCTAACCTTCCTCTTTCCTTCCATGAAGCAGCGCCCATCCGGATGTGCCAAGGTCCCTCTCAGCTAATGCCATGTTTCCTTGTTTTGTGGAATTATCAATTCTCAACTCAAGCAGTGTTGTGATCTTTGAAGCACAATTTTTAAAATTATGTATTTCTGATAATGTCCAGGGACATAAATAAAACTTTAATATCAAATGGCATTTGATAACACCTTTATCTCATCCTTGAGACTTAGACTGACGCACATTTTTAAGTCTTGCCTATTTGTGTCCTTCCATCAGCAGACTGAGTTGGGAGTAGGGACATGAAGCAGAACCCTGAAACCTGAGTGTTCTTAAGAAAAGCTCTAATCCTATATGAGGTTTCAGTTCCAAAAGATAAGAACACCTGAGCTGAAATGCAGGGCAAAGGTGTGATCAGGAGTGTGTCAAATGCCAAGACAACAGAAACACACATGCACAGTGCTGAAGTAATGGGGAGGAAGAACAGACTGACGATAGACGAGTAAACCCAGAAATCAAGACGGGGGTAAGGAGGGAGCCACAGATGAGATGCACGGTTTCCAATGTTCAGTTGGCTCCAGGTTGAGCTCAGAGTGGGCTGCCCTCTGGGACAGCCTTCTTAACGTATTATGGTGGGCTGCACTTGGCCACAGCAAACAGGAACAAAATTAAAACAATGTCTTCTTCTCTTCCATTATGATCTATAGCTTTTCCCCACACTTAGTTGATGCTCCTCAGGGTCTGAGCCTTTCTTTCTCTCTTCCCCTCACTCCTTCTCCTCCAGTGCACAACATAATATTTGGCTCATTGCACTGTCATCTTTGGTCAATGCATAACCCTCTTTTATTCATGTGCTCATGTATGTAATTAGCTATATATTTTTGATAATGTAATACCTATGAGATACTGTCCAGCACAAAAACTGGGACCTCACCAATAGCCCACAACTGTATTCCACCCCGTCCTTTCACTCTTCTCATTCTGACTTTGCTGGGCTCTAAGCACTTTGTCTTTGTGAGTCCTTTCCTTTATTAAAAATTATATTTATATGCATGATTGTCATTATATTACTTTTTCTTTATGATTCTAAATGTAACTAAAATTAAAACATTTTTGTGGGACCTTAACATTATTATGGACCCTTCGCATTGTTGTGCTTATTGTGTTTCATGGATAAGTTGACCCTAGCTTAACTATCTTTCTATACCTGGTGTTTATAATACCCTGCTTTCCTTTTAATAAGACTTTATTTATTTATATTAATATAGGTGTGTGTGTGCATGTGTGTGTAAATAGTTAATGTACAAAGAGAATATGGGACATCCAACAAGTGAAAAGTTTGGAAATCATCCCCTCTATTCTTACAGAAAGAAAAAGCTGTTTCTTACACCTATCAGGGAATGGAGGTCATCCGGCAAACTGCCATCCTGAAATGTGCTGGAAGGACCAGCAAATCCAGAGGGGCATAACCAAGGTCTGCTCACCCAGACCTGAGGCTACTGGGGCCGTACACTGGTGGGAGCACTGCAATGGTAATTTTGATGGATTGCTGGAAACAAGGTGGACTAGCGGTGAGTGGGAAATTCCTGGGGGCACAGTCTTGGGGAAAGGGTGGTCTTCACACTTTTACTGGTTTTATCTTTCATAATCTAACCAGATTCTCATGGTAAAGGGCCAAGAATTATCCCCTCCTGGCTCTGGTAGAGGTAAGAAAAGATTACCTGTTTAGAGGTATGCCCAGAGAGTTTTCCGAAACAAAGCCTTCTCCAGGGTAAAAGACTTACCAGAGCCTTCTCCCATTGCGGGAAAGGACATTTCTCCAACTCTACAGACCCTCCTAGCTTTCCTGTATCTCTTAAGAGTAGGAGGGAAGCTTTTAAAAAACACTTGTGAAGGCCACAGGCCCAGGGACTCAGGCACACAACAGACTGAGATTTAATCCTGTAATTACAGAAAGCACCCCCTTCCCTAACACACATACCTTACAACCACACCAATAAGGCTCTAGTGTAACAACAGCTGAAGAAACTGCAAGGTTCACACTCTATCAAAGGTGTTCTTTGGGACGCCCAAATCAACAGGAAGGACAAAAATAAGGAAGGACATTACAGGAATGAGAAACCTCTGGAACAGGAAGCTACAGCAAACATTAAGGGAATAAAATACCTTAACTTGGTTCCTCCTTCTTGGACCTTCTCTTTTAAAAAGTGAACTGCCCATTAAAAAAAAGTATGGTGTCTCATCCTACTGGATCTATGTAAATCCCCTAGAGCACAGAAACTCCATGGACTAAAGCCAAGCACCACTGGTATTTTCTCAACTTGGAAAAGAAACAAAACACTGGTAATGAATAGAATTTTCTTAATTTGACATAGCTAGCCCACGAATTTTTCTAAAAGCTTTGTTATCTGATGGTGCTTGCTTGCCTGCATTCTGCTGTAACTTAGTATGTGATTTCAGCCAGGTAAGCATATCATGGGTAGCGACATTAGCCAAAATGTACTTCTTAGTATTTATTCAATCATCTGAACTAGTTTAAAAACAACTTTTGGTGGATGTGCATGAGTGAATAAGAATATTTATTTTGTTAGGTTCTTAGCTATCTTTTCCCTTAAGGCAAAAATATGTATTCTGGTCCTTGGGCAAATTAGTACAACAATGGGATTTAGATGAACTGACACTACTTCCTCATGAGCTCCCCCTTTCTCAGAAGGCACTTGGGAAAGCATGTGAACAAATTCCTTTACTCGGGATTGTGAGTGGCGAGGCTGCTTGGACCATGATTTCCAGTGTCCAAGACCTGCCCAAGAGGATTCCTTCCCAGCCTGTTGTTGGACACAAGTGAGATCTTCTTCCTGAGGGAACCGCCTGCTTTACCCACTGCCTCCTGCATCATTTTATTCTGAATGTCTCCAGTTATTTCAACTATCTTGGGAAGGACTCTGGGAAAATAAAAGCTGCATGTATCACTTATAAGTTTCTCACAACAGGAACTGTGTTCTGCCCTGCATTGATGGCTAGTTGATTAAAAATGGTGCAAATGCTGCTGTAGTCTTGGTAAATCCTTCTCAATATAACTTGTTTTTGGGTTGTCACCAATATGTGAATGACATATGTCATTGAGACAGTGACTGGATTTGATTAACAAGGATTGTGAATAAAATATTCTTTCAAGATGCCATTTGTAGCATTTGCTTCCCAAACCCCCAGTTCTCAGGCTAAGAAGCACATGTTTTGCTGAAAGACATTCAAAGTGCCAGTACAGAGCTCCATTAACTAGCTGGATGAATAGCAAAGATTCAGCATTCACTGTACATGAATTACGTCTGGAAAGGTTCTCATCCCTACCCTCATGAAGATTACAATCTGGTGGAAAAGCTGAGGCATGTTCAAGGAAAAAATCCACGGGATGCATGAAACTGACATGCAAACAAGCAGTTCATGGATAAGGAAACCTACCAGGCATTATTAACACCAGCTGGATTTATTCAGGACAGGCCATGTGATATAGGAGGGCAGGGGTGAAGCAGAAATCTAGTGACCCTCTAAGAGAGAAAGGACTAACATTTATTTGCAGGTAAAATGAACCACTTGCAATTACAAGTGAAACTTTTGGTTGTGTATAAGAGAGAGGCCTTGCCACTTTGTTCAGTAAGTCATTTGATAGTTTCATTAATTCAGTTAATCATTTTGGATCACATGGGGCTATGTACTCTGTATATGCTCATTTGCTATCTATCATAGCAACTAGGTATGTGTCTTCTCAGCCCTGTGTTAGATTGCAAGCAGCCAGAAGGCAGGACTTGGATCCTGCTCATGATGTAGACCTGAAAGGGTTCTTCTGATGAGTGGAGAGCCATTGGTCTTAAAATGACTTGCAAAGGGACACCCACAATCTCGAGAATCACCATTTTGAATTCTAATTCTGAGTAAGGTGGCTAATGAATCTTTTTGGTTCACTGAGTGAATTGATTCACAAACATGAAGTAATTGTTACTCTGTATATTTAGAACAACATCGTCTTGTTTTTTTGGCCACTAAATACTTGTGACATTGGTTAGTAGAAAGCATAAATTAAAAACTGCAGCCTGAGTAAATAGATTATTCCAGTGGTTTGCACACATTTTTTGTAGTGACTAATCTTTTTAAAATAAAATTTTAGGGGAAATCCCATTATAATCATAAGAGATAATATATTCTGCACACTATATGCCAGGGGTACTGTAATAACGCTTTTCACTAATGAACTGATTTCATCTTTGCAACAATTCAATGAAGTAAAATACTGTTGTCATTTGCAATTGAGAGTTGAGGAAACTGAAGCAAAGAGAAGTGATCTGGCTTGCCCTAGGACACACAGAACCAGCCTGTAACGAGCCATGACGCTAACATACGCAGTCTGGCTCAGAGCCTGTGGATAAAGTCCCAAGGCTATCTGTGGAGAATTCCCTCTTGCCTGGGGAGGCCAGTCTGTTTGTTCTATTCAGTTTACAATTGCAGGAGGCCAACCCATATTATGTGCATTATGGAGGGGCAATTGCTTTACTAAAAATTTACTGATTTCAATGTTAATATCTTCCAAAAACACTCTCCAAGTTGACACATAGAATTAACCACCACACCAGTTCATGGTGATAAAGGGGTCCCAGAGATGGTTCAAATGCTGTTCAATAGAAAGCATTTCATGGTATGCAACAGTCCAGAAGCACCTCCCTGGGACACAATTTGACAACCATGTGCTGCTCCACAAAGCAGGTGTTATTACTTCTTTCCATACTCCCACTCCCACTAGTCTGACTCTTTCCTTTGAATGTCTTTTTTTCTTCTAAAATATGTAACTTTCCGTGCTAGACTGCTAAGGTCACTTAAATCCACGGTCTCCAAACTTTCTGATTCCTCATCAATAGCAATAAAAAGTTTTGGAGTGTGCTCTCCTAATATTTGAAAATTTATAAATTAGACCCCAAAACGAAACATCATAAGGCATACATAAAATAGAAAAATGAGGACACCTAAATGTCACATTTTGATGGCTTTATCTCAAGGTCAGTACACACTTGGCTAGAGGGTTATTGCTAGAGTATCTTAATGATATTTCAAATCCACCTCTTGATGATCTTAAGCGACCTTTTGGCTAACTTTATGTCACCTCTGATTATATCTTTATACTCTTCCTAATATGGCTGATAATGAGCTTTTCTGATGAGTATGAGAAATGTCAGCTCTGATGAGCAACTTCAGCAAAGTCTCAGGATACAAAATCAATGTACAAACATCACAAACATTTCTATACACCAACAATAGACAAGAAGAGAGCCAAATCGTGAATGAACTTCCATTCACAATTGCTACAAAGAGAATGAAGTACCTGGGAATATGGGATGTGAAGGACCTCTTCAAGGAGAACTACAAACCACTGCTCAAGGAAATAAGAGAGGACACAAACTAATGGTAAAACATTCCATCCCCATGGATAGGAAGACTTAATATCATGAAAATGGCCATACTGCCCAAAGTAATTTATAGATTCAATGCTATCCTCATCAAACTGCCATTGACATTCTTCACAGAATTAGAAAAAACTACTTTAAATTTCATATGGAACCAAAAAAGAGCCCAGATTGTCAAGATAATCCTAAGCAAAAAGAACAAAGCTGGAGGCATCATGCTACCTGCCTTCAAACTATACTGCAAGGCTACAGTAACCAAAACAACATGGTACTGGTACCAAAACAGACATACAGACCAATGGAACAGGACGGAGACCTCAGAAATAACACCACACATCTACAACCATCTGATCTTTGACAAACCTGACAAAAACAAGAAATGGAGAAAGGATCTCCTATTCAGTAAGTGGTGCTGAGAAAACTTGCTAGCCATATTCAGAAAACTGAAACTGGATCCCTTCCTTACACCTTATACAAAAATTAACTCAAGATGGATTAAAGACTTAAATGTAAAATCCAAAATCTTAAAAACCCTAGAAGAAAATGTAGGCAATACTATTCAGGACATAGGCATGAGCAAAGACTTCACGACGAAAACACCAAAAGCAGTGGCAACAAAAGCCAAAATTGACAAATGGGATCTAATTAAACTAAAGAGCTTCTGCACAGCAAAAGAAACTATCATCAGAGTGTATAGGCAACCTGCAGAATGGGAGAAAATTTTTGCAATCTACCCATCTGACAAAGGCCTAATATCCAGAAGCTACAAGGAACTTAAATAAATTTACAAGAAAAAAAATCAAACAACCCCATCAAAAAGTGGGCAAAGGATATGAACAGACACTTCTCAAATTACTTTTATACAGCCAACAAACATATGTAAAAAAGTTCAACATCACTGATCATTAAAGAAATGCAAATCAAAACCACAGTGAGATACCATCTCATACCTGTCAGAACGCCAATTAGTAAAAAGTCAAAAAACAATTGATGCTGGTGAGGCCGTGGAGAAACAGAAACACTTTTACATGGTTGGTGAGAATGTAAATAATTCAACCCTTGTGGAAGACAGTGTGGTGATTTTTCAAGGAACTAAAACCAGAAATACCATTTGACCCAGCAATCCCATTGCTGGGTATATACCCAAAGGATTATAAATCATTCTACTATAAAGATACATGCACATGCATGTTTATTGCAGCACTATTTACAACAGCAAAGACCTGGAACCAACCCAAATGCCCATCAATGATAGACTGGACAAAGAAACTGTGGTACAGATACACCACAGAATACTATGCAGCCATAAAAATAAATGAGATTATGTCCTTTGCAGGGACCTGGATGAAACCGAAAGCCACCATCCTCAGCAAACTAACACAGAAACAGAAAACCAAATACTGTATGCTCTCACTCAAGTGGGAGTTGAACAATAAGAACACATGAACACAGGGAGGGGAACAACACACACTGGGGCCAGTTTGGGGATGGGGGGGTGGGAGGACGGAGAGCATTAGGATGATTACCTAATGCATTTGAGACTTAAAACCTAGATTATGGGTTGAGAGATGCAGCAAACCACCATGACACATGTATACCTGTGTAAGAAACCTACACATTCCACACTTGTATCCCAGAACTTAAAATTTAAAAAAAATGTACAAGTTAAAACACAGAGTACTACAGTGAAAATCATTATAGTGGATATAGTTATCAGAATATTTTTCTAAGTGAATTTGTGCCATAGTAATAAATATGTTTAATTGATGCCTTGAATAACAAGACGTAATAGTAGGTCTAATAAGTTCTGTAATTTTCAAGTAGTAATGAGCATAAACATTATTCTGAGATATGTACATCAAGGTAATGTGATTTCAGTATACCAATACTTCCCATTGGTGACAATGTCAAAAAAAAAAAAGAAAAAGGAAATGTCAGTTCTGACATTTTCTTCTTGTTTGCTTGGTATCTCCAATGCATAGGGCTTTTCTTCTTGTAAGCACTAGTTCATTAAAAACTTGATAATTTAATTTGTAATTCTACTTGCCAGAAAATATTGTGAAAGGCTTTGAAATAGGCAAGAAAAGATTATTGAGTGTCTTGCCTAGTGCAACATTTTATTACCATCGCACTATTTTACAACTCTGTGAGTCATAAAAAGTTGGTAAGGATGAAAGGCTCCATTCCATAGACATGCAAATGATTACGTACAGTAAAATGTAATTGATCATTGCCCTGTGGACAAGGGCTGCATGTAATTGTTCATTTGTTTCATCAAATTATGCTGATGGTTTATATGTGTGTGTTTTTTGTATTCTCCTTTGAATTAGTTCTATCATCTCACTTATGGTCCTCATTAAATTATGAGTCAAATAAAAGCTTTGACATGTGTTTTTTTTTTTATTTGTACGAAAGTAATGAATTTATCCTTTAAAAAACACCCTAATCACCCTGAACGAAGTGCACACAAGGTCAATGCAAGAAAATTGCTGGGAGGATGTGAGCAGATGAGAGCACTGTGGTTATGCTCTCTGCAGTGTGGAGCTCCTCCCAGTCTTTCCCCAGCAAGCCCTGTACATTGCACACATGGCACATGACACATGCCCAGCATAATGTGGGTGGGTCTCATCTGATCAGCTGAAGACCTGAGAAGAACGTAAAGCTTTTCCAAGCAAGAAGGGATTCTCCAGCTGATGGCCTAACGGGCTGAGAGAGGATGCCATGTCAATTTATTAAACATTAGTGAACTTTTACTTCTTTCTTAAAAAAAAAGAAAGGCATAGTTTTATTTTCCTTGGTGGAGAATCTCGCGTACTCACCCTTGGAGATGACTTCACTAGAACAAGGGTCCGAGGAACCTTTTACATTAGCTTTTCTCTAAAAATGTGCAGAGTAAATATTTTTAGAGGACCCATCACTAGCCAGCCCTAAAACTGTGCTTGATTTGAAGAGTACATGGCCTGTAGGTCAAGGTACTGATGAAGGCTTGAGAGATATGAGACAGTAAAGCATGAGGGTAAGGAAGAATCTACTATAAGAGTTTGGGTAATTAGAGTTCCACTGTTACCAGAGGTCATGGGGAAAAGTCTATAAAGCCTTCAAGCTTGGGTTGCAGTGATTTTATGTTGTGGTTTGACATTCATGCCATAATTTATAAACATTCACACAAGATACTTGTGTGACAGTTATGACTAGTGATAACATAAAAAGTAGCCTAATGCATTTCTATATTTAGAATACCCAAGCCCTGCAGACTTCTCTAAGTCTAAAAAAACCCCCAAATAATAGTGTATCTTTAAAAAGCCAAGAAACCCCAGCAAATCTCTCAACTGACCAAACAAAGCCAGAGGAGGGGCGAGTGGGGTGGGGAAATGGGCACTGGTGGTAGAAAAAAATGATAATGAAACTATCAGGAAAATTCAAAGTAAAAATGAAAATTCACTCTTCAAGGTAACTGACGGCAGAGTTTGGTCTTTGAAAGATGATAAAGACTTTTTCCTTCCTTTTCCTTCTTGCTAAGCACAACTATAAACCCTGGACATGGCCCAAGAGACAAGCTGCTGAGGACTCTGAAAGATAGTGCATAGAAGGCCCCAAGTTGGTGTGGGCCCAGGCCTGGAGGCAGCACTGCACACGGCACCCTCCAGCCCTCACTGAGCACCAGAAGGCCACCCAGATGCCATGTTCCCAGACACACAGAGGGATCTTTCTTGGGTCTAGTGGGAGTCCCTCCAGCACAGTGGTCCCCAACCTTCTTTGCACCAGGGACCAGTTTCACAGAAGACAATTTTTCTATGGACAGCAGGGGTGGGGAATGGTTTTGTGATGAAACTGTTCTACTTCAGATCATCAGGCATTAGATTTTCATAAGGAGCATACAACTTAGATCCCTCGCATGCACAGCTCACAGTAGGGTTTGCTCTTCTGAGAATCTGATGCTGTCACTGATCTGACAGGAGGCAGAGTTCAAGCAATAATGCTCACTTGCCTACTTCTCACCTCCTGCTGTGCAGCCTGGTTCCTAATAGGCCACGGACCAGTACTGGTAGATGGCCTGGGAACTGGGGACCCCTGCTCTAGTGGACAGCTGAATCTGTGCCCACCCTTTGAGTAACCAAAGTGTAGGTGCCAGTCCTGTGGGCAAAGATACCTTCAGAATTTGTTAGCCCCAGCCATTCAAGTCTCCCTAGCTGAGGCCCTGTCTGCTGTACTTTTTCTGAATATCTGATCTGCATCTCCTGAGAACACTAAAAATGCTATATATTTTATGCCACTAAGCTGGGGTGGGTTTGTTATACGGTAATAGATAATCAAAACCCTTCACAGTGCTATGAGGCTGATACTAGTATTATCCCTAACTTATGCATAAGGAAATCAAGGCTTTTAATGGTTGATTATATGCAGAAATAATAATGGCCAAAGATATTTTTTGAGCCCTTCTATGTGTCAAGGACATTGTGTAGATAATCTCATTTAAGTAGCATGAAGCTCTGTGAAGTAAGCAATTTTTAAAAAATGTTTAATTTGTGTGGGTACATAGTAGGTCTATATACTTATGGGGTATAGGAGAGGTGGTCACTCACCTCCTGCTGTGTGGCCTGGGAAGTGGGGACCCCTGCTCTAGCAATGTCAGGCAAATATGATGCTGCTGATAAGGAAGATTGACCTGGATCCCTGAATAAATCAGCAGCCAGGGGATGCCCTCTCCTTTCCAGTCAGACCTGAGGCTCCCTTCTCCAGCGACCCTGAGGCTGCTGGAGGGCAAAGCTGGGGAGAGAGTCCTGGCTACCCCAGGCAGCTTGCTCAACAAGCCCCTTTATCACTGTAGGAGGAGACCCCCTCCCCACCCAGAGACACTGACTTGACAGATTGTACTGGAGAAAGGTACCCAGGCACAGCAGATGTCTGGTTCAGAAAACCTTCTTATCTCTGAGAACCTCAGAGTGTCAACCTCCTGCACCCAGAGATAGCAAGGGACCCTGGCATAGTAAGCTGCCTGTCCCAGGAAGTCCTTCTGTTCTGTAGGCCTGAGACTATCTTCTCCCTGTCAGAAATAGCTGTGGAAGCAACAACAGAAGGATCCTACCACACTTCTGCCTGCCAAGAGACCCACAGGGGCTGGCCAGGGGAAAGCCCTCCCACCTTCTCAGGAAGCATCTATAGGGAACAGCAAGATCCTGGGGGGCTCTAGATAACCAAGCAGACCAAAACAGCACTCATAGGCTCTGAAAACTAAACTTCCACTGGAACTGCAGCTAATGAAAATAGGCTAGAACCTAGGTGTTAATCTAAACAAGGTGACTGCATGCTAAAAAAAATTTAAATAGGACCCAGAGTCTCCTGACATAATAGATACAATTCCAGAATACAAAAAAAATCACCCATAATACCAAGAGCCAAGAAAACCACAACTTAAACGAGAAAAGAAAAGACATCTGATACTGAGATGAACCAGATATTGGAATTCTCTGACAAAAATTTTAAAGCAGTGAACATAAGAATGCTTCAATAATCAATGACAAATTTGCTTGAAACAAATGAAACAGTATGAAATTTCAACAAAAATAGATGTTATTAAGAACCAAATGGAAATTATGTAATTTAAAAGTATAATAAAACATGTAGCAATCTGTGCTGAATGGGCTCAGTAGTAGAGTGGAGATGACAGAGTACAGAATCAATGAATTTGAGGACAGGACAACGGAATTTACCAATCTGAATAAGAGAGAAAAACTAGGCTTATAGAAAATGAACAGAGCCTCAGGGACCTGTGGGAAAATAATAAAAGATCCAGCATTTGTATAATTGGAGTGCAAGAAGGAAAGAGAGTGGGCCTGAAAGGCTACTTGGAGAAATAATGGCTGAAAACTTGCCAACTTTGATGAAAGATATAGTGTTACAGGTCCAAGAAGCTGTGCAAACCTGAAACAGGATAAGCATCATCATTAAGGTTTGAAAAACTAAACATAAAGAAAAGTCTCTTGAAACAACCAAGGAAAAGCAACACATTACATATAGGGAAACACCAATTCAAATGACAGAATTCAGAAGAAAGTGCCCAATATTTTCCAAGTTCTTAAAGAAAAAAATATCAACCATAATAAATTCTACATTAGCAAAACTATCCTCCAAGAATAAAAAAGAAATAAAAACATTCTTAGATGAAGAAAAGCTAAAAGAAATTTATTAGCAGATCTATCTATAAAGATAGCTAAAATTTCCTGAAACAGAAAGAAATTGATAAAAGAAGGAATCTTGGATCCTCAGGAAGGAAGAAAAATAGCAGAAAGGGCAGAAACGTGCATACATACAATAGACTATCTTTTTCATGTGAGAATTATGAATTATATTTTATAATTAAAGCGAAAAGTATAAGTCACCATCTGCTGCCCAAAATACAGTGGGAGAATAAAGGGAACTAAGTGGAAGTGAGGATTCCACATGTCATTCAAAGTGGTAAGATGATAATATCAGTATATATAACAGTTATAAGTCACATACATATCTTGTAATTCCCAGAGAAATCACTGCAAAAGCTATAGCAAAGATACACTGGAAATCACTGTAAATAACTCAAGACGGAACCCTAAAAAATGTTCAACTAACCCACAGAAGGCAAGAAAAAGGAAACAAGTAACTGAGGAAACAAATAGAAAACAAAAGTAAAATGGCACACTTAAATGTTAAATATCAATAATATCGCAAATATAAATGGTCTAAATTTACTAATCAAAAGACAAAAGTTTGCCAGAGTGGAGCAAAAATGTCATTCAGCTATGCTACTTAAAAGAAACTCACTTAAAATTCCATGACATGAGTAGGATGGAAACATTAAATTTTTTAAAAGCAGAAGTAGCTATATTAATATATGATATTAACATAACCACTTATAGCCTTCAGAGAAAAAAATTACTAAAGACAAAGAGAGACATCACATAATGAGAAATTATTAATCTGTCAGGAAGACCTGACAATCCTAAGCTGCATGTGTTGAACAACCAAGTCCCAAAACATATGAAACAAAAACTCTCAGAGCTTACAGGGGAAGTAAACACATTCACATTTATAGTCAACTACTTTAATATCTGCCTCTCAGCAAGACAGAAAATCAGTCAGTGTAGGGAACAACTGAACAACTCAATCAACTGCCAGGACCCAACTGACACACACAGAACACTCCATCCAACAGTAGCAGCATACACAAGTTTTCAAGGGCCTATGAAATAGTTACCAAGGTATATCATACCCTGACCCACAAAACAAACCTCAACAAATTTAAAAGAAATAAAATCAGAGAGTATGTTGTCTGATGATAATGAAATCAAACTAGAAATAAATATCAGAAAGACAACAGGAAAATCTCTAAACACAGAAATTAAATAACACATTCCTAAATAATCATATAGATCAAAGAAGAAGTCTCAAAGAGAATAATAGTACACCTAATCAAATAAAAATGAAAACACAACATAGTAAACTATGTGGGATACAGACAAAGCATTGCTGAGAGTGAAGTTTATAGCAATAAAATGTTCATATTAGAAATGAAGAAAATCTCATACCTAAGTTCCTATCTCAAGAAAATAGATAAAGAAGAACAAAATCAGCCCAAAGCAAGTAAAAAGAAAGAAATAATAAAAATAAAAGCAGAACTCAATGAAATTGAAATTTAAAAAAATAGAGAGTATCAATGAAACAAAAAGGTGGTTCTCTAAAGAAATTAATAGGCCAGGCACGGTGGCTCTCACCTGTAATCCCAGCACTTTGGGAAGCCGAGGTGGGCAAATCACAAGGTCAGGAGATCGAGACCATCGTGGTTAACACGGTGAAACCCCATCTCTACTAAAAATACAAAAACTTAGCCAGGCGTGGTGGTGGGCACCTGTAGTCCCAGCTACTCTGGAGGCTGAGGCAGGAGAATGGCGTGAACCCAGGAGGCGGAGCTTGCAGTGAGCCAAGATTGCACCACTGCACTCCAGCCTGGGCGACAGTGTGAGACTCTGTGTCAAAAAAAAGAGAAGAAATTAATAAAGTAAATAGACTCCCAGCAATACTGACAAAAATAAAAAGAAAGAAGACACAAATCACCAATATCAGGAAAAAACTGGGAATATTTCTAGATCCTTCAATCACTTGAAAGACAGTAAAGTAATACTACAAACAATTTTATACTTATAAATATGATGACTTTCAGGAAATAAACAAATTCTTCAAAAACCACTAACAACCAAAACATGTAAAAAGTTTTTAGGATCCTTTTTAAAATTCTACACTTGACCAAGTTTGACATGCTCAAGAATGTTTAACATTAACAAATCAACCAATGTAATTCATCATATCAATCAGTTAAAGAAGAAAAGTTATATGACCACATCATGGAGATAATACTAGTACGTGCCTCATTAGATAATTTTGAAAATCAAATAAGATTATGAATGTGCCTAGCACATAGTGAAGGCTTAATAAATATATGTTAGGTATTTTTATTTACCCTCTAGTACAACTCCCATATGGGCCTGATTGTGTTCTTCAGTGAGAGGGAGGCTTGAGTAAGAAGATATATCAAAGAGATGTGTTCATGCAGAAATCTCTGAGAGAGGAAAAATAAAGCCACCACCAAACTCCCAACTCTCACCAGTTTCTTGGGGCATCCAAAGGGCATGCAGTCCAGTTTGCCCCTCTGGCTCATCTGCAGCATATCAGTAAGATGCACAATGATAGTATCCAGCATGAAAAAAACCATGTGAACTTCACCATGGCAGAGGTAGTTCATGCAGATTCAGAAGCAATAAAAACAGTAATCTTGGCAGAGTCCTTTAACACCATTCATCTTCTTAGGAAGAAAATTTGTATTGATAGTTGTAAGGAAGGTTTTTGGGCCTTAGAGAAAGACCTCACCAGAGAAAGCTGCAACAGTCCAAAAGAGTAAAATTACCCAGGGGATGTGCTAAAGTCACATTTCAGACACCCACAGAAATGTTTAGAAATGGGTTCAGGGGATTTGTAGCTGGAGATAGGAACCAGAGACAAAGACAAATGATTTGTTTTTTATAAATGCAGACACAATTTTACACCAGGCTGAACTGGCCTGAAGAACTGCAGGTGACACTTGGATTTAGTAATGCAGAACTGTGTAGAGAAAACAAACTGTTTTTTTCTCTGCTCTCACACCACAACAAGCAACACAGAAGACTTCTGTGGCCAAATGTCAGCGGATTTCTCTCCACCAAAAAGCAAGCAATCAGTTCTGTTGTGGATACCCCCTGGGACCTATTCAATTCAGTTCTGACACTTGAGATACCTACCAATACCTACCTGGAGATGTCAGATCCCACAGATTGAAGGCTTAGTCCCACAAGGCTGCTCCCACTGCAGCTGCCAGTCAGAAGTCTGGGCCTCTGGAACTTTTGATGGAACCAGTTCAAGTTGGGTTTCCTACAACTCCCTCTTTAGGCTCAATTAATTTGCTAGACCAGCTCACAAAACACTTATTTAACAGTTTATTATAAAAGATATTTTAAAGGGTTCAAATAAGCAGCCAGATGAAGGGATACACAGGGCAAGGTCTGGAAGGGTCCTGAGCACGGAAGCTTCCATTTCCCTGAAGCGGGGGTGCACCAGCCTCTTGGTACGTGGATGAAATTTTTATTCACCCTCCTACAAGCCCCTCAATTTCAGCTGTCCAGAAATTCCTCAGACCCCACCCTCTTGGGCCTCTTATGGAGAATTGATTGGATAGGCATGACTGAAGCATGGACAACCTTGTAGAACTGTGATTGGACAAAAAGGGCGTGCTGTGCTACTAATAGATTGGGCACAGAAACCCAGCAAGCCCTGTCTGCCCAAATTCTCCTTGGCCTTTTTGTACAGCATTTCTTCTCCCTGGGTATTGGGTAGGATCTCTTCTGAAATGGGGTGTCTTATGGCCTACAATCAGACAAGGTATGTCATAGAATTTCTTTATGGCCAGTTCCAAGACAGAAAGCAGGGAAAGATTGGAGTTCTGCTGTGGGGAGAAAAGGGAGCAGGTGAAAGGAGGGCAGGAGAAGGTCAGAGAGAGAGATTCTGTTTTCTGAGGCTGCTTCTGAGGCCTGAAGTGCCCCAACAATATAACAAAAGACTGTCTTTGGCCTTTATGACTCTGAAGCTGTTCCAAAGCTGCTTAAGGAAACAAGGACAAAAGGCCAAATGTTTTATCAAGAAATAGAGAGATACACTTACTGTTCTAGTCACTTGGGAAAAAACAAGGGTTATGTGAATTATGAGCCAAAAATTGTGGAAGAATATATTTATCTAAATAATCGCAGGAACTAACCTGTTTCTTTTCCACTTTTCTGGTCACTTCTGTTTCTGTGAGCTTCTCTTCTTACAAGCCTTCTTCATTATCCTTTTTTCATACACACTTTCCACCAGGGCAATTGAATTGCCTTCTTAATTTCATTATGAGACTTTCTGTTGCTATCAAAATCAACTGATTTTTGTATTCTGATCTCATATCCTGTAACTGCTGAATTTGTCTATCAATTCTAATAGTTTTTGTGTGGAATTCTTCATATGTTATGTTTACAAGATCAGGAAGATCACTTCTTCCTTTCTAATCCAGATGTATTTTATTTCTTTTTTTGCCTAATTGCCGTGACTGGAACCTCCAGTACAATGTTATAGAAATGAGAGAAAATATCTTAGTCCTATCTCTGATCTTATAAAAAATTGTCTAGTCTTTCACCATTAAGTATGATTTTAGCTGTGGGTTTTGCCTTGACACCCTTTATCAGAAGGAGGAACTACTCTTCTATTCCCAATTTGTTATTGTTGTTGTTTTATCGTGAAAGGGGCTTTAATTTTGTCAAATGCTTTTTCTTTGCCTGTTGACATAAATTATTTGGTTTTGTCCTTTATTCTAGTAATATGCATTACATTGATATGATTTTTTTTTATATATTAAACATAAGAAATAGACCTTGCATTTTATGGATAAGTCCCACTTGATTATGGTATACAATTCTTTTTATACGTTGATTTGGTTAGCCAGTATTTTGTTAAGGATTGTTGTGCCTATATTCATAGGATATATTGGTCTATAGTTTTCTTTTCTTTTGGTATCTTTGTCTGATTCTGGTATCAAGGTAATACTGGCCTCATAGAATGAGCTGGAAAGCCTATGCTCCTTTTAGATATTTTGGAAGAGTTTATGAAAGATTGTTATTAATTTTTCTTTAGGTGTTTCATAAAACCTCCTCAGTGAAGACTTCTTGGGGGGAAACTGATTAATTACTAATTCCTTCTCTTTACACATTAAAGAACTATTCAGATACTTTATTTCTTCTTGAGTTATTTTCAGTAGTGTGTATCTTGCTAGGATTTATTATTTTATCAAGATTATCTAATTTGTTGACACAGAATTGTCAAGGTTTAATATTTATAATATATATATTTTATTTCTGTAATGCTGACAGTGACATTCTCTCTTTCATTCCTCATATTAGTAATTTAAGTCTTTTATCTTTTGGTCAATATAACTGAGGTTTTCTCAATTGTATAGATTTTTTTTCCAGAGGATCAACTTGATTTCATTGATTTTTCTCTAATGATTTTCTATTCTCTTATTTATTTTCATTCTAACCTTTATTATTTTCTTTCTTCTTCTGCTTTTTGGATTCAGTTTATTCTTCTAGTTTTTTAAGGTGGAAGGTCAGGTTATTCAATTGAGATTTCCGAGGTCTGCTCCAGCTTCACTGCATCAGTTTTGGCATATCGTGTTTTTATTTTCACTTATCTCAACATATTTCCTAATTTCCCTTGATTCCTTCTTTGATTCATTGGTTATTTAGAAGGGTGGCATTTAATTACTACATTTTTGTGAATTTGCAAAATTTCTTTCTGTTACTGATTTCTAATTTTATTTCATTGTGATTGTAGAACCTACCTTGTATAATGTCTTCCTTTAGCAATTACTCAGGTTTTTTATGGCCTAACATATGGTCTATCTTAGAGAATGTTCCATGTGCTTTTGAGAAGAATGTATATTCTGCTGTTCTTGGGTGGAGTAGTATGTAGATGTCTGTTATATCTAGTTGGTTTACAGTGTCATTGAAGTCTTCTGTTTCTTTGTTGATCTGTTTGTTGTATCCATTTTTGAAAGTGGGGTGTCACTTTTTCTAACGATTTTTGTTGATTTGTCTATTTCTCCCTTCAGTCCTTTTAATTTTTGCTTCATGTATTTGGGGATTCTATTGTTAGGTACATGTATGTTTGTAATTTTTATATCTTTTTGATGGATTGACACTTTTATGATTATAAAATGTCCTTCTTTGTCTTTAGCAACACTTTTTGTCTTAAAGCTTATTTTATCTGTTACCAGTGTAGCCACTTTAGCACTCTTTTGCTTATTGTTTGCATAGCATTACATTTCCCATGCTTTTATTTTCAGTCTTCTTGTTTTTGAACTCAAAGCGTTTCTCTTCTAAATGGCATACAGTTGGCTTATGTGTTTGTCTAAAAAATCTATTTTTAATTGATATGTTCAAACCATTCATGTTGACATAATTACTAATAACTTAGGGTTTTACTACTTGTGTTTTATGTCTTTTTTTTGTTTCTTTGGTCCTGTATTATTACTTCTTTTATGTTAAATAAATATTTCTATCTGATGTCATTTTAAGTCTCTTGTACTTTATTTTACTATATTTCATTGAGTTATTTTCTCATAATAGGTCAGAGCTTTTAATGGTTGTCCTGGAGATTAAAATTAGTGTGCTAACTTAAAACAATGCAGTTCAAGTTTGGGAAGATGAAATAGTTCTGGAAGTGAACGACGGAAATAGTTGCACAACACTGCAAATATACTTAATGACACAGAACTTAACTAATTTTAACTAACGTAATATGCCAACTCTGCAAATCAGATCGCACTCCCTCCCTTTGGGTTTGTTGTTGCCTTTTGCTATTGTTGATGTTGTTTGACTGTTTAGTGATTTTTCTGTAAAGTGTGTGTATTCCATGTGTGGAGACGGAAATCTCTACTCAATTTACATATTGGTAAACTGAAACTAAATATTGGATATAGATTTCCTTAAATGCCTTGAGTCAATTAAATCTCCCACCTTTTGCCAAAGTATGTTGAGGAATGCCTTCAAAGTTCCAGCAGTTACTGACTCTCCCTTAGCCTTCATTTCGTGATCACACAGCACCACAAGGTTAGCCAGAGGTAAGAGCTTAAGTTCCTTTCTGGTCTTTCCTGAGCATGCAGATAGCCATGTCCATGAGCATGACCTTCTAGACTTTCAGAAATATGTCAGAGCTCTTCAAAACTACTTATGAACATCTCATTTGCCAGATTTTCTTTAAAACTTTTTTTTAAAAACATGTTTCCCTTGTTATTTTAAAAACATGTGTCTACCTTATTGTTTTTACTTCAGGCAGCTTGAGTGTTAATTGCAATTAATTTATTTTTTCAATAATGCCCTGGAGATAGGATTCTACTCACAGGGCAAGTCCTGAGTCAGGTCAAATAAAGACAAGCTCTGCTATTGGGACTCTCGGGCAGCTGAGAGTGGGACTTTTGGGGAAGCTCCAAAGCCATTCTGTCCCCTCCACATCTGCTAAGCTCCTGTTTTTCACACGCACCATGATCCCGAGTCTTATGGTTTTCAAAGAAACCATGGACCTGAATGTAGAAGGTTGGGAATAGGACAAATTAAAACACTGCAAAGATTGTTGTTTTTCTGAGATTCAGACATTCTTTTCCTTGAGTAAATGCTCCTTGGATAGTTTTAGGCCTTTGGTTAATTTCCAAAGTTCTGAAAAAGTTAATTGTGATATAGTTTGTCAATATTCTAATTGTTTTTAGGATGATCATATTTTAGGAGAGTCTTGTTCCACCATTCTGAACACACTTCGCATGAGAGATATTAATAAAATTATTAGTCCATCAGGAAAATATCACAATCATCAACATTTATGTACTTAATATGAATTTCAAAAATACACGAAGTAAAACTGAATTAAAAGGTTTTTAGACAAATTCACAATCATAGTTGAAGTTTTTAACACTGTACTGTTAGTAATTGATAAAAACTAAAAGACAAAATATCATTAAGGATATTTTGAACAACTTGAAAAACACAATGAATACACTCAATTTAATGGACTTTCATAGGATAATACATCCAACAATTGCACAACACATACTCTTTTAAAGCGCAAGTAGAACACTCATCAAAAGAGACCATTTGTTAGGCCATAATGATCAATAAATTTATAAGAATTGAAATAATAAAATTATGTGACCATAACAGAATTCAACTAGATTTTTAAAAATTTTGGAAAACCTCCAAATACTTGATAAACAACACACTTCTAAATAGCTCATGAATTTAAAAAGAAATAACAAGGGAAATTAGAAAATGCTTTAACTTTTATTACAAGGGAAATAAAATGAATCAACACTTGTGGGATGTAACAAAAGCAATGCCTAGAGAGAAATTTGTATCTTTCACTGATTATGCTGGAAAGAAAGAAATACAAAATCAATGATCTAAACTTCTACTTTAACCAGCTAGAAAAAGTAGAAGAGCAACGTAAAGCCCATGTGATGGAAGGAATAAAATAATAAAAAGCAGAAATCAATGAAATAGAAAATAGGCAGACAATAGAGAAACTTAACAAAGCCAACATTTGCCCTTTGACAAAATTAATAAAACTGGTAAATTCCTGGTAAGATTTGAAAAAAAGAAAACACAAAATACCATTATCAGAAATAATAAAGAGCTTATCAGTATAAATCTGAAAACATCAAAAAGACAATAAGAGGCCTTACTGAATAACATGAAATAATTAAATTTGACAACTTGATAAAATGGACAAATTCTGTAAAAAAAAAAAAAAAGTTGCCAACACTGACAAGAGACAAAGTAAGAAATCTGAATACTTACATATACAAAAGGAATTGAATTCATCACCGAAAAATTTCCTACAAGGAAATCTCTGAATCTTCTTCCACTAAATGAGGGCACAGCAAGAAGTTGGTCATCTACGACCCAGAAGCCACACCTCATCAGAACCCAATCAGGGTGGCACCTGGTCATGGACTTCCAGCCTCCAGAACTGTGAGAATTACATTTCTGTGGCTTATAAACTACCCAGTCAATGGTGCTTTGTTAAAGGAGCCCAAGCTGACAATGACAGGCATGTGGGTTTCCACTGTCTCCCAGCTGCAGACCACTCTATGCAGACCACTCTATGAACATTCTTGTATATGTTTTGTGCACATGTGTGTTTCTCTAGAGCAGCCTCTCCATTTTTTTTCTATTTCAATCCTTAGTAACAAATGCATTTTACTTCACTATCACTCCCACAAAATGTCTGAGCCTAGATAGAGTCATTGATAAGTTCTATCAGATGTTTAAGAAAAAAATACCAATGTTACACCAACATGTTTAGGAAATCAATGAAAGAACTTTTCCCAATTGTTGAGGCCAGTGTAACTCTGAAACCAAAACCAAACAAAGACATTACAAGAAAAGGAAACTACAATGTCCCTTAAGAGCATAGACACTAAATGCTTAGCAAAATTGAACAAAGTGAATCCAACAAGACATAAAAATATGAACATCGTGATCAAGTATGGTTTTTCCCAGGATTGTGTGTTGGTTTAACATTTAAATATCATTCAGTGTAATTTATCACATTAACAGAATAAAAGAAAAACACATAATTATCCTAAGAGATGCAGTAAAAGCACTTGCCAAAATTTAACATTTACTTCTGATTTAGAAAATGGACTCTCAGCAAACTAGAAATACAAGGGAATTTCATTTATACGAAAGGGGGCTAACACGATAATGGTGAAATATGTCTGCTCTCACCAGCTCTAGTCAACACTGCTCAAAAGGTCTTGTCCAGTGTAATGAGGTAATTTAAAAAATATCTAGCGAAAAGAATGGAAAAGGAAGGAAACTAAAACAATGCATTATTATTCATAGTAGGAAGTAAATATATTTTATTTTAAAACTACATAGTCAGGTTCAACCTTTATGGAGGATAATTTGGAAATATCTATAAAAATTTAAATAGCATATGTTATTTGATTTGGAAATTCCACTTATAAGAATTCTTCCTTAAGATATACTTGGCACATATGTGAGATAATGTATGTACAAAAATGTCAGTGTGATCCCTCTCCCTCTGTCTCTCTTTCAAATCTAGTAGACATTTGGAAACAACCTAAATATTCATCACCATGGGACTGGCTAAAAGATATGAGATATTTTTCAGCTGTATAAAGAATAATAATAGGCACCAATATGTTCTGATATGGAATTATCTGCAAGATACTTTTGAAAGTTAAAAAAAAGTCAGTTGCAAAACAGTGAACAGATCTGGCTCACTCCTCTTTGAACTATGCAAATCTAGTTCAATTTCACTAAGGGTGGTCCAAGGACTGCCTGCATCAAGACCCTCTGGGGTCCTTGTTAGAAACATTGATTCCCTCCCCATCCCCTCATCCCCCATATTGTAATGCATACCAAATATTCGAGAGCCAACGAATGAATAAATGCCAATTTGCTATCAATTCCATGTTGTTCCTCCTCCCATGTGGATCTGAAATGCCTCATTTTTCACAGACAACCAGGAACTACACTTTCTGTGCTTCATCGCTAATGACAATCACTACTGTGCAAGGCAGTGTGAGCCATTGGCCAAAGGGAGAGATACAAATGCCTCTGTCTTATTTCTGACTCTGACTGTGACCAGAGAATGTGTGTCCTCCATGACATTTCCTTTTCTGTGCTTTGATTTGTGCACCTGCTCAATAGGGAGAATGATATTGCAGGAAGAACGTATGAAGCCCAGTGAGAAATTTTCTTAGAACCCTGGGTTCAAAGTAATGGGCTAAGAACTTTCTAAGGTATTCTCATGGTTGTTTCTCATGATTAAAGAAACAAATTGCCACTGATCACTTTGTAGTACTGATTAATGCACAATTTTGAATTGATTTTGCTTCATTTGTTGCCTGGGGTTTTGTTGTTTTATTTATTTTATCGTTTTATTCTTTTGCAATGGTTCCCTTTGCATTGAAAACTTACCACATATTCACCCTAATTAATCTCTGGACACATTACAAGGTACTAATTTTAGGTGAGATGCTGTGCTTTGTTCTATGGGAATGCCAAGGTAAATAAGGAAGATAGAGGTTCAGTTTACAAAAATCTTCGAACGTGGGAGAAGGTGACTGCTTAAATAAATGCAGTGTCTGACAGTTGTAAGAGCCAAGAGAGGCACAGGCAGCCTCATCTGCTGAAGTGAAGTGAAGGGCGCCAGCTCCACTGAATGGGGAGGGCAGAGGACGAGCAGAGGATGGGAGCTCAGCTTTGTGCTCAGAGGAGGTTTCGAAGAGCTGGGCATGGTGGAGGCAGCAGCAGCACTGCAGAGGCACCAAGTCAGGAAGCCATGGAGCATGCATGGGAGAGGAGCCAAAGATAAGGTGAAAAAGGCCGACAGGGTTTTAGGAGGAGAGTTCTGTTGACTATTTGAAAAGTGATTAGATCTAGAACAAGTGAAGCTAAGGAAAACAAACTCTTACAGCAAATGTTTCCATTGATAACACATTTGCTGCATTTTTTCCCACACCACCAGTATCTTTAAGCCCCAAAGGTAAGAGAAGATACATCTTTTGGATCATTGTTATGCGATTGGCATTCAGTAAGTATCTGTGAAAACAGTAAGCCATTGGATAAACTGAAGCAGAAACTGGGGGCCAGAGAGGGAACTGCTGCTTAGGGTAAGATGGCGACACTCGGTGAGGCTGCTGGCATTGAATTCACCTTCCCCCAACGCAGGACAGAGACAGGATGAGTGGCAGGGCCAAGTTTAAAGGGAAACGTTTGGGCTTTGCTACATGAAATATTTGAATACAGAAGTGCAGAGGAAGGGTGTGTGTGTGTGTGTGTATGTGTGTATATGTGTGTGTGTGTGTGTGTGTGTGTGTGTGTATGTATTCAACGGCATGATCTCAACTCACTGCAACCTCTGCCTCCCAGGTTCAAGCGATTCTTCTGCCTCAGCCTCTGGAGTAGCTGAGATTACAGGTGTGCACCACTTGTATTTTTAGTAGAGACAGGGTTTCACCATGTTGGCCAGGCTGGTCTCGAATTCCTGACCTCAGGTGATCCACCCACCTGGGCCTCCCAAAGTGCTGGGATTACAGGCGTGAGCCACTGTGCCTGGCCAAAGAATCTATATTTTAAGGAAAATGTGCTGAGCATCCCAGAGCTCTCTGAACTGCTTCATGATGTCACTTTAGGCGTTTGATGCCCGTAAGCAGAGGCCACAGAAATGCAGTCCTCTCTTGTTCTCTGCATCCTGGTGAAAAAGAAGTGAATGATATTATTTTGCCTGATTATAATAACGATGTTAGTAATTTCACTTAACTAGTGCTTTAAGAGTTTTAAAAATTCTTTTGTAACATTATTTCATTGATTTTCACAATTCATTCTTTGTGGGAAGCAGCAAGGGGAAGAGTTACTTTCATTTGAAATGACAATGAAGAAATTGAGGCCTAGAGACATTTTATGGCTTTCCTAAGATCTGGCTGCCAAACAGAGGATATGAGATTCATCTTGGGTTTTTATTTATTCCATAGTTAAAATTCTAAATATCTTCTACATTGCAGGCACTTGCTGAATGCTGAATGAACCACATGTCCTAACTAAAGGCCCACAGAGTCCATTGGGAAGGTTCTAGTTCATGCAACTGAGGATAGATCCATTGTGTGGTACTTTCCAGTTATAAAAGCAGAAAAATCCTGGATAAGTGAAACCAAAATAAAGTCTTTTCAGACACCACTGAAATTAGTAGAAAGAAAGAAAAATCCCCATATTCCAGAAATGAAAAGGAAACTTGTGGTTAGATGTTTTGGCCAGCAGAGGGGCGGAGTTATCTGGATAGAGAGGCTCATGGCTTGGGGCTGGGGACCAAATGCCCTTGCTGGGACGGAAGGTGGGGTCGAGGACCTGCAGAAGGCTGAAGGCTGAACTGAGATGTCCTGCTCAGTCAGAGCTGGAACTCTGAAAGGGCTATCCTTCCACAAAGGGAAGCTCAGAACAGAAGCAATGATGAAGCCACTGTCAGCCTGGAGCGTGGCGCGTGCGCACTGTCAAAGCATCGGGTGTGGGTCAAGTACAGAGGCAGTAGAGAGCACGAGCGTATATTCCCACATGGTATGGGAATCCCCAGAAATAAGCATGAGACGGGACTTAGGCAGGTGCCCTGCAAAAGCAAAGGCCAAGGCACTCTTTGTGGAATTTTCCACAGTCCAGGGTGCACAGAGCACCCAGAGATAAATAACTCCCCTGGAACATGAGCTCTAAAATAAGAAGAACAAACTACACAAGAAGTTATCAACTGTGAGAAAGACTCAGCAGACATGACACACATGAAAATAGCACATAGGAACTCAAGATTATCTATCTGAAGAGACTAAAAATAAGTGTGTCCTAATGCTTTAAAGGGAAGAGATAAAATGACTATAAATGCAAATGGAATAATAGAGCCTGTGTGGAAAAACAAAACAAATAAGAGAAAATTAAGCTACTCGCATTCCCAGAAAAAAAATTGAGTAACTGACATGAACAAAAAGATAAGGTACCAACAGATAGGACTTAACTGAAGATAACTGATTGCTTGAGTGATCAAACTGAAGAAACTGGAGATAGAAAATGCAAACCAAAGTTTCAGAAATACTGAGAAGAGAATAAGAAGCTCCTAACAGGGCAGGGTGTAGTGACTTATGCCTATATGCACAGCACTTTGGGAAGCTGAGGTGGGAGGACTGCTTGAGCCTAGGAGTTTGAAACCAGCATGGGTAACATAGTCAGACCCTGTCTCTACAAAAAAAAACACAGAAATTAGACTGTGTGATGGCGTATGCCTGTGGTCACAGTTACTTAGGAGGCAGAGGGAGAAGGATCACCTGAGCCTGGGGAGGTTGGGTGTGAGCTGTGATCGTGCCACTGCACTGCAGCCTGCAAGAGTGAGATCCTGTCTCAAAAAACGATCATAATAATAATAAAAGAAGATCTTAATAGACTAACAGGAGTCCTAAAAGTAGAAAAGAGAGAGGATGCAGGAGATGCCATCTCAAAGTCATCACACTTGAGAACTTTCCAGACATGATAAAACCTCAGTTGACATTGTATATCACATCCCAAGAAGGGTAAAGAAAAACGTATCCACACCCAGAGTCATGGTAGTGAAGCCACAGAGCACTACAGACCAGCAGGCGCGTGATGAAGATGAGTCCTTAGAGGATTAATCGCTGAGGAGGGGTGCCCGAGAGGCTCCAAAGAGGGAAAGGGCAGCCACCAGGGAATGTCAGAAGCAGTGAGGTGGCCACTCCAGATGCACAATGGTGAGATGGGGAGACAGCTGGACAGGGCACTAGAGCGAGATGAGCGCGAGAGGCTGGGGAGAATTCTGGGGGCTCAGAGGGAGGTGGGGGTGTAGGATGGAAGTGGCCGTGATAGGGAGGTGGGACCTGCTCTGGGACACTGATGTGTGCCCCTCCTGTAGGGCAAGGACAGTCACTAAAGACTTTAAGTAGAGTGGGGGCAGGGTAGGATTTGCATTGTGGAAGGTGCTCTGGCTGCGGTGTGGTGGGTGGACAGGAAATGGGTAAGCAAGGAGTCAGGGCTGGAAGACTGTTAGCACTACCCAGGCATGAGACAGAGGCTGGGGGCCAGAATGCAGGCAGGGCGAGGAGGAGGGGGCAGCCCTGGGGGGGCCTGAAAGACGTGCGGGGAGTAGGGCCTGCAGCAGGAGGGACTAGGGGCTGAGGTGACCTCCGTGGGTCCCCAGACACAGGCCATGCAAGCTTTCCGATCTTAATAAAGTAGATTTTACATGTCACTATCTATTCACTATTCACTGCTTCACTGTCTGTCTTTTAATAGCCAACACCAAACATTATTAATTCACAATTATTAACTCATTATTATGAATAGTCTTGAAAAGCAATTCACATTTAATTTGGGATCAGTGGTAAAATACAACATTCTTTGCTAGGTAATGTGACATAATGGGAAGCAGAAGAATGCCTAAACTATTCATCTGCTGTATAGGGAGGTCTCTTTAGAAAGGAAGAAAACACTTCTCTTAAATGTGAACAGACACAGAGCATGTAAGTAATAGGGATTTGTGAGGGCTTTGGGGGAAGATGATGTTTATAACCACAGTGATTTCTCAGTATCATAAATGGATATAGCTGAAACCCCATAGGCTCCTTCAGGGCCTTAGACAGCCTAGACTGGCCTTGCCCATCCTCCCCAGGCCTCCTGGGTGCATGGGGGACACACAGTTTCTTAGTCCAGGAATAAGAGGAGATAATAGGCGTCTACCTGTGGTCAAGGCACAGGGTCAAAGAATCGGTGTTACTGAATGTCCAGAGTGTGCCAGACTCTCCATATGGAAATTCTATTAATAAACAAATCTCACGTCAAGTGTGACTGTATTATTACAGCTCTTTTAAAGGCAGGGAAAGGGGCACTTGGAGAAGTGTCTTGATGGAAGCCAGAAACTGAGAGAAGTGTGTGAAGCCAGCCTGTGGGGAACCGTGCTGCAGCCCCACCTGAATCCAGGGCTCCCCAGGGTGGGCCCTCCCGCCAGCCCCTGCTTCTTCATGAGGAGTCTTGTGGGGACTGCGAGGGCTTGGGGCAGTGGCCAGGCTGGGCTCCCCCATGCTCTTGCTGTGTGGTCTCCAGAATTCACTTAACCTCCTGCTGCCTTGGCCCCCCCATCTGTGAAACGGGGATCAAATTCCAGCGCTGCCAGTCTGTCTGCCCAGTGCAGTGGGTGATTAATGAGACCATGGAGGGGATGTGTTGTGCCCTGAGGCAGACTAATTTATCACGGAGCAGAGTCCATGTTTCTTCTTCCTTCCACACCCTGCCAAAGATTAAAATAAACAAACAAAAGGTAAAATAAACTAAGGGGAAATTTTCCAGAATTTTATTGCATAACATTTAATAATTACAAACTAACTTAAGCTAAAATCCTTCATTGCATTAGTAATTCTGATCATTATCTGAGAGAGCTGATTTGGTTTTGTAGCTGGTATAATTGTCAAGAGCTTAAGCAGACTTAGCTTTTTATTCCCTAAGTAAAATGGATTAGGCACAAAGTGACATTTCAAAAATGACCACGGTTTCCAAACACCTTAAGGGCTTTGAGGTTTCGGCCTTTCTCCAAGGAGATTCTGGGGAAGAGTTTAAATAATTCCAAACCAGCTTTCAGCTCATTGTAACTTCTCACATTTAGAACTGAATAAAATTTTTATGTTTTTCTCTCAAAGTTAAGACTTAAGGACAGAGCAGGGATATCCGTCTTTAAAAATATCATCAGCAAATACTTACATATGAGTCACTGGACTAGATACTTAGCTACTGTTCTGTGGGGAGTGCTGTAAACGCTGTCTGTTGAGGTTCAGGCCTACAGGGAGATGTGAAAATGTACACACATCATCTTGCCACATGGTGGACAGAGTCGCGGCGACACCGAGGATTGCCAGGCCTCCAAGGTCAGATGCTTTAAGACAAGCACATGTGGTTGGAATTCAGGAGGGACTTATGCTCTGCCAAGGCTTCAGTCTGAGAACACTTTTACCAGTTTCTGACACTCTCCTAGATGCTGCAGACTCTTTCATTCATGGGATAGATGCGAGGTGGGTGTGACTATGTGCCGGGCTATGTAACAGGTGTGGGCTGTGAAGATCAACAGACGTGAGGCTTATTTAAGACTCACATGTGCACAGGTGGGAGACAGCAAGTGGAGGCTGGGCAGGGATCATATCTAGCAAAGATCATCCTTCCCTGCCCCAGTGCTGGGCCAGAGGGAAAGCAGATGTCCTTCCAAGAGATGGTGAAAGTTGGGATTCTTATGTAAAGCTTCCTCATTTTCAAATATTAGCGATTAACTGCAAAACCATGTTTCTTTCAACACTGGGTGCTGTGTTCAGCCAAATACAGCTAGTTAGCAACCTCCCTGTAAGTTTCCTTTCTGCTCAAAACTCTCTACTTTCATCCCCAGCAGCCAGATGTCTTGCCTGTGTGTCCTTGGTGAGAATGTTCCAAAATGCAACAGCTCACTTGTGGTTCTTATTTGGTGACATAGCTACCTCATTTCTTAAAGAGGGCAGTTCAGTTATTATTTAAGAGCAGGAGTTCTAACGTGAACATGTTGCTTAAGGGGGCTGAAATCAAAATGTATGCACTACCAGGCACATACATTAGCCAGTCAAGCATTCTCCTTCACAGTGTCTTTTACTTCTTCATTGTTCCTTACACGGAAGCCTAGTATGCATTACTCAAACTCTCAGTGTATTGCCACTAAGACCTTTTACTTAAAAAAAAATGGGGGGGTGGGTGGGGGGGCGGGGAGTTGAGAGCTACTTTTAGAAGCTGGTTTTCTATGTATTTATGTGCTATCATTTCTTTCTGTGAACAAAGCCCAAAAAGAAGGATGGAAACGCTTAGTCCTGAATTAGATCCACGTCCCGTAAGTGACAATCCCGCCCAGTGTGGCGACTTGGGCTTCTGGTGCCTTGACTCTCCACCAGTCTGTGGCTTTGCCAGCTGCACTGTGGCAGAAGGGGACAAACATGACTACAGACATAGGACTCGACTGCCCAGGACCCATTGCAGTCAACAGTTGTCTTGAAGACTTCTCTTGGTGAAGCAGAGAAGCAAAAGATTTATCGATGTGATCAGGAAAAAAATATCTTACTCTCCCTATTGCATATATTTGGGCATGCTGGGTAGGATGGCTAGGGAGGTCACAGCTCTCTTTCCCACAGCTCACAAGCTAACATAAACAGCAGATGCACCTGAAGGACTCCCCACACACACATTCCCCGAGGTCAGTCTAAGTGAGGCACGGGAAAACCCAAAGCATCGGCTATCCCTCCTTTGGGATTGAAGGCCACCTAGGTCTCTTTGGAAACACAGTAGGTGTGGGTCTCTCACTCGGTCTCTGATTGGCATCTGCATTTGGGGTAAGGAAGCACAGTCTGCAAGATGGCAGCAGCCCGGTGTGTGCAGTTCCACTGGGGACAAACATGAACTGAACTCATTCTGTTTTTCATCCTTTCTTTTTCTAATTTGAGACAAGTTCTCACTTTGTTGAGTGCAGTGGCACCATCATGACTCTCTGCAGCCTCCACCTCTGGGCTCAAGGGATCCTCCCGCCTCAGCCTCCCAGGTAGCTGGGACTACAGGCATGCACTACCACACCTGGCTAATTTAAAAAAAAAAATTCTTTTGTAGAGACAGAGTCTTACTATGTTGCTAAGGCTGGTCTCGAACTCTGAGCTTCAAGCAATCCTCACACCTCTGCCTCCCAAAATGCTGGGATTACAGGCATGAGCCACTGTGCCTGGCTGTTTTTCTTCTTGCGTAACATCATCCTCTGCCTTGAAGAGAAATTATGGGTGTCAGAGAGAGTTCAGAAATATATCAAAGCCAGGAGAGTTATCTGTGTGGAAGCGAAACACAAGTGCACTCATGGTATAAACCACAAACCTCATGTTTTATCCGTATTTTGAATTTCTCTGTGATCCAGGGCACTCGTTACACCCAGCTGCAACTCAATATTGACAGAGACCCCTGTGGGGAGACACCAAGACCGTTTACCCTGAATACATGATATACTTTAATGAAAGTGAACGGGACTTACACCAGCAGAAATTGCTTGTGGTCTAACAAGATAGTTTCTCCAAGAAACTGAGATTTGCTGAAATAGGTCTTGGCTAATTACTTATTCTCTGTGTTGCCCCTTTTGTTTCAGCAGCCATCATGATTTTGTGAAAATCCAATGATACAGACATTGCATTTACCTTTAGCTCTATTACAAGGAAACAGTAGCAGATTTAATCACAAACCAGAGTATTCATTGTAAGTCCAGGCTTTACTAAAGGAATAGACCTCCCATAGGGTAAGCTACTCATTCGTAAGTTGGTCTTTACTTGGGTGAAGGAAAAAAACTGTGGGTTTCAAGGTCTCTGAAGGATGGGTGCAGTGAGAGAGTACAGAAAGATATGTGCTTATTAGGGTATTCCTGAACATGCTTTCAAGAGCAAATGCCTGGTCTTGGGAAAAATCCCTTACTCGGGGGATTAGAATATCTTGTGGTTTCAATCTTTCACATTCTACTTGCCTGTGTCCTCATTAGGGTGTCACATTTCCCAGTCACCACACAGCTAGCCCAGCTCAGATTTAATCAGCAGCAGACTTCCATCGGGGGAAGGAAGAACCATCCCTGCCCCCTTGCAGCCTTCCATTAGGGAAATATTCAGCAAGAAAACAGAGCCAGAATGCAAACAAACAGTGTTGACCGTACCCTCACTCCACTTATAACCTCCTGTGATCTTTGGCTTCTGTTCAGTTATTGCATTTATTTTGACTTCATTAAAAATCGTAAGAGATGGAATTTCATTTGGGTCTGAAGTTCAAAGGTTTACAGCACAGATATAGCAGAGACAGTTGTCTTGGTGTTCTTATCAATTTGGGGTTAGAAATCCTGTTCTATTTAGGATGTTTCCCTGCAAAGGAGGTAACAGATGTCCCTCACATTTTCTCAGCAATTTAGCAACAGTTTAGAACATACTCTCATAGTCATTTTTCTCAATAACGTTGTAAGTTAAGTGTGATCATTCTTATTTTATATATCCTGGGTCCCCTATTTTCCCAGACCTTGAATAAAGATGCAATGCTTCACAGGTGTCACAGACTGAGATAAGCAGTTTCTTCCATTCATAGATGTCAGTCTACTCAAGGTGCCCTCTCCCTGTGCCAAACCCACTGTCCTGGGCCCCCACACAGGAACGCAAACCTTGAGTCCAAGCAGCGTTGCTTATGATGGACATGTCAGGGAAGAGCCAACACATTTGCATTTTTATGATTATTAATTAAATCACCAATCCCATTTGATAATACTAATTCACAAAGCTACGTCATTAGACATTGTTTACAAACACGTTCATGATCAGAAGCCCCATCACCTTGAGTGTTCATCTCTGTGCTCTTGAGTCCCTTAACCCTGCCATCTGCATGCAGCGGAGGAATGCCTCATCCAGGCTCCATCACATCTGCACCCTGAGTCTTGTCTGCCAGGGCTCCAGCAACTGAAGGGAGCCCCAAATCTGTCTGTAGTAGCATGACATTCTAAAAAATTACTGTACCGTAAAGTCACATGAAATATACACCAAACTTCCAAAGAGAGATGAGAAAACTAAAGCTTAGAAAGTTTACATACCCAAACCCAGTTCAGGTTACCATTATAAATATGACAAACGTGGAGGGGAGCCAAGTTAATGGGTGAAGAGTCCTCTCTCAGCTTGACAGTCGCTGACTTGACTGAGAGCATAGTAAGGAACTGCTGACATGAGACACTAGGATGTCTTCTGGGAACAGGAGCAGGACAAGTGCTGACCACAGCAAATGTAGACTGAAGATGCTGAACCCAGCAAACATGTATCACAAATAGGGACACATACCAGGGAAACACTGTGCCCTGCAAGCTGATGAAGGGCATTGAAGGGAAGCAAATATTATGAGCTTGTGTTTTATGCATCTTCATGCCCTCAGCTTCCAAGAGAGGGCTTGGCTCAGAAGTCACTTGACAACAAACGCCAGGAGGTAATGTTCTGCTGATATGCAGTAGGGCAACTGTGTGCCAGGACACCTAGGTCAGAATGCTCCCCCAACAGAAGCAGCACATTTATTTTTAGGTCGCTCCTTTTCATGGTATTCTGATTGATGCACCAGATGATAACTAGTAAGTATTGAAGCTATTACCATTAGAGTGTACTCTTCTTTTAAATACTTGCCTTTGCTCCTCGCTGAGTTGCAAGCAAAGTCCCTAAAAGTTGACCTCAGTGATTCTTCTCTCTTTCACTGTTTTTACAGTTTCCAAAAATGGCTCTAAAATTTAATGTGAATGGGATTGTTTTCCATTTCCTCTGCTTATTTTCATCAGATGAGGACAATAAAAAATTTGCCCTTGATTGTCTAGATCGGTCAGGGTATTAACACCACTTTATGGCTTTATTCTAATGTGTCCCATATTTAGAGTGACATACTTCTTTGAAATCTAGGATTGTGTGATTCATAAACAATGGCGGAGGGGTAATTTGTGGAGTTTGTCAAAGTCTGCACCCCATGGAGCTTCGTGAAGTTGAACTCATTGAGCCTTCAGCCAGAAAGCAATGGACCCATTGTTTCTTCCACCAACCCTTGCCATCGAAGAGCTTCCTAACAACTAGACACGTGCAGGAGCTGGCATGTTAGGGAAACATCAACCCCAATTATAAAAATATACTTGACTAGTACAAAAGAAGAAAAAAAGAGAGAAGGCATAAATATGAAAAACTAAGAATAAGAAAGTGTACCTAACCACAGACATAAATTTCAAATTTTGCAAGAAAATATGAAGAATATATCCACATTAATTGGTTTAAAATCAACTATTTCCTAGAAAAAAAGAAAAATTACAGTGATTAACTAAAGAATCATAAAACTTGAATAGAATCACAGTTATAGAGATGAGGGTGAAGGAACAGTGTGAACATGTCTCTGTGGTGGTAAAATTGATAATTTTTTTTAAAGTTTGTGAGGTTCGGATAATCTGTACATTTTGTAAATTCCAGGGAGTACAGAAATGTAAGAAGTTTCTCAAACCTCTTTTTGTGTTAGTATAACTGTGGTATCTGAATCTGAAAATACTAAAACAAAGAAGAAAACTTTAGGTTTACTTCAGTTATGAATAGCAAGGCCAAAATTCTAAGTTGAAGATTAACCAATGGCATTCGGTCACATATTTGAGGAATAACAGTCTGTGTCTATGTTCTCCTCAGGAATGAATTGCTGATATATTAAAAAATAAGTCCATTAGTAGACTATCTAAAATAAACTAGCCAAAGGGCAAATAAAACAAATTAATTTCAAAAACTGTCAAAGGAGCATTCATTAAATTTCAACATATGTTCTCATAAAATCTGTATTAAATGATCAATGAGGATGACAATAAATATCTGATAAAATTCATCTGTGAGCACCTGTGATGGTGAAATTATGGAAACATTGTTTTTAAAATCAGATACAAGGAAGGGTGCCTATTATGATTTACCATCTTTCTGGAAGTTCTAGTAATTACTCTAAGATATGGAGATGGAAATAAGGAATACAGCAATTGCTAAGTAAGGGAAGGTGAATTATTGCCTTAGAAAGAAAAACCCTGATTTTTCTTGTATGAGTTGCCTTATTGATTTCAATGGCTTTTTGGTATTATATTCAAATATGGTGCCTCATGCTGGGATATGAAGCTAATCCTAGCCCTTCCCCATCATTGGGAAAGTGGTCAAGGAAAAGCAAGTGGTGTCAATTTCCTCTTTACCCATTGCCATAGCATGAATTGTGTTTCTCCCAAATTTGTATTTCGAGATCTCAATGCTCAGAACCTCAGAGTGCCACTGTATTTGGAAACGGGACCTTTAAAGAGGTGACTAAGTTAAAATGCGATTGTTAGGGTGGGCCCCAAACTAATAGGACTGGCATCCTTAGAAGAAGAAGAGATGAGGATACAAAGGGAAGACAATGTAAAGATATAGGGAAGGTACAGGGGGAGGACCATGGGAAGATATAGGGGGAAGATAGAAGAAGAAGCCAAGGAGGGCAGCTTCAGAAGAAACAAAACCCGCCAGTGCCTTGGTCCTGGACTCCCAACCTCCAGAACTGCGGGAGATGTATGTTTCTGTTGTTTAAGCCATCCGGTCCGGTACTTTGTCATGGCAGCCGCAGCCGAGTAGTGTACCCTATTTTCTCACCGTGTTCTTATGTTCTAGTTGGTGTCCAGTGGTCTTTGCTCTATCTGTATAGCTTCTGGTGGCAGTGCCGATGCTTTATGACCCAGTTTGGTGCACAGGTATCCAGCAGCACTGAACTAGTGAGACCTCATGAATCTCAATGAGCACAGACCAGCTTGCTGTGTCTGATGTAGAACTGCTGTTATAACCCTATTAAATGGTGTGGATACTATCTGGCCGAGACCACAACAGGGATTCCAGTGAGGTGGGAGAATCAGGCTTTTTCTTTCTAAACTCACACCAGTTTCTGTGCTTCAGAAGTCTCTCTCAGAGCGTTCGTCCATGCTGACTCATATGCTGTGGCAGGCATCGGATGCCTGGAGTGCATTGGGTTCTTTTCCAAAAGTACATGTGACTTCATCACGTGAAACAGTGTCTTGTCAAACGCCAGATGCTGCATCTCCCCTGAATCCCATAAAGGGGGCTTTGTTGGCGTCTCAAACAGCCCGGCCCTTCTTGCATTTCTTGAGCAGCTCTGGGACGGGGCACCACTGGTGCCAGAAGAAAACACATCATAGTTCTGACTGCGGCACTGAGAACTCCGCCTAAAACAAGAGGCAATATTGTTCTAACAGGGAGCACATGGGGGACACGGATGCCTTAGCCAAAAATCTGGGAGTGTTGAGAAAGAGGAAAATACCAATATTGCCAAATCCTTCTGAGCTACAAGTTAGGAAACATGTTTCATTCAGCATTGGTCTGCATTTTAATAATTCAATAATAATAGCATTGCCCCACTGAAGAATTCAGAATTGCATAGAATTAAAGCATAAGTGAATTCACAAGAGGCTTCCACTCTTGAACACATTCAACAGAAGGAATGTCTTCATTTGCCTGGAGAGTTTAAGTCTCACTCTTACACATCTTTGTAATGCAAAACAAACCCAATGACAAATTGCCACATTTTAGCTGGGTGGGAGAAAATGTGCTGTAGCAAGAAGTAGATTGAGAGTGATGTTCTTGTTCATACAATGTCATATATAATTATTTCATCACGAGGGCTCTGAGCCATGCACCAAATATATACAATGATGAGTTCTTTCACATCTCTTTTCTTTTTTCTTTTTTTTTTTTTGAGACAGAGTCTGGCTCTGTGGCCCAGGCTGGAGTGGAGTGGTACGATCTTGGCTCACGGCAACCTCCACCTCCTGGGTTCAAGCGATTCTCTTGCCTCAGCCTCCCAAGTAGCTGGGACTACAGGCATATGCTACCACACCCAGCTAATTTTTTTGTATTTTTAGTAGAGACGGGGTTTCAGCATGTTGGCCAGGCTGATCTCGACCTCCTGACCTCCTGATCCACCCGCCTTGGCCTCTCAAAGTGCTGGGATTACAGGTATGACCCACCCCACCAGGCCTCACATCTCTTTTCATTTGATTAGATTTGCATAGCCTCAAAGCCTTGTGAGTGTCCTTCCCTGTGAAAGGTTCTCACGGGAGAAACTACTAGCTCCGTGATGTTCCTGGAAAAATTCTGATGACAACAACAAGAAACAACAGAAGCTGTGCAGTTTCTTTCTCTCCTGTCTTCTCTGTGCAGTAACATGGAGGCAGTCCCTGCAGATCAGAATGGTGAAAAGGAATGCACGTAAGTTCCAATAGCGTAAAGCCTAATCTTTGGATATTCAGCAATAACAATGGTGTTCACTAAAAGACAGTGGAGGAAGGGGTATATCAGAGACCTAGGTTTGCCTTTTCCAAACTCTACCCAATATCTTCCTCTCTTTCATTCAATTCCCTCATACTGAATTCTGAAAATCTCCCCTAGTAGCCATCTAACATTGGCTTAAAATGAATTGAAAATATTCTTTAGAAAAAATATTCTTGGCCAGGCATGGTGACTCACTCCTGTAATCCCAGCACTTTCTGAGGCCGAGGCAGGCTAATCATGAGGTCAGAAGATGGAGACCATCCTGGCTAATATGGTGAAACCCCGTCTCTCCGAAAAATACAAAAAATTAGCCAGGCATGGTGGTGAGTGCCTATAGTCCCAGCTACTTAGGAGGCTGAGGCAGGAGAGTGGCATGAACCTGGCAGTGGAGCTTGCGGTGAGCCGAGATTGCACCAGTGCACTTCAGCCTGGGTGACAGAGCGAGACTCTATCTCAAAAAAAAAAAAATTCTTTAAAATTAAAAAAAAAAATTCTTTAAACATCTCTGAATATTCCAGATGTTTTGCCTTTTTTTTTTTTTCATGGTTGTTCTTTTTTTGTTTTTTTATACTTTAAGTTCTAGGGTACATGTGCATAGCGTGCAGGTTTGTTACATATGTATACTTGTGCCATGTTGGTGTGCTGCACCCATCAACTCGTCAGCACCCATCAATTCATCATTTATATCAGGTATAACTCCCAATGCAATCTCTCCCCCCTCCCCCCTCCCCATGATAGGCCCCGGTGCGTGATGTTCCCCTTCCCGAGTCCAAGTGATCTCATTGTTCAATTCCCACCTATGAGTGAGAACATGCGGTGTTTGGTTTTCTTCTCTTGTGATAGTTTGCTAAGAATGATGGTTTCCAGCTGGATGTTTTGCTTTTATATTTAGTCTTTTTTTTTTTCTATTACATAAGGAAACCAAGTTCATTTTAAAAATGAGAAAAAGGAGGGGCACAGTGGCTCACGCCTGTAATCCCAGCACTTTGGGAAGCCAAGGTGGGCAGATCACCTGAGGTCGGGAGTTTGAGATCAGCCTGACCAACAGGGAGAAGCCCCGTCACTACTAAAAATATGGAATTAGCTGGGCATGTTGGCGTGTGCCTGTAATCCCAGCTACTTGGGAAGCTGAGTCAGTAGAATCACTTGAACCCAGGAAGCAGAGGTTGTGGTGAGCCAAGATCGTGCGATTGCACTGCAGCCTGGGCAATAAGAGTGAAACTCCATCTCAAAACAATAAAATAAAATAAATAAATAAAAATAAAAATGAGAACAATACAGAAAAGGAAAAGAACAACAAAATCTCCTACACTCCCACCCACCTTAGGACAACCCTCAGCCTCACCTTGGAATATTATGTCCTTAGATGCCTTTCTTATACAAATTAAACTATACTATTATTTGTCTGAGAAATTGTCTCAGAAAATCTGATGAGCATTATTTATTCTACCTTTTCATTACTTAAAGTTCAACAGAGCAACAGAACAGAATAGCAAGTAAAAATTTAAACACATTTGTGAACATTAAAAAAGTTTCCAAAAAACTGGCAAAACTTTTTAGAAGTAGATCAAGGTTTGCAAAACTACTCCCCAGGATGCATCCAAAATGACCTAGTTATTAAATGTTTGGTTTTTGACCTAGACATTGTTTGGCCAAATTGTCTTTTTTTCCAACCTGAATGTAGGCCAGTCTACCTTTAGCCAATGTAATGCTGCCAAAATTGTGTGTAACAAGTCTAAGAGACTTTCTTCATTTTTACCTCAGTATTCTTTCTGCAGAACTCAATCTCCATCCCTGACCTCATATTGTATCCTCTCCTGTGGCCCTGTTTGAACACTCTCTGGTTCTCCATCTGGCTCTCTGCCTAAATTTCCGGCAATTTCTTCAAAGTTCTTCCTCCTGAAAAGTCCAAGATGTATTGGGGAGGAAACTGGATATATGTAACGTGCGTAGTACCTAGTAAATATCTGCCCAACAAAAGTGTTATCTACTCTTATTTTTGCAGCCCTTTATCCAATAACAAGTACAGTATGCATGGTTTAAGTCTCTTTTAGTCTTCATAAAAATTACGCATGAGTTAGTTTCCTTTCCCCCATGTAAGATTTGAAAGCACCAAGATGCTGAGAATATATGTGATTTGCATAAATGTGGAGGCAGATTTTAAACAGAGGTCTAACTATTAATTATTTTCTGCACAGAGCTAGATGTAATATGTGGATATGAGAATTGGCTTTGTTTGAAGTTGAAGGAAACTTTAAAACTTGAAAAACTGGGCGCAAAACTAAAAACTTGCTGTGTTTTCAAATTCTATTATGGCAAATTCTTTCACAAACCTTAAGTTTGGGAATGTAAATAACATTCTTCCAGGCAATTCAGAGCTATTATTTAAAAGTTAAAAAAACAGACTCCCTGATCAATGGCTTTTGTGAACTTGGTTGGCACTACAGCATGTGTTTTGCAGAGTCCACACAAAATTATTTACGGGAGGTCCTGTTGCTCAATGTGACTTCATATGTGTTTAATCATGTTTCACAGAACATGAAGAAAGCGCTCTCATTAGGATGGGAGGTCAACATGGCTCTGCTGGATGCCAGTGGCTTTGGATCTGATCTAACAGAGCTGTATTCAATACTCAGAGACCATTTCCTCCATACGGTTACTCCGATCATTTACCTATTGCCTTACTCCTCATGGCAAACCTACACATTCTTGTGATTTTACAGATGGAAAGACTGAGGCATAGAAGGGATGAAGAGCCTGTCCAGGACCAGCAGTTAATCACAGGAGAACCGGGAGCTGAGCCCAGGCTGTCTGGCTTGCAGCTGCTCTGGACCTGCCTCTCTGTGCTGCAGGCTGTCAGATCCAATGTCCTTGGCATCTGTAGAGAAAAGCAATCCACACAATTCTTATACATAAAATAAAAACCATTTTGGCTACTACAAAATATACTGTATTCATTCCACATTCACGTGAATTCATTGGTCAGTCCCAATTGCCCTCTTCCAATGTCACAGCAGGTGGGTTGGAGGATGGCACAGTGATCAGAGCTGTGTCACCCTGCTGGCCTGCAACCCTGTCACTGCACTTTCCCACCATGTACCTTATGTGTCTCCCTCCCCCCATCCAACAGAGGAGCCCACTCCTACATCCCAGAGCACGGTCTTCACCATGTTTGAATCTGATCAGACAACGCTGGGCAGTGCCCCTGTTTTTCAGGGAAAGAAATGCAGATCTACCCAGGAAGGTGGGAGGAGCACATGGAGGAGACAGCAGTCTGGGTCTGGAGTGCTGGTGGGATTTCTATGTGGTAGGAGTGAGTGAGGAGATATCTATTTTAGGAAAGAGGAAATATCTCATGAGAACAAATGCAGACTGGCCAAGCTGGACACAGTCACTAGTGGTCAAGGGAGCCCGGGAAAGGCAGGGAAGGAGCAGGAGCACAGGGAGACCTGGGAGTGGCGGTTTGCAGCCTGAGTGTCCTCTGCATCCTGTCTTCTCCAGGCCCATAACCCACCTTCTATGAGCTTCCTTCCAGGCTCTGTCATGGAGAGACCCTCAACTGCCCAACTCCCTTCTAAAGGGTGATGAGTGGAGAGCACGTAGTGGGTTCAACCTGCTGGCTTCAAGACCATGAGATAGTGCATGCGTGAGTGTGTGTGCATGCATGTATGTATCTGCAGCATGTGTGTGTGTGCATGCGTGCGTGTGTGTGCATGCGAGTGTGTGTGTATGTGTCTATAAAGGGCTTTGTGCAGGAAAGCAGCATGGAACAGCTAGATATTAGGATGGCAGTAAACCTGATGGGGACCAAACGAATTGAGAAAAGAAGGAAGAAGGAAGGAAAGGAGGAAGGGATGGAGGAAGGGAGGAAAGAAGAAAATAAAGGAGGGAGAAAGGAAGGGAAAAAAGTAGGAATTAAGAAATAAATAAAATAAACAGAAGCGAAAGGAGGCAGGTGCACAGTGTCAGGGGACACGCACCTCGGCGTGGCAGTGGAGATGGAATGAGAGGGACCAGAGGCTTCCCAGACTACCCTGAGGGGGACTCGCATAGCAATGCATCAGTCCCTCCATCTCCCATGTTCCTCTTCGTGCTTAGGGGAAAGGGGACGTTTTCATTTTACAAAAGAAGAAATTACCTTACAGGACAAAGACAAAAACAAAAGTATTAAGATTGGTGCTGGATGGGTAAGTTTGGACACCCAGCAAATACTTGGAAGAAAAATGAATAAGTTTTTTAGCTTATAGGCCCTATCATGAATGCAGTGAATTCAGCTCACCTGAGATTATTCACTGTGTTTTGTTTGTCTCAAAATATAAAACAGTAAGAAAACAGCCAATGTATTTAACCTGCGCCCAGCCTCGGCTGTGTGCCAAGTGCTGTGCTGGGCATGACAGGAAATGCGAGGATGCATAAGACACTGTCCTTGACTCCTATGGGAGTGAGGGAAGGGCATTGCATGGCAGGAGAGGGAGCCCCCTCAAAGCCTACCACTTGTCAATCCCTACTGGTCTCATCCCTTCATTTGTGGTGGTATTTATTTGTGGGTGGAAAGGGGACACAGAGAGATGGAGCATTTGGAAATATTGACATAAGAACCTCTGTGACTTCAAAACCTTCACCTATGTATATTTGTTAGTGTTGGTCTGACGCTTGTGTTAAACAAATCACATATGAAGCTCCCTGGTGGGACATTCAGAATTCAACAGTAACAGAAAAGGTGCAGAAAAACCTCAACACAAGCATTGCCTTCTTTCTCTATCCATGGGAAGAGACACTTTCAGAGACTGTAGGGGATGATGATTCTGGCCAAACTAGGAGTGTGTGTTGCAAGACAGGAAAGCATCTGCAAATCCAGCTGGAGATCCCACAACCTCGATCAATGATTATTTTGGTTTCCCATTTCAACCACTGGCTCCAGGTCTGTGGCTTCTGTTTTTTAATGAGAATGTTAGAGCCTGGAGGCCCTTTGGTCCAGTGCAGTTGGGTGGGCAGTGGCTGGGGCAAGCGTGCAGAGCAGAGCTGCCCAGCAGTGGACAGCACCTTGTTGAGACTCTTCCAGCTCTCCTGGGCAGGGGGCGCAAAACAAACCTGGCATTTTGTGCCTGAAGCACCATTTACTTTATGTTGAAGTGATAGCTCAGTAGGCAGCTGTTTTTAAAATTTTCCCTTCACCATGCATGTTATAAAGGGAAACTTTTGGCTTTTATTTTTTTTAATAAAAATCTGGCAGTAAGCATTCCAGAAACCCATTATGAAGTTGTTTTTTCCCAGCAATGACAATTGCGATCATTGTGCACTTCAGTCCAGTATCCAGGTGGGCTCTTGACCAAGAAGCCTTCTTCCTTTGCCAGAACCTGGGATCAAGAAAACCCCAGCCACAAACAGGCTGAAGTGATTTGCTTTTTGTCAGCTCCTCGATTGCAGGAGAATCCTCCACTCTCACCACACGTGCATCCCTCACTTATACTGTGCACCCCATTGCATCTGGGTCAGGAAAGCAGGGTACCTTAGGTCCAGAGGCAAACACAGCACTAGTTGTCTTATTGGGGGCATCTCTCTACCTGTACCACCCATCACCAAGATTTCATGCTTCATCTTGGAAGGAAACAGCAGGGAAGTGGCAGGGGATGAAGGGACACCAATTAACTCCCCAGAGAGAGAGGGGGCATGTGTAAAGGTGGAAAGGCTGATGCTCTCGAAGAGGCTCTATGACCTGATAGGATCACCAGCCCCATGAGACCTTTCATCTCCATGGCCTGGGCAACAGATGAGTGTCACCTTTGGTTAAGGCCACCGTGGTCTTGTCTGCTGGTGGGTACAGGGTTCATAAGGAATGGGATGGCAACCTGGGGCACCAATTTCTCTAGTTCTGAGAACACCTGCAGCCAGGAGGTTTCTTTTTCCCATCCTAGGACTCTTCATCACTTTGGCCCAAACATAAACATAATCAGTCTCCAAATAGTGAGCCATTGTCCATTCCTCTGTTCTTTCATCCATTTTCATTATACAGCATAATAGTGCACAACTATACAGCTCCCTCAGAAAGAGTTGGGGGATCTAAAGAGCCTGGGATCTAGTAAAGACATTGAATTTATGGTTACAAAAAAACCTTCCCACAAAAAAAACCCTCCAGTTCCAGAGAACTTCCCTGGTGAGTTCCATCAAAGAAGAAATAATACCCATTCTATACCAAGACTTTTAGAAAATTGAAGAGAATGGAATTTCTCCTAACTAATTCTTTGAGGCCAGCATTACCCTGATACCAACCTAGATAAAGTCATGACCAGAAAAGAAAACTAAAGGTGAATATCTTCCATGAAATAAGATGCAAAGATTCTAAACAAAATTTTAGTAAATCAAATTCAGTGATATACAAAAAGGATATACATTATGGCCAAATGAGGTTTATCCCAGAAATACAGAGTTGATTTAATATTTGAAAATGTATCAATCAAATTTACTGTACTAATAAACTAGAAAAGAAAAACCATATGATCATTTAAATATATGTAATTTTTTGAACAAAAGTTAACATTCATTCCTGCCATTCCTGATAAACTCTTAGCAGACTGTAACAGAAAGGAATTTCTCAACCTCATAAAGAATATCTGCAACAAACCTGTAGCTAATATAGTACTGATTAATGAAAAATTGAATCCTTTCTTCCTGATATCAGGACAAGACAAGATACCTAGTCTCATAACTGCTATTCAACATTTGTTGAAGTTTCTAGCCTATGCATCCATCTTGGAAAAGAAGAGGCAAAACAGTTCTTTCTTTACAGATGACTAAAATGTGATGGAATCTACGAAAAGCTACTAGAACTAGTAAATAATTTAAGCACATTTGTATGATACAAGCTAACACACAAAAGCCAATTGTATTTCTATATACTAAGAATGAACAAAAAAATTCAAAAAATTTAAAATAGCACTGTTTAAAAACGCATCAAAAATAGTAAATACTTGGTGATAAATATCACAAAAGATATGAAAAACCTATATACTGAAAATTAGAAAATATTGCTGAGTAAAATGTAAAAAGACCTAAATAATTGGAAAGGTATAACTTGTTTACAGATTAGAAGGGTCTATATTATTATGATATCACTTTTTCTATAGTTTCAGTGAAATCCCAATCCAAATTCCAGAAGGAGTTTTTAGGTAGAAATGTACAAGCTGGTTCTAAAAATTCATGTGGAAATACAAAGGATCTAGAATCACCAAAGGATCACTGAAAAAGAAAAGCAAAGTTACAAGTCTGATACAAACTAGTTTTAAGATTTATCAAAAAGCTAGAGTGATCAAAACAGTGTGGTTTTGGCAGAAAATAAAAAAAAAAATACATCAGGGTAACAGAATAGATTCCAGAAATAGATTGACACATAAATGGTACAACTAACTTTTGACAAAAGTGCAAAGTCAATTCATTGGAGAAAACATAGTCTTCTAAACAAATGATGTTGGAATAAGTGGATCACTATATGCAAAAATAATGAACTTTGATACATGTACAAAAATGACTTCAAAATAGCTCACAGATCTACATGAAAAACCCCCAAATTTAAAAATTTCAGAAGAAAACAGAAGTAAATCTTTTTAATGTTGTGTTAGACAAAGATTTCTTCACTGTGACATCAAAAGTAAAGTCAATTTTTAAAAAAAGATGAATTTGACTGGGCATGATGACTCACACCTGTAATCCTAGCACTTTGAGAGGCTAAGGCAGGAGGACTGCTTGAGTCCAGGAGTTGGAGACCAGCCTGGGTAACATAGAGAGACCCCCATATCTACAAATAATAAATCAATTAACCAGGCATGGTCATGTGTGCCTGTGTTCCCAGCTACTCAGAGGGTTGAGATGGGAGGATCACATGAGCATGGGAGGTTGAGGTTGCAGTGAGCTGTGATCGCACCACTGAACTCCATTCTGGGTGACAGAGTGAGAACTTGTCTCAAAGAGATAAATTAGATAAATTTGACTTTATTAAATTTGACAATATTAAAAACTGATATTTGAAAAACACTGAGAAGAGAATGAAAAGACAAGTCATTACCAGGTGAAAATACTTGTTGATCAAATATCTAATACATAACTTGTGTTCAGTATATAAAGGACCCTCAGAAGTTAATAATAAGAAGATAAACAACACAGTAAAATAATTGAGGCCCTATGTTAAAAAAAAAAAAGAATAGAGAAAACAGACACTTCAGCAAAGAGCAAATAGCAGAAGAAAAGATGGTCAACATCATCAGTAATTTGGAAAATGCAAATTAAAACCATAATGAGATACCATACACACTTATTAGAAGGGCTCATATAAAAAGAGTGACCACACCAAGTGCTGGTGAGGATGTGGGGAAGCTGGACTTTTGTACATTGTTGGGGAGGAGGGATGTGAAATGGTACAATCAGTTTGGAAGACAGTTGTCAGTTTCTTGAAAAGTTAAACGTATGCTTACCAAATGATCCAGCTATTTCATTCCTAGGTATTTGCTTCAAAAAAAAAAATGAAAATACATGTCTATACAAAGAGTTATGCATGAAAGTTGATACAGCTTTTTATTTGTAATAGCCAAAATCTGAAAACAATCTAACTGTTCGTAAACATATGAGAGGATAAACAAATTGTGGTATGTTCATATAATAACACTATTCTACAATGAAAAGGAATGAAATATTGATACATGAAACAATGTGGCTGAATCTCAAAATAACTACACTGAGTGAAAGAAGCCAGACTTAAAAGGGCACATCGTGTAGGCACATCTTTCATATAAACTCCAGGAAATGAAAACTAATCATTAGTAACAGAAAGAAGATCAGTTTAATTGACTGGGCATGGGGCAGAGTAGAGGCATGGGTTACAAATAGGTACAAGAAAACATTTTGTGGGGAGACATGTCTTCTATCTTGACTGTGGTGGTGGCTTCATGAGTGTATGAGTAGGTCGAACATCCAATTGTACACTTTAAATGTGTGCAGTGTATGGTACGTGAACCACACCTCAATAAAGATTTAGAAAATAAAGAGAATTAAAACAGCAATGAGATACTACTACATACCTGTTAGAATGGCTGAAATCCAAAACACTGGCAACATCAAATGCTGGTGAGGATGGGGAGTGGCAGGAACTCCACTTCATTGCTGAATGGTACAGCCACTTTGGAAGAGACTTTGGCAGTTTCTTACAAAACTAAATACACTTTTAGCATATGATTCAGCAATCACACTCCTTCATATTTACCAAAAAGAATTGAAAATCAATGTCCACAGAAACATGCACATGGATATTTATAGCACCTTTGTTCATAATTGCCAAGACTTGGAAACAATCAAGATGTCAATAGGTGAATGGATAAACTTCGGTACCTCCAGACAATGGAATAATATTCAGTGCTTAAGAAGAAAGGAGCTATCAAACCATGAAAGGACATGAGGAAAACTTAAAGGCATATTGCTAAGTGAAAGAAGCCAATCTGAAAAGGCTACGTACTGTGTGATTCCAACTACATGACATTCTTGGAAAGGCAAAATTATGGAGGCAGTAAAATGATCAGTGGTTGCCAGGGTGTAGTGGGGAGGAAGGAATGAATAGGCAGAGAACAGAGAAGTGTTAGGGCAGTGAAACTACTTTGTACAATATCCTAACAGTGGATAAATGTCATGATAAATTTGTCCAAACCCATAGGGTTGTGCAACACCAAGATGAGCCCTAATGTACACTGCGGACTCCTAATGTACACTGCATCCTAATGTACACTGCAAATGTGTCAGGATGGTGACACAGGGGCACGGGGACTCTCTGTACTTTCACTCAATTTTGCTGTGAACTAAAACTGCTCTCAAAAGTAAAGTATATTTAAAATTTAAAAAAATGAAGAGAAGGATCAAAGAAAAGATGGAGAGATGAGGAAAGAAGACAGCAGGAAGAGAAAAACAGAGGAAGGAAAGGCAGAAAGAGGGGAAAATGTGAAGGATTCTCTTTGGGTTCGGGTGGCTGAGAGGTTGGATGGTGGTGAGCAGGTGCCTAGGAATGTTCCAGAAACTCTTCTGCCCAGTCACCATACTGAGGTCCACTGTGTTCATCTCAGCATGGCCATATGTCACCTGTGGGAAGGAGCTTGGGTCCTGAGAAGGAAGGGTCTTCTTTTCCAGTGGCTCTGACCCCAAGTCTGAGGCTTTCTCAGCACTTCCAGAGCCTCTGGAGAATGATTTCATTAGTCCTGCTCTCTGTACCTTGCTCACACCATGGCAGAGAAATTTCCATCAGCTCTTAGCATGGCCCACAATGCCTTGAAGGCTGAGGCTCCATCTTCTGTCTGGACACTCTCACTCAATAGGCTTCTGCCACACCAGCCTTCTCTCTTCATCTAAAACCAATCAAACTCCTTCCTGTCCAGGACTTTGCACACACAGTTCTCAGGCCTGGGTACTCCCCTCAACACGCCTGAGCCTGCCGAGGTCTGGAGGTCTAAGGGACATGTTACCAAATAACCAGACTTTCCATTTCCTGTTCTCAGACTAGATTTACTCCTTTATATCAGCCACAAACTCTAGTTTCCCATCCAACACTAAGTGAGAATCACAGTGCTGCTGTCATAAAATAGAAGGTGAGATTTGCCTTTTTCACTTCACGTTATTTGTGAAACCACTCCCACATCTACACATGCCCATGAATAAAGGCAAATGCCAACCTGCGGGCCTGCCTGCTCCTAGTCCCTGGGTCCCTGAGGCCCGTGTGCATCAGGTCCCAGTCCCCTTCCTGGAGAGCATCACTTTACCGAACACAAAGCTCCTGGCAATCACCTGCCTCTGCAGTTTTGAACGTGGAGATGTGGAAATTCTCTAGGTTCCCTCCAGACTCATGGAGCTCATAGCTGGGCTGCTGCCCCTGCATTAGCATGCAGCCAGTGCATCTCAGTTTGAAATCTGAGAGCAAAGAGCTGTGACCTCAACTGCGAAAAACAAACTCAATACAATTCCTGGTTGGAGCTTGTGGGTTCTTCCCTAAAACCCACAGGCTCAGCTTCCCAGCTTTGCCTTGAGTCTGTCTATAAATTACTTTTATAGGAATGTTATCACGTTATTGAAAAGCAATAAAGCCTTCCTAGACATGCAGCTCTCCTGTTTTTGCAATCTTGTGTGGATGGCTTCTATGTACTACCTCACCCATCTTCATCCAAGCTACTCAATCCCCTTAATACCTCCTGGTGGATCTTTCCCATAGTCACCTTTTAGCTTAAGAAGAAAGAATACACTCCAAATGGAATAATATTACTACCAGATTATTCTTATATCTCAATATCTATAGGGAGCTAACAGCTGGGTCAAAGAACATAAATAACATGTGGATTTTATTTGAGAGTGAACTCTTATCAACAGGGAAGCTGCTGCCTCCTAATGTTTCTATAAAGTCTCTTGGTGTTTTGTACAGGGATTGCTTTCAAACGCATGAGATCTCAACTACTCTTCAACTTTGCAGACTGCTTTTCTCTTTGAGCTCTGATAGAAAATAGTCCCCAGGGCTGGGTGTCACCTCCTTCCCCTAGGGGCTACATGTTCCCCTGCTGTGTGACTGCAGAGCTACCTGCCCTCACTGGGACCATTCCACTCACTCTGGGGGCCCACAAGGAGGCAGGGAGGGCAGCTTGCCTAACAGGCCCTCAGCTCACTATTGCTGCCCTGCTACCCAGGTCATCATTGAAGGGACCACTGGTCGGTCTGCTTCCAGGCTCCATCCAACGCCCAGGTCTCTTCTTCAGCCTGAGACTGAAGCTGACCACGTCATTCCACATAAAACCCTTCATGGAACCTGCTGTTTGCAGGATGAAGTCTCAGATCCTCCCTGGGAACCTGGATGTGTGTGGGTCCCGCCCTGCCTGTCTCTCACCTGGTCTCCTGACCCGCTCCAGCTTTTCCTAAGGTTTCCTGGAGCTGAGGGGCTTCTCCTGAGCCCACCATAGGACTGCAGCTTCCCCACATGTTGCTGGAGCTGTTTCCTTTCCTTTACATAATTTCTTATTCTTTTTCTCCACTTGAATAACTACATACTTATCCTTCAGGATGCGTGTGTGTGTGTGTGTGTGTGCATGTGTGTATACCTGTGCTGCATGCTTCCCTAAAAGAGAAGAGAAATGCTTCCAGTGACAATGAGACAGTGGCAGCAGATGGAGCAGAGAGGTGGGATCAGCCCTGGGGACTTCTCCACTGACACCTCCTTTTGTGTAATTTAGGGATGTATCAGTCTGCTAAGGCCACCATAAGAAACCACCAGCTGTGTGGCTTAAGCAACAGAAATGTATTTTTTCACCATCTTGGAGGCTGGAAGCTCAAGATCAAAGTGTTGCAGGGTTGGTTTCTCCTGAGGCCTCTCTCCTTGCCTTGCAGATGCTGCCTTCTTCCTGTGTCCTCACGTGGTCTGTGTGTGTCTGTGTCCTAATCTCCTCTTCTTATAAGGACTCCAGTCATATGCGATGAGGCCCCCACAACAACCCCACCTTACCTTTATCACCTCTTTAAAGGTCTTCTCTCCAAATGCAGTCCCATTCTGTGAAATGGGGATCAAGATTTCAACACATGGATTTTGTGGGACACAGTTCAGCCCACACTGGGAAGGGGTCCTTTCTCCAACCTGGCCCCAGTTGCTCTTTCCCTCTGTAATAGGAGTGTTGGGGGCTCATGATGGTAATCTTGTGGGTCCTCTTCTGCTTTCAATTTTCTGGAAGAAGAGTCAGGCAAGGTGAACCCAGAGCTGAGGCCGTTCCATCCTTGTGCCGTTCTGTTAGATAAGGAACCAGCGTGTCAGACAGGCTTATCTGTGTGGTGCCTGAGTCCTCACCTTGCTTTCTTTTCCCTCTCTCGCAGGGAGAGACAGAGGAGCAGACCAGAGGAGGTGGGTGGTGGAAATGCCCAGATCCCTATATGGTCCACAAAGCAGGGGATCCAGCATTGAAAGGCTTAGAACAAAGAGAGAGTGGAGGGAAAAGGAGAAGGGCACTAGGGTGAGGCCTCCAGATGACAAAAGAAAAGCCATTCGACCCACAGTGGCTGGCGAAGTAAGTGGCCTCTCAGGAGGGGCTGGGGCCTCTCCTTCCTTCCCTCTAGTCTTTAGGGATGGCTTCAGCACACGCCACTGTCAAGACAAGAGAGAAAAACTGCTCGCTTCTGGGGTGTCCCACTGGGTGCCCATGGTTGCAGGGCTCAGCCTGCAGACATCTCACCTTATAGGTCCCTGAGTCATCCTCCAGATGTCTGCCCTGGAGAAAGTCAGGCATGGAGCCCAGGGGCTGTGGTGTACACTTTGGAACAGGAAACATCTAACATTGCTTAAAAAAATAGAAGACTCTGCTGTGTTTACTTTTGAAACCACTTGCCAGCCTATCCTGGCAAACTGGAAGGCAGAATAACTTGATGATTTTGGAGCAGATAGAACTCTGGTCTCCAAGTTCAAGTCCAACTCTAGAGTCATGCTCTTTGCAGTGGCCCAAGGACTGAGTGTGGATTCTGTCACAAACAGTATTTATGTGGTCATAGTCACAGATGCTCCTTCGTGATTTTCCTCTGTAAACGCCCACGTGTGGACAAGGGCATAGAACACTCCACTATCGTTATCACAAAAGAATGGCTAAGCTGGCACTTTGCAGAAGTGTTCTCCAGTGGGAAGTCTGGCTGACACTTCCCCAGGCTTGGACAGGCCCCCAACCCCTATGCCACTTCTGTAGGTCTCCACCTGCGGCTGTGGAGGCTGCACACAGAATGCAGTTCACATTCGGGCTTGTCACAGGTGCACATTGTGATAGGACCTGCTATGTGTTTGGAGAAAGGAACAGCTTGTCCTAATTCTGCAAGGTATCCGTGGACTGTGAAGTGCTGGTAGACCTCAGGGGTAGTGACACCTGGTTGCTCACATGCTTCCCTCTGCATTGGGAGCACACCGGGTGCCAGCCAAGTCTGAACAGCTCGTGGTGGGTCCCAGTTTGTACACAAGGCCTGGCACAAGATAGGCATCAATGTGATGAAAGAAAGGAACTAGTGGAGATCTGGGGATGAGAAGAGTCCCTGGAGGGAGTGCAGGGAGAGGAGATGAGCGGGGCTCCCAGGGCAGGGCTGGAGGCAGAGAGGAGAGCTGACCTGCAGGTCACAAGAGCATGAGCCATCGCCAGAGCCAGCAGGCATGCAACCTCAAGCAAGGCCTCAGCCTCTGAGCCCTCAGGTTTCCCCATCAGAGCACGAGGGCAGGAACAGCAGCTCTAGGAAGGACTCTGTCGGAGAAGTCATTAAATTGATATTTTGTTTTTTAAGTTATTAAAATGTTTATTTAAATTGATAGCTAAAATTATATATATTTATTGAGTAAAACATGATGTTTTGAAGTGTACATACATTGTGGAATGACTAAATCTAGCTAATTAACATATGCATCACCCCACCTAGTTATGATTTTTGTGGTAGGAACACTATACATCCACTTATTCCTTTATCTAACTGACATTTTCTATCCCTTGATGAACATCTCCCCAATCCCCCAGTACCACTCCCCAACCCCCTGATAAACAACATTCTACTCTCTACCTCTATGAGATCAACTTCGTTAGATTTTACATATGAGCTAATGTCTTGTTTTCTTTTCTTTTCTTTTCTTTTCTTTTCTTTTCTTTTCTTTTCTTTTCTTTTCTTTTCAGACAAGGTCTTGCTGTGTTGCCCAGGCTGAAGTGCAATGGTGCAATATCAGCTCACTGCAGCCTCGACCACCCAGCAATCCTCCCACCTTAGCCTCCCAAGCAGCTGGTACAACAGGCACACGCCACCATGCCTGGCTAATTTTTTTATTATTTGTGTAGAGAGAGCATTGTACTACATTGCCCAGGCTGTTCTTGAGGCTCAGTGATCCTCCCACCTCAGCCTCCCAAAGTGGTGGCATTACAGGCATGAGCCACTACACCTGGCCATTAGCTAGTATTTCTAAAATGCTTAGAATAGCCCCAGGCACAGAAATGGAAGGATACAAGTGTTTAATAAACTAGACAAATGAAAAGAAGAATGTCAACCTTGACAACGTGAAATTAAACATGAGGTGATAGAATTTGGGAGCGGGAAGGCGGAGGGAGAGGGAGGTGCCGATGCAGCTTGCTCAGAAGCGCTTTCGAGGAGACCTCGGTGACAGGCTTAGTCTCCTGTGCATTCACAGCCTCCACAATAGGATGCCAATCTCCTGTCCAAGTGCATCGACACTATTGCCTTTTCTTAAGGTGCAAGCTTACTGGACTTTTTTTGCCAAATGCAAGGAAAGCAGATAACTATGGCTATCTGACTGGAATAGGCCCCTCATCTTGCCAAGCCTTGTGATGCGCGCATAGCTGTTGTCTCCTTCTCTCCCTTCTCAGGGTCTTCTTCTTTCTCCTGACTCCTGACATCCATCATGTGACTTCTGGGTCACCCACATGAAAAATCATGTCAACCCACCCCTGGGCAAAGCAAAAGACAGAGGCCACATTCACGCAGGTTCCAACTCTGGAACTTTCTAGGCAGGAAGAGGTAGATAAGAGATGGAGACAGACACACCAGGAAAATCATATGGTCTCAGATCCAACAACTGTGGCCAAGGCGCCTTCCCTTCCTGCCCCTGGGAGGCTGGGACCTTTCAGGATGCTGCATCCTGGAGGGTCCTGGGTGCAGCAATGGGGGTAGGGGAGGCAGGGTGTCACTGCTGGCCCAGTCACTGTCTTCTCAGATGTGTGTCTCAACCAAAGTCCTCCTCCATTCTCACCTATGAAGAAAATTTCACTCAAATAAATGTTTTCATCCTGTCACAGAAACTCTCTTAGCCCTCAGGCTAGGGAGTTTCTCTGCAGAGAATGGTCTCTCACTCTCATGATCAAGGGGATTTATATCTTCCCAAATGCATTTGTTTATTTTGGTAAGAAAACCTAAGAGAGAGGCTTCCTCTCTGTCCATTCCATGTGTGGTTCATTCTCAGGGCAGACCAGGAGCTTGGGCTCTGGGGGAAGGGCCCGGCCTCAGATTGCACTGAGTGCCCACTGAGGCTTCAAGACGGTGCCTGGGTTCATGGAAGGTGGCTGAGGGTGCCTTCACACAGCCACCACCAGCCAGGGTTTCTTCTTTCCACCTATTAAGATGACCTGTTTTTGAAATATCTAAGTTTGTTCTAACTCTTGCATTGGGGAAAAAAATGATAGGAAAAGTACAACAAAAATACCTAGAGGCTTGTCAAAGTGAGAAATGAAGACTCAACCCTAGGGCTGGGTTCAGTCTGTTCTTCCCTCTGCTCCTCACTGTCTTAAACCTTGCACAGCTGTGTGTGGGCGTAGTGGTGGGGGGTGGGGGGTGGGTCACACAGGCCTAATAGGACCAGAAATTCTCCAACTCATCTTTCCAGAAATGAAAGAGACAGGTAGCCTCCATATCACAAAATGCAGAATCTGAAAGTTTGAGGGTAGCTGGGTCCTGAATTTGGAAGTGAGTGAACAGTCTCTGGCCCTAGATCTCTTGGTGGGGAACAGCTGCCACTGGGGAGGCTGGGGTCATGGGCCTGTTCCCTGCCTCTGTGCTTACTAGTAATGACAATGAACAACATCTGTCCGTGCCCTGCCTCTTCATGCATGACCTCTAGAGCACCCTGTGGATCTTCTTTCCCCATGGGTATGTAGGTGGGTGGCTCTCAGAGCAGCTGTCCTGGGCCTTGTCCACCCCTGTCCCAAAGAAAGTGTCCATCAGTGACCTCCCTTCCCTTCTATTTCACCCCAGTGAGCACACACACAGTCCTCAGTGAGTGATACAGGCATGAGGAGAGTTGGGTGGTGACTTGGCTAGCTCCTAGTGGCACTGCAGACCCAGGAGAGTTGAGGGGGCAAAGCAGTCTCCTTTCTGTCTTCTTGCTTCTCCCAAAGGTAGAATGCCAGAGGACAGGAAGGGCAGGGGAAAATCTTAGCAGAGCTGAGTGACTTCTCATGTTCAGAAGAGAAATCTCCTACATTCAGTCTTAGGCAAGAAATCCGTATGTCTCTCCATATAGTAGCACTGAGAACACACTCCAGCCACTGGATGGAAATGAGATTCAAACGAGAGACGTGAAAATGTCCCTCAAACCCTGGGTCTGATTGCACAATCCCCAAACCATGACAGCCCAGTGCCACATGAGCTCAGGGACAGGACCCTTTTCCTGAAAACAGTGGCTTTTTTGTACTTAGGAAACATAGCCAGTGTTGGGTGGACACAGAACTGGGTGCTACTGAGAGAGGAGATGGTATTTGGGATGGACCATTGCTCTGCAGGTGGGGCAAAGACTAGGAAGAGGCTCTGTTGTGCTGGGTTGTTAATTTGTCTGGGAACAACTTTGAACTTGACCGTGAGTTTTTCATTCTGGTTTCTCCATGGTACCTGGCTGGGTCTCTCCATGGCAGAAAAGAAAGACCCCTCACCCATTAACGGTGGAAATATTCATGGTGCAGCCACATGGGACCTGGAGAGTGAGGGAAAGTGGAATGATAGAGAAAAAGGAAGGAGGCCACCAGCAAATGGGAAGAAATAAGACGGCTGTATGGTCATACACAATTTCCTCCAGGCAGGCTCCTCTCCACGCCTGGCTAGGTCCATGTGGAGCACAGGGGAACCCTTCCTGTGGAGTTGTGCATAGATTTAGCCTTGAGAACAAGGACAACATGGATGTTGCCATTAATGACATTGCTGTCTTTAGGGAAGATGATCCTGGTGCCTCCCTCCAGCCACACCTGATGACAACATGCCAGGTCTTGTCCTTGGCACAGTTTGCCCATCAGGGTTGGGTCTCACCTCATGGTCTTCATGCACTTTGTGGAGCCATGACAGTCGTCCTCTAGGGACACCACAGCAAATGAACCGCAGTGAGGTTCTGGCCTCCAACTGAGTGGTTCCAGGCTCTCCCTGGCCTTTTACTCAGCTTATGGAATTTGGCATAATCTGGAGCATCCAATGGCCTCCCACTCTCTTCCTCTGAAAGGATGAAGTGATGGCTGCTCACAAAGAAGGTATTAAAGGAGTCAGAGCCACCAAAGGAAGAAGCAAAGGTGCGTGTGGGTCCCCATGACCTGGAAATGTTCAGGCAACTTGGCCCATCCTGGCGTCACCCCAACCTCCTCACCCTATCCTAGTTCCTGGGACTAGAAAAGCAGCCATTAGTGGGACCAGTGTCAGGTGGGCTCATGCAGCAAGGAAATCCTGCGGCCTGGGGAGATTGTACTCTCCTCCTCCTCATCGGATTCTGTGACAGATCTGCTCATAACACACGTTTACTTTTCCCTGGTGGAAGTTCAGAGGGACCCAGTCTATCAGAAGGTGAAGGACCCAGTGAGACCTCAGCAGGTGTGACTCTCGGCCCCGTGCCATGTTCCTGTATCTGAGACTCAGGGACTTTACACCATTGAGAAGTAGTGGCTTCAAAGGGCGCACTAGTTGGTTTTGGGTCACAGAGAAAGTTGTTCCTGGGCACCAGATTTTGCTTATCTCCAGAGACCTACAGTCTAAGACAATGAAACAGGACTTACACACAGTAAGGGGGCCTGTGAAAGGTCAAGTTGCGTCCCTGCACATTTATATATTGAAATCCTAACTCCCTAGTAGTTCACAATGTGACCTTATTTGGAGATAAGGTAAAAACAGATGTAATCAAGTTAAAATGAGGTTCCTAATCCCACATGACTTTCATCTTCATAAGAGGGGGAAATTTGGACACAGAGACACACATAGGGGCAAGGCTATGTGAAGAGACACAGGGCGAAGATGGCCACCCACAAGCCACCAGTGGCCTCAGAGGAAACAACCCTGCTGACACCGTGACCTCAGGCTTCCAGCCACCAGGGCTGTGAAGCAATACATCTCTGTTCTTCAGGTCTCCTGGTTTGTGGTGCTTTGTTATGGCAGCCCTAGAAATGAATACAGGGCTAAGGGCTAATAGGAGACCTGTGTCAATGAGAAGGCAGAAAGTCCACGAGTGGTCACCCCACCCCAGGCTTGCTCTGCTCCCAGCATGGTTTGCCCCATTGTTTCCTACCTCTTGCTTGAAAGGAAAATCAGGAGAGCCCAAGAGTAAGGAATTTTTTTAGTTGAGTACTGCTGGGGAAATGAACGTGCTTGACTAAAAAATCTCTCTGCAGGCCTGTGCTCTCAGCCAAAGCCTACCATATGGTCGTTTACCCCCTGTAGAGCTGGGCCTCAAGGGCAGCTGCTGATCCTGCACACAAAGAAGGAGGTCTCTGGAGACACCCAACAACAGTCTTACGCCCCATACCAAATGTAGGGCAGCCCAAAGGCATGGCTGGGCCAACACCTGGGGTGGGCCTACTGGGACCTCACATTTCTCTGTGTATCCAGCTTCCATGTAGCAGGCTCTTGCTCATTGGAGCATACCTCAGGGAGGCTTTTAATAGCAAGAACTGTACTAGAATCAGTAGGGAAGGAGGCTCTGGCCTTGGAGCCTGCTGTGGTTTGAATGTGGCCACCAATGTTCATATGTTGGAAATTTAATCCCCAATGCAACAGTGCTGAGAGTTGGGACCTATAAGAGATGACGAGGTCATGATGGCTCTGCCCTCCTTTATGGGTTAATCTTCTTAGTGCAGGAGTGGGCTCCTGTTAAAAAAAAAAAAAAAAAAAAAGGTAGTTCAGCCTGATTTTCTCTCTGTCTCCCATGCCCACTTTCCTTCTACCACAGGGTGACACTCATCAGATGCAAGTGCCATGCTCTTGGACTTACCAGCCTTCACAACCAGGAGTGACATCACTTTCTCTTGCTTATAAGTTACCCAGTCTGTGGTATTCTGTTACAGAAGCAGAAAACAAAGACAGAGCCTTTTCATCAGAAAGTTCTATTATCCCTGCATGCCAGAGTGGGGTCACAGGGACAGGTTTGGATGTCCATTGAGAGGTAGGGAGCTAGTTCAGGGACACTAGCAGTTTTCTTATTACTTCTCCCCTGAGAGTCAGAGTCTGGCCTTTTCTGGGAAGAATGAGGTCTGAAGAGGGGTTGATTATTACTCCTTCTCAGGTGGGAGGGATGTGAGTGGACATTGATGGAGGATGTGGCTTCCATCTGTGAGGATTCCTGATCTACCCACTTACCTTGCCTTAGGTAATTCACAGCTGGGGTAGGACCATTTACCAAGCTGCACATTGCTATCTTCTCTCTAGGAAACTGCAGAGGACGCAAAGGGAATTTTGCCTTCCTCTTCTCTAGAAAGTTTAAGGCTTTTGGTCTGGGAGGAGGCCAGGGTTGTTAATAGTTTTTCAGTTTTCTGACCCCAAATAGAAGTTGAAAAAGTGCTTTTACACCCTTCAAGGCAGGCTCCCATGTGGGATAAAAAGTTATCTGGATGTTGCTGAGAGGGTGCTGGGCTGAATGAGGGGGGTTGCCCAAGGGTGGCACAGGCTCCCTGCACTTTGGAATAGGAGGATGAGGATCTGCACCACGTGCCAGTGTCCTGCCTGGAAGGGCCACGGTGCCACTATTTTTTCCTGTTGGGCTGCTATAACAAAATATTGTAAACTGGGTAGCTTCTAAAGAACAGAAGTTCATTTCACACAGTTCTGAAGGCTGGGAAGTCCAAATCTGTCACCCACAGATTTCAGTATCTGGTGAGAGTCCATTTGATAGACGACTGACATTGGGTAGGTCTTCCCACCCCAGTGAACTGAACTCATAGCCCAATTTACTTAAATAAAATATAATTTTATTTTTAAAAAAATCAAATTATGTGATGTTTCTTTTATTTCAGCATTATAGAGCAAACTCAAGCTTTCCTGTTAATTACCTTTCAATGTTTAAAAATCTTTGAACTGTAAGCATTGTTTAATCTCTTTTACAGATAGGGAAACTGAGGCACAGGGAAGTAAATATGTACACACTGGACAAGCAGAGAAGCAGCAGCCAGGGGTGGCAAACTCCTTGTGTGAGGAGTAATCATTTGTATTTAAGTTACAGAAAACACAACATATTTACTCATGTTTTGGACAAGCCTGGGGTTAGGGTTGCAGTCAGGCAGCTGAGTTACGCAGAGGCTTGGATGATGTCAACAAAACTCAGTTTCCCTCAGTCTCTTAGCCCTATTCTTCTGTGCCCTTCATTCTCAAGTTTCGTGTGATGGGAACATGCCAGTCAGCAAGTTCAGAGTGAGGATACTTGGATACAATTCAGCAGAAGATCTGTTCTTCTTTCTTAGGTCCTGTATAGACTCATGGTTCCTTATGGGCTCTAGTTGGGTCTATGTCCACCCCAAGTCAGTCACTGGGGGATGCAGTATTTCTTGCTAGGCCTGAGTCATATACTCATCCCCGGACAAGTGATGAAATGGGTGGGGTAGAGGGTGGGAGCTGAGACTAAAGAATAGAGATGGTGGCCAGGCATGGTGGCTCACAACTGTACTCCCAACACTTTGGAAGGTTGAGACAGGTGATTACCTGAGGTTGGGAATTTGAGACCAGTCTGACCAACACGGAGAAACCACATCTCTACTAAAGATACAAAATTAGCTGGATATAGTGGCACATGCCTGTAATCCCAGCTACTTGTGAGTCTGAGGCAGGAGAATTGCTTGAACCCAGGAGGCAGATGTTGTGGTGAGCCGAGATCATGCCATTGCACTCCAGTCTGGGCAACAAGAGCAAAACTCCATCTAAAAAAAAAAAAAAAAAAATAGAGAAGGTTTCACTCCAAATTAATTAACTCTATTTAGTAGAAATATATTTGATTTCCACTATATCTCAATGAATTATACTTCTGCCTGGTTACCATGCATTTCTTAATTGAATTGAACTCAAAAAAAGAAATAATGACACACAGATGAAGGATTTATAATCCAAATTCTCTATCAACACAGAATAGATTTCTATAATCCACTTTAGAGAGATCACCAAAATAGTCAGGCGAAGTACCAATCGTTGCTGCCACCAATGTGGAATCACTTGTCTGGAGTAAATGAACAACAACACAAACCCCAAATTAGTAGAAAGGGAGGGGAAAAAAGCCAGAGAAGAAGACATGGAGCAAAATTACAGTTCTATCACCATTTGGGATTTACCACTGTGAGCCAGAAAAGAGATGCCTGGGCTGAAGCCACCTGCGAGGTGCACTTGCTTTTCTGGCAACACATTTTATCCTTCTCTGTCTGATGAGTCCACTGTACTCCATGATGTCCGAAACTGTTAAAATATTATCTTTTTAAAGAGGACATAATCATGTCTGCTATTCAGATATAAAAAGAACACTTGTTAACAATTGTATCTTACTTATTAATAATGACTAAGATGTTTCTTTCAACTGATTCAAAGGAGAATCAAAGTATCACACATGCATAGGCAGAGAAGAGATGTTGCAATTAACTTAGATGCAAAGGGCATGTCCACAGGGAAACAATTAATTGCGTTCCACTGAATACAATTGTTGTGGGTTTCTATAGGCAAGAAGCATTTGCATTATTATCAGCTTCCCACAATTTACAGAGTTGTAAAACAGCTCAAAGGCAGGGGGTGGTGAGTAATCCTTTCTGTGTCCCATTGCCAAATCTCTCACATTCCCCTTGACACTCCAATATGCCCAACAAGCATCCCATCTGGCTAAAGAACTTCCGACCACACTCCTGCAATGCTATTATGCTGGACCCCACGGAAGACTTTCCCTCAGTCTCCAGTTCTCATACAGTTTTTAGTGAAGTACTCTCCTGGTTGTTCGTTGAATCCCTCTCTCTAGAACTGAATAGTTCACATAACTCAGGCCAGGCTAGTGAGAGTCCACCATACAGAGCTCAAAACCTGCCCACCCTACTACCCTGGGCCATCATCCTTATTCCAAGTTACCACGTTTCCCTCTTCATTCCCATGAAATGGAAATGTACAAAATGGCTTCTGTAGTCTTGCCCAGTTGTTCCTAAATCAATTGAGCAACAAAGAGATTTAGGCTAATGAGTTGGAGCTCTCTATTGAAAAAAAAATCAGTATCCACAATAAGAAGGAAACAGACAAAGTGACTGCAGCCCTAACCCCAGGCTTGTTCAAAACATGAGTCAATACATTGTGTTTTTCGTAACTCAAATTATTTCTCCCCACACAATGAGTTCACCACCCCGGCTGCTGCTTCTCTGCTTGTCCAGTATGTACATATTTACTTCTCTGTGCCTCAGTTTCTCCTTCTGTAAAGAGACTAAACAGTGCTTACACTTCAAAGATTTTTAAACATTGAAAGGTATTTAATAGGAAAACTTAAATTTGCTCTATAAAGCCGAGATTAAAGAAACACATAATTTGATTTTTTAAATAAAATTATATTTTGGTCAGAATGTGTAAAGCTTGTAGGACTCAGTGTCTTTGTGTGAGGAACAAAATAAAGTGTGAAGATTAGACAAAGGGGTTCCCAGCACCTTGTTAATCCAGACTATTGTCCATTTATTTATTTCTCTTCAGGCAAAATAGCAGCAACTATTTATCAGCTCTTATGGATGTGCCTGGCTCTCTCCTAGAAATTCCTACATACATTATGCTTAACATCTTGGAAATGAAGAGAACCATGACTTAAAGGAGTGGAAAAGTTCGTCCAAAGCCGCAATTAGTAAGAGGAGGATCCTGGGTTAGTGTGGTCCCAAAGCCTGTCTTTTTGTCCTCACACCCTTCAGTAAGTGCTTGCAGAATGAGCTCTCCTGCTTTCCAGATGGCAGAGTGAGAGATGATGGCCGACCCTGCTGGAGTCCAGACGCGGCTGCACAGGAAGATGGGCCCAATGAATGTGCTCTGGAGCAGAACCACATGTCCCTGCTGACTGCTTGCAGTGGAGGTGCCCAGGGCTTAGGGTGGGCAGTGAGCGTGAGGCCACAACCCCAAACCAACCCATGGGAGATAACAGCGAGAAGAGGGCCCCGAAGCCCCCACTCAGAGCCCCGGGGACTCCGCTGCTTTGCTGGCAGTGTTCCCCTAGCCCGGTGGGGCTGCCCAAGGAGCTGAGGCCACAGCAGGTGGGCTTTGCTCTTGCTGGAGGCTGGAGTTTCAGAGAAACCCCCAATAGGCCTTGCAAATTTGGTGAGTTCCTGCCCAGTCCGCAGCTCAGTTCCTAAGTCGAAAGGTCTAGAAACTTTAAGAGGGGACAGGGAGAAACGTGTAGGGGCACAAAGTGCCCAGGCCATAAGGAATCTGATGCCGATATTGGAAAAACTCGTGTGTGTGCAGATGGCGCCCTGAAGTTAGAATTCGTCCCTGCCCTAGCTTCAAGCTCCACTAAGAAGGTCACGTAACAGGTTTGAAGCTGAGACTCAGAGGTTTCCACCATTTGCCCAAAGCCCCGCAGTCAGCCCAGGCCTGGGCCAGAGAGCAGCAGTTCCTCAAAGACAAAAGCAAACTGCAAGGCTGATCACAGCTGGGGGAGATTCTCCTGCACCTGTTGTCTCCCTTGGGAAAAACTGCCGGTTGGGTCTGGAAAGGATAAATTGGTTCGGCTTTTGACCTTCACATTGTTTTTCCCTCATTGGTTAATTCGTAAAATATGTGTAGAGGATCCTCGGTGGGGGGCAGGCCCTACACCTGGTGCTGGGGGTTAACGTGAACAGTGACCAGGGCCCTGTTCAGCTGCAGGGCACAGGCAGGTTCTGAGTCTGGATCATGGTGATGAGGGCAGGGCTTCGGGCCTAGCCAGAACCATGAGCACAGGCTCTGCAGTGCTCCGGCTGCTAAGGTGCGAAGGCCTACACTGCAGCTGGCTCCTTGACATCCCTATGCTTCTTTGCTTGTGCTTTCATCATATGTGTGTTGGGAGATTTAAATAAATTCATAGATACTGATAAAATAATATGCTAGCATTGTGCATGCACACATATGAAGTGTATTTATAGAGACTGATAATCCCACCTTCTAGACCCTGCGGTGGGTGAATAGTGGTGGGGATGGGATTTGAGCCCTAAGGGTCAGGCTCCAGAGTTGGCTTCTTTGGCCTCTCTTAGCTCTGCTTTAGCCCAGCCTCTGTGTGTTACTAGGAGCCAGAGATGGGGCAGAGGAAGGTGTCCCAGAGGGTTGTGCTACACCTGGCCCTTGGCCACAGTTGCCATGTTTGAGGAGATGGGCAGCATGAGATGGGGAGTGGGGACTGCATCCCTTGGTGTATGTGTGCAGCTACAATTCTCACTCTGCTGTTCCCCAGCATGGAACTTAAGTAAACTTCTGCATATCATATCTGACCTCCCGGTCTCCTCACATGTTAAATAGGCATGATGGTGCCCATCCTGGAAGGCCGTTGCCAAGGTGATGAAGTGTGAAGCTCCAAGGCTGGAGGAGTGCCTGGCAGGTGGCAAGTGCTCCATGAGTTCCCATCCAGCTGTTCACTTCCTCATCCCGGCATCTTGCCTCCCCATCCACCACAGTGCATTGGTTCTTCGTGGATCATTGTTGTTCACTTCTTTTGCCCAGAAAATAGCTTCAGAGTTCTGTTCCCTCTCTTTCTCTCTTCTTCCCTTACTCATTCCCTATTCCTTATCTCTTTCTCGGTAACATTTCAGGTTTCTCTGATTCTGTCTGTTCCCTAAACACTGGGGTTTCTCTGCGTTGCCCCCTTGGTCATCTTCTCTGGTCCCACCCTTCATACTGTCCCTTTGTAAGCTGCACATCCATCTTCTGACAGCTCCAAATTCTATGTGCTCAGCCCTGATCATCCTCCTGAGCTCCTGACCCTTATTTCCAGTGATCACTGCTACTCCAGCATCCTATTGGTACGCATTTAAATTCAGACCCTCTTTTTCACCCATGTATTAGTTGAGGCTCTCCAGAGACAGAACCAATAGGAGATAGACAGATCTGTGGATAGATGAGAGGGGATTTATTAGGGGAACTGACTCACGTGATTAGGAGCTTGAGACATCCCATGACAGGCTGTCCGCAAGCTGGAGACTCTGGAATGCCAGTAGCAGTAGCGTGGCTCAGTCCAAGTCCAAAGGCCTCAGAACCAGGGAAGCTGATGGTGTCACTCTCAATCAGAGGCTGAAGGCCTGAGAACCCAGGGGGCACTGGTGCAAGTTCTGGAGACCAATGCCAGAGAACCTGGAATTCTGAGGTTCAAGGGCTGGAAAAGAATGGCATCCTTGCCCTGGAAAAGAGAAAAGCATTCTTTCCTCTGCCTTTTTGTTGTATTTGGGCACTTAGCTGATTGGATGGCGTCCACCCACATTGGGTGAGGGTGGGTCTTCTTTACCCAGTCCACTAATCCAAACATCGGTACCTTCTGGAAACACCCTCACAGGCATTTCCAGAAATAATGCTTTACCAGCCATGTGTGTGTCTCCTAACCCATCAAGCTGACACCTAAAACTGACCATCACAACCCCCACACTGCATTTCCCTGGGACCCCAGTCTCCCTACTGCTAGCTTTTTCATCCTTTCCTTTGTTGGCAAAGTGGTCTTTCTAACAAGACTAAGTCCTTTGGCATTTCTCTGCCTAGAGGCCTTCCCAAGAGCTCCCTAGATCCAGTCCCAAACTCCTCATGAGGCCACAGGCCCTGTGACCCGGCCACTGTATCCATTGTGCCTCTTTCTTGTCCCTTTGCCACCTGCTCCACATTTCCTGACTACATCTGCTCCTTTGCCTCTATGCTTATTCAAGGGCTGCCTGAAAATGATCCTTCTCCTCGTTATGCACTATGCAAACTGGTTTTCATTCATTTGGATTCAGATGTAAGACTATTTTATCTGTGAAGCCACCCATCTTATATCTGGAAAATAATGAACACTGGTAGGGGTATGGATTTCATTGAGAGATTGGGATGTCCTTGTGGGTAGAGGTCATGTCTTACTCATCTTTGTGTCTCATTCCTCCCCTGTCACTTTGTTAACAGATGAAGGAACATTTATTTTGCATATAAGGAAACTGAAGTGCAGGAAACAAATGTCACAAACTCAAGGTCATGTTACTAAAAAGAGTCTCTGCTGCTGTGGATCCTGCACCTCTTCTTCACTCTAGTTCTTTCAAACTACAAAAAAAGAAAGGTGCCTTAGTCCAGAGCCTGCCCGTGCTGGACATAACATGGCTAGATTCTCCCAACCCTCTAGGAGGCTGCAGCAGCGGCACAGCTGGCTTCAGGGCAGGCAATAGGACAGTCACACTGGGCCCTTCTCAGAAAGGCCCCACACTTGGTTTAATGTTATGCTGTGACCAACTTGAAATTCTTACTCATTTTTCTTTGAGCTTGTGATTTGTCAGTGAAGTCTGATGGGGCCTGTGCTGCAGCAGAGGAGGTAGGCTGGGCCCGCACTGCGGGCAGCAGGCTGGGCTGCCCAGCTCACAACAGTGACGCTGCAGTGTCTGGGCCTCAGGAGACAGGAGGGGCTCTAGGTGCGGCAGCACCAGGAGGGTTCCCTGACCTTTTCAGTGTTCTGTTGTGCTGTGATTAGATAACATCGCCTTTTCCTCATTGTATTTCATGAGTAATAAAATGCCTTCAAAGGATAATCTTTACAGCTTTTATTTGTAACTGCATTTATTTTCCTGCTTTTTGAACAAGGAGCCCTATTTTCACATTGCTCTGGGCCCCAAAAATTATGTGGCCTTCCCTGTGGATGGGACATGAAAGATACTGACATATTTTAAATTGAAACACATAGGACTGAGTAGTTGGGAATTCAGAAGACAATATGAAATTTTGGGAGGCCGAGACGGGCGGATAATGAGGTCAGGAGATCGAGATCATCCTGGCTAACATGGTGAAACCCCGTCTCTACTAAAAAATACAAAAAACTAGACGGGCGAGGTGGCAGGCGCCTGTAGTCCCAGCTACTCAGGAGGCTGAGGCAGGAGAATGGCGTAAACCCGGGAGGCGGAGCTTGCAGTGACCTGCGATCCAGCCACTGCACTCCAGCCCAGGCGACAGCGAGACTCAGTCTCAAAAAAAAAAAAAAAAAAAAAAGAAGTAAAATTCAGGTGAATGTGACAAGGAAAGGCTGGTTCTATTCAATAGTTATTGATACAATTTTAGCAGCAGTGATAGAGAAAGAAATCAATTTTCAGACTGCGGGGTCAGCAAACAGCCTATGAGGTGAAAGGAAAAATGAGTTTTAAAGAGAGCCTACTGTATGACCCAAGGTGTTGCAAAATAGGCTTTTCTAATTTGATTTGATTTAACTGAAAGATGTCTAGAAGATAGAAAAAATGGGTTGTCAATAGCAAGAGATACTTTCAATAACAAGAGAAATTTGAAAAATTAAAAAAGAGTGATGTTTCTTTTTACAAAGATGTGTTGCTGACTAAAGAAATGGAGAGCTGAGGAAAGAAAAAAACAAATATTTTTTGCATGTTTGGCAAATATTTGAATATTTATTTCATCAAAGCATCTTAAAAGATCTCTAAGGATAGATATAGATAGATACAGATAAAGATACAAATATACATATAGATATACATACATGTCTGTACACACATATAAATATATAATTAAAAATAAATAAATCAAAGACATAATGTCAGCTCTCTGTATCCATCAGTTCTGTATCTGTATATTCAACCAACCATGGATTAAAAATATTCAAGAAAAAACATTCTCCTGTATTGAACATGTACAGACATTTGTTCTTGTTATTATTCTTTAAACCATATAGTGTAACAACTCTTTACATAGCATTTACATCATATGAGGTATTATAAGTAATCTAGAGATGGTTTAAAGTGCACAGGAGGACATTCATAGGTTATATGCAAATACTATGTCATTTTCTATCAGGGACTTGAGTATCTGCAGCTTTTGGGCTTTTGATATCCGTGAAGGTCCTGGAACCAATCCTCCATGGATCCTGAGGAATGACTATATTTAAAACTACAAATTTTATATAGAAACATATAATTTATTTATAACATATCTATATAGATAAATACATATAACTATATACATTGCTATATATAATATATAAAATTAAGATTAATACATTGCCCCAGATGACACACAGAGCATGGACTTGAACTTAGGAGTCTCTGGGTCTCAGTCTTGTGGATTTTCTCCTCCACCATGCTGCTTCTCCTGCTGTCTTTTTTGAATCTGACATTGAAAGTCTGCAAGATTTTTTAGACTGGATATACTCTTTTAGGACAGATTATTATAATACTTTGAAAAGTTTAGATAAACAGCAGATTTTTAGATGTCACCTAATTTGTCTAAAGTAACCACAATTTGAAATATTATTTTAAGAAATAAAATAGAACTCAACTTCTCTTAAAAATTGAGAAGGCTCAGCCAAGATAATATGAGTTGTACCATCAGCCACAAGGAAAAGAAAAAGAGAAGCTGTATATGAATGGGCAAGAAAAGGAAGGGCTCACCGGAAAACATAAGGGAAAGACAAAAACAAAATCCTGATTGAGACTGAGGGAACTCTGCAGCTTATGAGATGAAATGGGGCAGGCCTCCAAGATACTCTGCTGAGATTTTGCAAGCATAGCCATACTCCCTGCTCTCTCTTCAAGGATAAACGTCTTGAAAAAGATGTCTCAACAGGCAGTCTCCCTTTCTTTATCTCTACTTAACTTGTCAATTCACTACTATCTGGTTTTGTTCACAAAAAAATCTACTGAAACTGTTCTTGTCAAGGTTCCCAACAATTCCCATGTTGTTAAGTCCTGTGGTCCATTTTTTGTCCCCATCTTATTTCATGTCATAGTAGGATTTGACAGGGCTGGCTGCCTCTGAGTTCTGGCAATATTCTCCTTTCCCAGCTTCTGGGATGCTGTACTCACACAGTTTTTCACTTATTTCTTATTTAGAATCTCTTCTTCTTTCTTCTGTTTCCATAAAAGATGCTGCCAATTCCCATATCCATAATAATACCTAGGTGTCAATGATGCAGAATTGCAATTCCTTCATAGCAATAATCACATTTTGTAATTATTTATTTATTTTTTTCTTCTTTTTTATCCTCAAAATGTCAGCTCCAACAATCATATGACTTTGTAAATTTGGTCACTAAAAGGTGAAATAAACAAGTTCACATTCTGAAAATTAGTAAATTACAGAGCCAGAAATGGGTCATCTAACTTTCTAATTCCAGAGTTGTTGCTGCTGTATGTTACTCTGCCTCTCATAAAACAACAATTAGAGGGGATTTCTGTGTGTGACCATAACAGAGTAACCTGAAGCAGACCAACACTTCTGCCAAGAAAAATTAAGAAATCCAAATATAATACAAAATAGACAGATATTGAAGACATTAAAGGGATGCCAACATAGCTAGGAGTTAAGTGGTAAAAATCCCTGAGAGAAGGAAACCACATACAATAAGCTCAATACTTGGTGATTTTTCCCTCAAGGTATTTGCCCAGTGGTTAAACTGTATAAGTCAAGAGTGTAAGAAGAAAAGAAGAATCACTGAAAGATGGAGCAGAGTTTTAGCATTGCTATCTGACTGAGAAACAACAACAACAAAAAAATTAGAGTTCGGGACCCACCATAGATAAGAACTTCTGAAAACACCCGGGTCCTTGATTGGAACACATGTAAGGCTACCAAGGAATCGTGACAAAACAGAAGTAGACCCTAGCAAAGATTGCAACCCAGTCTCATAACAGCTCTTCCCCAATCACACTGAAGCATTTCACCCTAGAAGTATTTCATCCTACTGTAGTTGTCCACCTGAGGAAAGGGTGATTCATCATCTTTGGTAGAAGATAACACCACTCAGAACATCCCTAATGTCTTATATTAAATGTTTTCTATTTAACAACAGATTCAATTTAACCAAAATTACCAGGGATACCAGAAATTATGACCAATAGAAAAAATATATTTGGCTTACACCCAAAGAAGTTGAAAATATTAGAGCTAAACAACAACACACAGATTTTAATATAATTGTGATTAATATATTCAAACAAAACAAATTAAAAGATGTAAAATGTAATCAGAGAACTGCAATTTTTATTTTTAAAAAGCTTAAGTGGAAAATCTAGGTTATCAAAATAAAAAATAATTTTAAGAACTTAATGGGATAAAAGCAGATTTGATGAGGCTGAAGAGAATATTAGAGAACTAGAAATAGATTAATAGAAAAATTCTAATAACACAAAGAAAACTAGATGAAAAATACAAAAGGGGTACATAATTACCATGTGAAACTCAATACAAAAGTTAAACCAGTGATGCATTGGCTGGCTTATACCAGCTAATAAGAACTAACTGGTAATTTTCATGTATTTTTTGAGCTCCTTGTTAAATAGTTGGTAGCTTGAAATCAACATGAAGAGAGTATATGTAGCAAATGCCAGTTAACAGAATCATTTTATTCCATTCAGAAAATTAGCATATCACTAGGTCTAAAATGTGGGTAAGTGGAGTCACAGAAACAGAGGAATGAGGGAATGAAACAGAAGTAAAATTTGAAAAGATAACGGCCAAAATTTTTTAAATCAGATAAAAGACTTCTAGCCATAGATCTAACTGTGTGTAGTGCAGTAAACAACAACAAAACACATCTAGCCATATCATAGCAAATATGAAGGAAACCAAAGACAAAGATCTAAAAATCATCCAGCATGGAAAAAAAGGTCAATCTGAAAAGAAGCAAAACTATAACTGACAAATGACTTCTCCATAGAAACAAGAGAAGGCCAAAAACTTGAAATGATAGCTGATATGATTTGACTGTGTCCCACCCAAATTTCATCTTGAATTGTAACTCCCACCATTCCCATGTGTCATGGGAGGAACCTGGTGGGAGGTAATTGAATCATGGGGGCAGGTCATTCCCATGATGTTCTTGCAATAGTGAATAAGTCTCATGAGATCTGATGGTTTCAAAAATGGGAGTTTTTCTGCACAAGCTCTCTCTCTTTGCCTGCTGCCATCCATGTAAGATGTGACTTGCTCCTCCTTGCCTTCCACCATGACTGTGAGGTTTTCCCAGCCACATGGAAATGTAAGTCCATTAAATCTCTTTCTTTTGTAAATTGCCCAGTCTTGGGTATGTCTTTATCAGCAGCATAAAAACAGACAAATACAGAAGTTGATACCAGTAGAGTGGGGTGCTGCTGAAAAGATACTGGAAAGTGTGGAAGTGACTTTGGAACTAGGTAACAGGCAGAGGTTTAAACAGTTTGGAGGGCTCAGAAGAAGACAGAAAAATGTAGGAAAGTTTGAAACTTCCTAGAGACTTGTTGAATAGCTTTGGCCAAAATGCTGATAGTGATATGGACAATAAAGTCCAGGCTGAGGTGGTCTCAGATGGAGATGAGAAACTTCTTGGGAACTGGGGCAAGGGTGACTCTTGCTATGTTTTAGAAAAGAGACTGACAGCATTTTGCCCTAGAAATTTGTGAAACTTTAAACTTGAGAGAGATGATTTAGGGTATCTGGCAGAAGAAATTTCTAAGCAACAAAGCATTCAAGATATGACTTGGGTGCTGTTAAAGGCATTCAGTTTTAAAACAGAATGAGAGCATAAATGTTTGGGAAATTTGCAGCCTGACAATGTGATAGAAAAGAACATCCCATTTTCTGAGGAGAAATTCAATCTGGATGCAGAAATTTGCGTAAGTAATGAGGATCTGAATGTTGATCATCAACATAGACTATGGGGAAAACGTCTCCAGGGCATGTCACAGGTCTTCCTGGCAGCCCCTCCTATTGCATGCCTGGAGGCCTAGGAGGAAAAAGTCATTTTGTGGGCCAGACCAAGGATCCCCATGCTGTGTGCAGCCTAGGGACTTGGTGCCCCACATCCTAGCTGCTCTAGTCATAGCTGAAAGGGGCCAAGGTATGGCTTGGGTAGTTGCTTCAGAGGGTGCAAGCCCCAAGTCTTGGCAGCTTCCACATGGTGTTGAGCCTCTGGGTGCACAGAAGTCAAGAATTGGAGTGGGAACCTCTTACTAGATTTCAGATGATGTATGCACATGTCTGGATGTCCAGACAGAAGTTTGCTGCTGAAGTGGGGCTCCCATGGGAGCCTCTGCTAGGGCAGTGCAGAAGGGAAATGTGGGATTGGAGCCCCCACACAGAGTTCCTGCTGGGGCACCACCTAGTGGAGCTGTGCAAAAAGGGCCACCATTCTCCAGACCCCAGAATGATAGATTCATCAACAGCTTGCATGGTGCACCTGGAAAAGCCACAGACACTCAGCACCAGTACATGAAAGCAATTGAGAGGGAGGCTGTACCCTGCAAAGCAATGGGGTGTAGCTGCCCAAGACCATGGGAACCCACCTCTTGCATCAGTGTGACCTGGATGTGAGACATGGAATCTAAGGAGATCTTTTTGGAGCTTTAAGATATGACTGCCCCGCTAGATTTTGGACTTGTGTGGGGCCTGTAGCCCCTTTGTTTTGGCCAATGTCTCCCATTTGGAATGTCTATATTTACCCAATGCCTATACCCCACTGTATCTAGGAAGTAACTAATTTGCTATTGATTTTAGAGGCTCATAGGCAGAAGGGACTTGCCTTGTCTTAGATAAGACTTTGGGCTGTGGACTATTGAGTTAATGTTGAAATGAGTTGAGACTTTTGAGGACTGTTGGGAGGACATGATTGGTTTTGAAATGTGAAGACATGGGATTTGGGAGGGGCCAGGCACAGAATGACATGGTTTGGCTGTGTCTCCACCCACATTTCATCTTGAATTTTAACTCCCACAATTCCCATGTGTCATGGGAGGAGCCTGGTGGGACATAATTGAACAAGGGGGGCAGGTCTTTCCCATGCTGTTCTCATAATAGTGAATAATCTCATGAGATATGATGGTTTTAAAAACAGGAGTTTCCCTGTGCAAGCTCTCTCTCATTGTCTGCTGCCATCCATGTAAGATGTGACTTGCTCCTCCTTGCCTTCTGCTGTGATTGTGAGGCTTTCCCATTCATGTGTAATACATTAAACCTGTTTTTATTGTGTGTGTGTGTATTGCCCAGTCTCAGGTATGACTTCATCAACAGTGTGAAAATGAACTAATACAATAGCTATGAAGTGCTGAAAAAAATAGAATTCTTTAGCTATCAGAAGTATACTCCAAAAATCAAGAGCTAAATAAAAATGTTTCTACTCAAACAAAAACTTAAAGAATTCATCAATAGCAGGCACCTTATAAAGTAATAGCAAAGGCAGAAGTAAAATTATTCCACATGAGAACATATAGAGGAAATACAAAAGCAATATAAAGGATAGAAATATAGACAAATATAAATTGACTATAAAACAACAAAACGAATGATGAAAATTGTGCAAAAAAGGCAAGAGGAGGATAAATGCAATAAAAGTGAGCTGAATTCTAGCATTTCTGAAAATGAATAAAATTAATAATTTATCTGACACTTTAATATATCAGAGATGTGTATGTTTTGATCTCTAGAATATTCATTAAAAGGATAGTGAATGTGTGTATATCTAAGAAGTTAATAGAAGGAAATTTTAAAAATAATAATTACAATATAATAAATTAGACTAATAATGATTTTAATCTATAAGGAGATATGAAAAGAAAAAAGCATGAGCATAAACTAGCAGAACAGATAGAAATCATGTGATCAATATAAACTCAAATATATCAATAATGGCAATAAATACTGATGCTTTAATTAGTCCTTTTAAAAGATAAAGACTGCCATGTTGGTTTTTTAACAAAGTCTTTGCACTGAAAAGATGAAATTCACCTTATATATAAGGTCACTCAAATATTCAAAACAAAGGGTGGAAAAAGAAATTTCATGTGGGAGTGACATCATCAAGATGGCAGCATAAAAGATAATCTGTTCATACCCCTGACAACATAAACTCTCTACGTGTCAATAGTCAAAAGTGTCTTTTTGGGAGCCTCAGGATTCAGATAAGGGCTTGTGAAACGCCTGGTGAAACCCAAGACATTGGAGAGTTATTTTGAGAGTGCACACCAACACCCAAATGGCTGAACTATTGAGCTTGCTCCTGTCTTCAAGGACAAGAATAACCCAGTCTTCCAAGAGCCTTGGTTACTGCTTTGTTTGGTCTTGAGCCTACAACCTAAACCATCTGCCAAGAGGTCTAGAAGGAATCACACACACTAGTGCCTTGGCAGAAAGGCTTCTCTGCCTGCCTACATCAGTCTCAGCAGTGACCCCAAAAGTTGCCCTGTGGCTTGGATCCACCCCTGATAAGTTGAGGTCCCATCTCAAAAGTGGTTACACAAGAACCCAGGGGAAGACTCACCCATATCTCACAGCTCAGGAGTCTGAGCCTCCCTGATGGGCATGCTCAACTCTGTTCCACAGCTAATCCCAAGGGGGCCCAGCCTTTTCTCTGGTCCCTCTTGATGCTGTCAGAGAACTATCTCTTCTGTACTGAGACCTGGTGGGAGACTCATACTTGTCTGGGCCAATGATGCTGGCTTTCCAGCCTCCATCTCACAGCAGATCCCAAGGAGACCCAGTCCCAGCTCTGATTTTTCCTGTTGCAATGAGAGAACTATCTCAACTATCCAGGGACTTGCTGGAAGATGCACATCCCTTTAAGTCAATGAAGTCAATGAGACCAGACTCTTTAGCCTCTGTCCCACAGCAGATCCCAAGAGGGTCTAACAGACATCAAGGGAATATTTTACCCAACTGCTGCAGAATATAAATTTTTCTCTTCAGCACATGGAACATTATACAAGATAGACCACATCATAGGCCACAAAACAAGTCTCACCAAATTCAAGAGTCAAAATTATGTCATGTATCTTCTCTACCATGATAGAATGAACTAGAAGTCAACAAAAAGTGGAAATTTGGAAACTATACAAATACATGGAATTTAAACAAAATGCTTCTGAATGATCAATGAAGAAAGTAAAGAAGGAAATTTTAAAAATTCTTAAAACAAATGAAATGGAAGCACAACATATGAGAACCTATGGGATACAGTGAAAGCAGTACAAAGAGGCAAGTTTACATATAGCCTAAAAAAAAAAAAAATAGGAAGACTTCAAATAGTCTAACAGTGAACCTGAAGAAACCAGAGAAACAAGAACAAACCAAACCTAAAAATAGTAGAAGGAAAGAAACAATAAAGATCAGAGCAGAAATGAATAAAATTGAGGTTAAATACAGAAGATCAATAAAATGAAAAGGTTGTGTTTTGAAAAGATAAAAATATGACAATTCTTTAGCTGGACTAAAAAAAAATGGAAGATTCAAATAAAATCAGAGACAAAAGACAACACATTACAACTGATCTCACGTCAATTATTAGAGACTACTAAGGATTTTTGAGAGTGCTACAAACAACTATTCACTAATAAATTGGAAAAGCTAGAAGAAATTGATAAGTTCATTGACACATACAACCTATCAAGACTGAACCATAAAGAAATAGAAAATCTGAACAGAACAATAATGAGTAACAAGATCAAAGCAATCATAAAAAGTCTCTCATCAAAGAAAAGCCCAGGACCTGATGGATTCACTGTTGAATTGTACCAAATATCTAAGAAATAACACCAACTCTACTGAAACTATTTCAAATAATTGAAGAGATTGAAGAGGAGGTAATTGAAGAGGGGGGAATGCTTCCAGTCATTCTATGAGGCCAGCACTACTCTGATACCAATAACATATAAGGTCACAACTAAAAAGATAAAACTACACATGCCAACATCCGTGGTGAACATTGCTGCAAAAATCCTGAACAAAATATCAGCAAACTAAATTCAACAACACATTACAGAGATCATCCACCACAATCAAGTGGGATTCATCCCAGGGATGCAAGGATGGTTCAACATATGCAAATCAATAAGCATAATACATCAAATCAACAGAATGAAGGACAAAAAAATATGATTCATCTCAATGAATACTGAAAAAGTATTTGATAAATTCAGTATCACTTCATGATGAAAAAATTCTCAACAAATTGAGTATAAAAGGATCATACCTTAATATGACAAAAGCCTTATATAACAAACTGATAGCTAATATTGTGATGAACAAGGAAAAGTTGAAAGCCATTTCTCTAAGACCTGGAACATGTCAAGAATGCCCACTTTCACTACTGCTATTTTACGTTGTTCTGGAAGTCCTACCAGAGCAATCATCAGAGGAAAAAAAATAAAAGGCATCCAAACAGGAAAGGAAGAAGTTAAATTAGCCTTGTCTGCAGATAATATAATCTTATATTTAGAAAAACCTAAAGACTCCACCAAAAAACTCTCTTATAACTGATTTAAAAAAAAAAGATTCAGTAGAGCTGCAGGATACAAAATCAACATACAAAACTCAGTAGCATTTTTCATTACTAACAGTGATCTGAACAGGAAATCATAAAACAATTCCATTTAATATAGTCGCACAAAATAAAATACATAGGAATAAATTTAACCAAAGAAGTGACAGATCTCTATAAGGAAAACAATAAGATATCAGTTAAAGAAATTAGAGCAGACACAAAAAATGGAAAGGTATCCCATGCTCATAGACTGAAATAATTAATATTGTTAATATGTCTATAATCTATATAGGTTACTCAAGGCTATCTATAGATTTAATGCAATTCCTATCAAAACACCAGAAATACTCTTCACAGAAATAGAAAAACACAATTCTAAAATTCATATGGAACCACAGAATACTTGAAATAGCTAAAGCAATTCTGAGAAAAAAAAACGCACACCCATACACACAAAAAAAACAACAAACATGAAAAGAAAACCACAACAAAGAAAAACAAAGCTGGAGGCATCACCCTACCTGATGTCAATTTATACTGCAAAAATATAGTAATCAAAACAGCATAGTACTGACTAAAAACAGATACATAAACAGATGGGACAGCATAGATAACCCAGAGATAAAGCTACACACTTGCAGTCAACTTATTTTTGACAAAGCCAGCAAGAACATACATTGGGTATAGGACAATCTCATTAATAAATGATGATGAGAAAACTGGATATCCATATGCAGAAGAATAAAACAAGATCCCTATCTTTCACCATATACAAAAAATCAAATCGACAGAAAGTCCTGAAACTATGAAGGTACTAGAAGAAAACATAGAAGAACATCTTCAAGACATCAGTTTGGGCAAAGACTTTTTGTGTAAGACCTCAAATGCACAGGCAACAAAAGCAAAAGTAGGCAAATGGGATTATATCAAGCTAAAAAGTTTCTGCACAGCAAAGAAAACAATCAACAAAATGAAGAGTCAACCTACAGAATGGGAGAACATATTTGCAAACTATCCATCCAACAAGAGATTAATAACTTAAATATATAAGGAATTAAAACACTCAATAGCAAAAAGACAATCTGATTTAAAAATGGGCAAAAGACCTGAATAGACATTTCTCAAAAGAAGATGGACACATGGCTGACAAGTGTATGAAAAAGTGCTCAACGTCACTAACCATCAGGGAAATTCAAATCAAAGCCACAATGAGGTATCACTCCACCCTAATTAGAATGGCTATTATCAAAAAGGCCAAAAACAATAATAATAATAACAAGTGTTGGCAAGGATGTAGAGAAAGGAGAACTTCTCTTTCTCCCAGCTAAAGTAATATCAGCAGAGCCCAAGTGGGGAAACTGAAATCCCACTCTACCTAGCAGTAATAAGCAACTCTTCCCTCTCACGTGTCAAAGAAGGTCAAAGAGGGAACTGGGACTTTCCTATCCCACCTAACAGTAATGAAGCAGCACCATCCCAGCCCTCCTGGTGCAGTGTCAGAGGAGGCATGGAAAAACAAAGTTTAAATAAGATCCAAAATCTCACAACATAATACTTAAATATTTGAGTTAAATGAAAAATAAGTCAGTATACCCCAAACCAGGAAAATAGCAACTAGAATGAGAAAAACCAACCAACAGAAGATGCCAGCACCAAAACAGAACAGATGTTGGAATTATCTGATGACGATTTTAAAGCAGCCATCATAAAAATGCTTCAATGAACAATAATAAACATACTTGAAACAAATAGAAAATATAAAGTCTTAGCAAAAAATGGAAGACATAAAGAATAAAAAGAAATGTAAGAACTTAAAAACACAATAACCATACTTTAAAAAAAAATGGATTAACAACAAAATAGAACAGAGAAAAGAATCAGTGAACTTAAAGAGAGAACAAGAGATATTACCTAGTGTGAAAAACAGAGAAAACAGAGGTGTTTTTTTGTTTGTTTTTTGGTTTTAGAACAAACCCTTATGAACTGTGGAACTAAAATGAACCATATTTTGTTACAACATGTGTAATCTAACATGTCACAGAAGGATAAGAGTAAGAGAGTGGGGCTGAAAAAGTATTCAAAGAAATAGTAGTTGAAAGTTTCCCTAATATTTCAAAAGACAAAAATCTATAGATTCAAGAAGATGAATGAATCCTAAATAGGACTGACCCAGAGAAATTCATGCCAGGACACATCACAAGCAAACTTCAGAAAACTAAATACAAAAAAAAATCTTGAATGTAGTGAGAGAGAAAGGGTATATTACTCACAGAGTTAAAAAAATTCAAATGACGATAGATTCCTCATCAGAAACATAGAACATCAGGAAAGAAGAAAGAACAACAGAAAGAACAAAAATGTAGGTAAATACAAGGGATTCTCTTTCTCTTTTTGAATTTTCTTAACTACGTTTGATGGCTGAAGCAAAGAATTATAATAATATCTGACATGGTACTCAATGTATGTAGAGAAAATATTTTAGATAATTATAAGCAGGAGAGAGTAAAGGATTATTAAGAGATGTAAAGTTTCTAAACTTCAGTGGAGCTGAATTGCATCTCGATAGCAGTGGTTGTCACATTTAGGATAACATGATGGGATAGCACAAAATTACACACATAAATTGCAGAATTATCAATTTTCTTATTTTGATATCGCACTATAATTATATAAGGTGTAACCACTAGGGGAAACTGGTGGGGAAAAGATACACAACATCTATATTATCTGTATTATCTTTGTAAATTCCTTTAAGCCTTTAATTATTTCAAAACAAAAAAACTAAATCGAGGGGGGAAATGGAGACACACACACTCAGAGAATACTTTTCCAATATCTTTAATGATAAGAATTATCACTAGAGACCCTGCAGTTATTTAAATGTTTATAAAGTATTTTAAAAACATTAAACTGATACATTTGAAAATCAGATAAAATGAATGTATTCCAAGAAAAATATAGCTATTCAAGAACTAACACAAAAGGAATAGAAAATCTAAATAGTACTACATCTATTTTTTAATCAAATCTGAAATTTTGTAAATGTTATATTTTATATTATATATAAAAGAAACTTCAAGACCACATGAATTCCCCAGTGAATTATCCCAAACACATGAGAAATAAACTAATTGTATCCAAAGTCTTTTATAAAATAATAAAAGACACACTTTCCAACTCATTTTATGAAGCTAGTAAAACCTTCTAACAAAAATATGACAAGATTACAAAAAAGAAAAACTCTAGAGTAAGGCCAATTTCTTCTGTGAACAAAACATTAGCCAATTAAATCTAGTTATAAGCTGACAAGCTGATTCTAAAATGTATATGAAAAGAGTCCCAGAGAAAGTCAAGAGCAGTAAAGGTAGTCACGAAGAAGAAAAACAAGAAGAGCATTGCTAGACATCAAGACTTGCAGACTATAGATATTAAGGTCATGTGATATTAGTGCAGGACAGATTAATAGACTAAATAGCAGAACAGAGAACCCCAAGACAGTCCAAATATATAAAAGAACCTGACTTATGACAAAATTGACATTACAGTGCTCTGGGAAAAAGATAATCTTTCCAAAAACCAAGTGGAATCCGTTGGATATCCACATGGAGTATAACTGAATCATGATCTTTACCTTAAATCATAAATATTCCATCAATTCTAGATGAACTAAAGACCTCAGTGTGAAACACTATGATTTCTAAAAGTCAATTAAATTGACTTAATCATGAAATTATATTGGAAAACATCAAATCTCCTAAACAGAATGCAAAAATTATTATCAATAAAATAAAAAAGCTAAATTGGACTGTAAAATATGATTTTAAAATTCTGTTTATCAAAACGTACCATTAAGACAGCAAAGCCCCAGTATTAAGAAGATATTATATGTATTAAAAAACACAAAGTTCTTGACTCCAGAATATATAAAGAATCCTTACATTTAAGCAAGAAAAATAAAAAATTTTAAAAATGGACAAAAGTCTTAAAGCTACACTTCACAGAAAGGTAACTACACGGCCAATAGATACACAAAAAAGAGCTTGGTTTATTAGTCATCAGGGAAATGTAAATTAAGGCCACAAAGGCCACGAATGCTTTTACCAGATGGCTTAAATTAAAAGAATAATGATATCACTTCTAGGTGTAACAAAAATGCACATACATGCAAATTAAAAGATACCTCAAGAGAGATTTATTGCAACACAATTTGTAATAATAAAAAAGTGGAAACAAATAAAATGTACCTCAATAGCAGAATGGATGAATAAGTTATGATGAAATTATACAATGAAATACTAGATAGGAATAAGAAAGAATGGCATATTGCTACATTGCTAATGCAACAATGTGCTTGCATCTCACAAACATAATGCTGAGCTAAGGAAACCAGACACCAAAATAATGCATACAGTAGGCTTCCCCTCTACTTGGAGGAGAAGTGAGCAGCTAGGTGGGAGTGTGAAGGCTTCTGGGGTGCTACTGATGCTTTACTTCTTTATCTTGGTGGTTATATGGGTGTGCTGCTCCCATTGTGAAAATTCAGTGAGCTGGACACTTGTGATTTGTGCACTTGTAAATATGATATCTTTTAAATTTTTTTACTTTTAAAAGTATAGCAAGAATTAGAGAAAATATAGAGTTAACAGCATTTCATCCAAAAGCTGAAATCTTTGTGGGCAAAGGGCAAATTAATTTCACACAGGCACTTGCACGCTGACAGCATATGAATCTCTCAGGTTACAGATGGCAAGGGGTAAGTGAATGCTTTTGAAAACAGGAGTTGAATCTTGAGAATGGGGTCTTATAAGTCCCAGCTCAAATACAGATGGTCCCCAAATTATGATTGTTTTCAACTATACAATGGGTTTATAAGCAGCTGTATGTATCTGAGCCTTGCAACTGTCTGTTCCAGTATCCTGAGAGAAGAAAATAACTTGGACTTCAAGTAAATAGAAACCTATTCTTGCCTTATCAACATCACAGAGAGCAGTTGCCAACTAGTTAGTTGTTTTTCTTCTTCTTCCTCTTTTTCCCCTCTCTTTTGTAAAACATAATTTTCCTACTTTTTATTTACTTTGTTTGTCTTTATTAATTCTAAAAAAATGTTGGGGGGGGCGGGATACATGTGCAGAACGTGCAGATTTGTTACATAGGTATACATTTGCCATAGTGGTTTGCTGCACCTATTGACTTGTCCTCTAAGTTCCCTCCCTTCACCCCCACCAATGCCTTAATAGATCCTGGTGTGTGTCATTCCCCTCTCTGTGTCCATGTATTCTCAATGTTCAACTTCCCCTTAAGAGTGAGAACACACGGTGTTTGGTTTTCTGTTCCTGTGTTAGTTCACTGAGGATGATGGCTCCCAGCTTCATCCATGTCCCTGCAAAGGACATAATCTTATTCCTTTTTATGGCTGCCTAGTATACCATGGTGTATATGTACAATATTTTCTTTGTCAAGTCTATCATTGATGGGCATTTGGGTTGGTTCTATGTCTTTGCTATTGTGAATAGTGCTGCAGTAAACATACGTGTGCATGTGTCTTTAGAGTAGAATTATTTATATTCCTTTGAGTATACAGCCAGTAATGGGATTGCTGGGTCAAATGGTATTTCTGGTTCTAGATCCTTGAGGAATCACCATACTGTCTTCCACAATGGTTGAACTAATTTACATTTCCACCAACAGTGTAAAAGCGTTCCTATTTCTCCACAGCCTTACCAGTATCTATTGGTTCTTGACTTTTTAATAATTGCCATTTTGACTGGCATGAGGTGGTAGCTCATTGTGGTTTTGATTTGCATTTCTCTGATGATCAGTGATGTTGAGCTTTTTTTCATGTTTGTTGGCTGCATAAATGTCTTCTTTTGAGAAGTGTCTGTCTGTTCATATCCTTTGCCCACTTTTTGATGGGGTTGTTTTTTTCTTTTAAATTTAAGTTCGTTGTAAATTCTGGATATTAGATCTTTATCAGATGAGTAGATTGCAAAAATTTTTTCCCATTCTGTAGGTTGCCTGTTCACTCTGATGATAGTTTCTTTTGCTGTGAAGAAGCTCTTTAGTTTATTTAGATCCCATTTGTCTATTTTTGCTTTCATTGCAATTGCTTTTGTGGGCAAAGGGCAAATTAATTTCACACAGGCACTTGCACGCTGACAGCATATGAATCTCTCAGGTTACAGATGGCAAGGGGTAAGTGAATG
>NW_012117044.1:810604-811897 GCF_000951035.1 Colobus angolensis palliatus | reverse complement strand
GTGGGCAAAGGGCAAATTAATTTCACACAGGCACTTGCACGCTGACAGCATATGAATCTCTCAGGTTACAGATGGCAAGGGGTAAGTGAATGCTTGTTTTTGTTTTTGCCATGAAGTATTTGCCCATGCCTATGTCCTGAATGGTATTGCCTAGGCTTTCTTCTAGGATTTTTATGATTTTGAGTTTTACATTTAAGTCTTTAATCCATCTTGAGTTAATTTTTGTATAAAGTATAAGGAAAGGGTCCAATTTCAGTTTTCTGCAAATGGCTAGCCAGTTTTCGCAGCACTATTTACTGATTAGGAGATCCATTCCTCATTGCTTGTTTTGTCAGGTTTATCAAAGATCAGATGGTTGTAGATATGTGGTGCTATTTCTGAGGTCTCTGTTGTGCTCCATGGGTCTATATGTTTGTTTTGGTACCAGTACCAAGCTGTTTTGATTACTGTAGACTTGTAGTATGGTTTGAAATCAGTAGTGTGATACCTCCAGCTTTGTTCTTTTTGCTTAGAATGGTCTTGGCTATCTGGGGTCTTCTTTGACTCCATATGAAATTCAAAATATTTTTTTCTAATTCTGTGAAGAATGTCAAAGGGTAGTTTGATGGGAATAGCATTGAACCTATAAATTACTTTGCCCAAAAGCTACCACTGACTTTCTTCACAGAATTGGAAAAAAAGCTACTTTAAACTTCATATGCAACCAAAAAGGAATCCACATAGCCAAGACAATCCTGGACAAGAAGAACAAAGCTGGAGGCATCACCTCCAGCATCACACTACCTGAATTCAAACTTTACTACAAGCCCACAGTAACCAAAACAGCATGGTACTGGTACCAAAACAGATATATAGACTAATGGAACAGAATGGAGGCCTCAAAATAACATCACACACCTACTACCATCTGATCTTTGACAAACCTGACACACACAAGCAATGAGGAAAAGATTCCCTATTTAATAAATGGTGTTGAGAAAACTGGCTAGCCATATACAGAAAACTGAAACTGGACCCCTTCCTTACATCTTATACAAAAATCAACTCAAAATGGATCAAAGACTTAAACTTAAGACCTAGGACCATAAAAATCCTAGAAGAAAACCTGGGCAATACCATTCAGGACATAGGCATAGGCAAAAACTTCATGAATAAAACACCAAAAGTAATGGCAACAAAAGCCAAAATTGACAATCGGGATCTAATTAAACTATAGAGCTTCTGCACAGCAAAAGAAGCTATCATCAGAGTGAATAGGCAACCTACAGAATGGGAGAAAATTTTTGCAATCTA
>NW_012117044.1:802140-810506 GCF_000951035.1 Colobus angolensis palliatus | reverse complement strand
AGAGAAATGCAAATCAAAACCACAATGAGATACCATCTCACACCAGTTAGAATGGCAATCATTAACAAGTCAAGAAACAACAGATGCTGGAGAGGTTGTGGAAAAACAAAAATGCCTTTACACTGTTGGTGGGAGTGTAAATTAGCTCAACCATTGTGGAAGACAGTGTGGTGATTCCTCAAGGATCTAGAACTAGAAATATCATTTGACCCAGCCATCCCATTACTGGGTATATACCCAAAGGATTGTAAATCATTCTACAATAAAGACACATGCACACGTATGTTTGTTGCAGTACTATTCACAATAGCAAAGACTTGAAACCAACCCAAATGTCCATCAAGGATAGACTGGATTAAGAAAATGTGGCACATATACACCATGGAATACTATGCAGCCATTAAAAAGGATGAGTTCATGTCCTTTGCAGGGACATGGATGAAGCTGGAAGCCATCATTCCCAGCAAACTATCACAAGATCAGAAAACCAAACGCCACATATTCTCACTCATAAGTGGGAGTTGAACAATGAGAACACATGGACACAAGGAGGGAAAATCACACACCAGGGCCTGTGGTGGATGAGGGGCTAGGGAAGGAATAACATTAGGAGAAATACCTCATGTAGGTGACAGGTTAATGGGTGCAGCAAACCACCATGGCGTGTGTATACCTATGTAACAAAACTGCATGTTCTGCACATGTAACCCAGAACTTAAAGTATAATAAAATAAATAAATTACTTTGGGCCGTATGGCCATTTTCATGACATTGATTCTTCTTATCGATGAGCATGAAATGTTTTTCCATTTGTTTGTTTCCTTTCTTATTTCCTTGAGCAGTGGTTTGTAGTTCTCCTTGAAGAGGTCCTTCACATTCTTTGTTAGCTGCATTCCAAAATATTTTATTCTCTTTGTAGTGGTTGTGAATGAGAGTTCATTTATGATTTGGCTCTCTGCTTTCCTATTGTTGGTGTAAAAGAATGCTTGTGCTTTTTGCACATTAATTTTGTATCCTATGATTTACTGAAGTTGCTTATCAGTTCAAGAAGTTTTCGGGCTGCAATGGTGGAGTTTTCTAAATATAATATTATGTCCTCCGAAAACAGAGGCAACTTGACTTCCTCTCTTCCTATTTGAATACACCTTATTTCTTTCTCTTGCCTGATGGCCCTGGCCAGACCTTCTAATACTAGGTTGAATAGGAGTGGTGAGAGAGGGCATCTTTGTCTTGTGCTGGTTTTCAAAGGAAATGCATCCAGCTTTTGCTCATTCAATATTGGCTGTGGGTTTGTCATAAATAGTTCTTACTATTTTGAGATATGTTCTATCAATACCTAGTTTATTGAGTTTTAACATGAAGGGCTGTAGAACTTTGTTGAAGGCCTTTTCTGCATCTATTGAGATAATCATGTGGTTCTTGTCTTTGGTTCTGTTTATGTGACAGATTACATTTATTGACTTGTGTATGTTGAACCAGCCTTGCATCCCAGGGATGAAGCTGATTTGATCGTGATGGGTAAGATTTTTGATGTGCTGCTGGATTCGGTTTGCCAGTATTTTATTGAGAAATTTTTTGCATTGATGTTCTTCAGGGATATTGGCCTGAAATCTTTTTTTGTGTCTCTCTTCCCAGTTGTGGTATCAGGATAATGCTGTCTTCATAAAATGAGTTAGGGAGGAGTCCCTCCTTTTCAATTGTTTGGAATAGTTTCAGGAGGAATGGTACCAGCTCCTGTTTGTATTTTTGGTAGAATTCAGCTGTGAACTCATCTGGTCCTGGGCTTTTTTTGGTTGCTAGGCTATTAATTACTGCCTCAATTTCAGAGTTTGTTATTGGTCAATTCAGGGGGATTCAATTTCTTCCTGGTTTAGTCTTGGTAGGGTGTGTGCATCCAGGAATTTATCCATCTCTTCTAGATTTTCTAGTTTATTTGCACAGAGGTATTTATAGTATTCTCTGATGATAGTTTTTATTTCTGTGGGGTCAATGGTGATATCCCCTTTATCATTTTTTATTGTGTTTATTTGATTCTTCTTTCTCTTCTTCAACTAGCAGTCTATTTTGTGAATTTTTTCCAAAAAAACGACTACTGGATTTGTTGATTTTTTAAAGAGTTGTTCATGTCTCTCTCTCCTTCACTTCTCCTCTGATCTTAGTTATTTCTTGTCTTCTGCTAGATTTTGGAATATTTTGCTCTGACCTCCCTAGCTCTTTTAATTGTGATGTTAGAGTGTTGATTTGAGATCTTTCTAGCTTTCTGATGTGGCCATTTAGTGCTATAAATTTCCCTCTTAACACTGCTTTAGCTGTGTCCCAGAGATTCTGGTATGTTGTCTCTTTGTTCTTATTGGTTTTAAAGAACTTCTTGATTTCTGCCTTAGTTTCATTATTTACCCAGGAGTTATTCATGAACAGGTTGTTTGATTTCCATGAAATTTTGTGGTTTTGAGTGGGTTTCTTAATCCTGAGTTCTAATTTGATTGCACAGTGGTCTCAGAGACTGTTATGATTTCAGTTCTTTTACATTTGCTGAGGAGTGTTTTACTTTCAATTATGTGGTTGATTTTAGAATAAATGCCATGTGGTGCTGGGAAGAATGTATATTCTATTGATTTACAGTAAAGAGTTATTTAGATTTCTACTAGGTCCACTTGATCCAGAGCCGAGTTCAAGTCCTGAATATCCTTGTCAATTTTCTGTCTCATTGATCAGCCTAATACTGACAGTGGGGTGTTAAAGTCTCCCTCTATTATTGTGTGGGAGTCTAAGTCTCTTTGTAGGTCTCTAAGAACTTGTTTAACAAATCTGGGTGCTCCTGTATTGGGTGCATCTATATTTAGCATAGTTAGTTCTTCTTGTTGACTTGTTCCCTTTACCATTATGTAATGCCATTCTTTGTCTTTTTTGATCATTGTTGGTTTAAAGTCTGTTTTGTCAGAGACTAAGATTACAACCCCTGCTTTTTCTTTTCTCTCCATTTGCCTGGCAAATTTTCCTCCATCCTTTTATTTTGAGTCTATGTGTGTCTTTGCACATAAGTGGGTCTCCTCAACACAGCACACTGATGGGTCTTGATTCCTTATCCAATTTGCCAGTCTTTGTCTTTTAATTTGGGCATTTAGCCCATTTACATTTAAGGTTAGTATTGTTATGTGTGAATTTGATCCTGTCATCATGATGCTATTTTGCATACCAGTTGATTCAGTTCCTTCATAGTGTCATTGGTCTTTATATTTTGATGTGTTTTTGCAGTGGCTGGTACTGGTTTTTCCTTTCCATATTTAGTGCTTCTTTTAGGAACTCTTGCAGGGCAGGCCTGGTGGTAAAGAAATCCTGCAGCATTTGCTTGTCTGGAAATGATTTTATTTCTCCTTCACTTATGAAGCTTAGTTTGGCTGGATATGAAATTCTGGGTTGAAAATTCCTTCCTTTAAGAATGTTGGATATTGGCCCCCAATCTATTCTGTCTCCTAGAGTTTCTGCTGAGAAGTCCACTGTTTGTCTGATGGGCTTCCCTTTGTAAGTGACCCGGCCTTTCTCTCTGGCTGCCCTTAACAGTTTTCCTTCATTTCAAACTTGGAGAATCTGATGATTATGTGTCTTGGGGTTGATCTTGTTGTGGAGTATCTTAATGCTGTTCTCTGTATTTCCTGAATTTGCATGTTGGCCTGTCTTAGAAGGTTGGGGAAGTTCTCATGGACAATATCCCGAAGTGTGTTTTCCAGCTTGTTTCCATTCTCCCTGTCTCCTCATACTCCAGTCAATCATAGGTTCAGTCTTTCCACATAGACCCGTATTTCTTGGATGTTTTATTTGTTCCTTTTCATTCTTTTTTCTCTCTTTTTGTATGTATGTATTATTTCAGTAAGCTGGTCTTCAAACTCTGATATCCTTTCTTCTGCTTGGTTGATTCAGCTGTTGGCACTTGTGTATGCTTCACAAAGGTCTTGTGTTCTGTTTTTCAGCTCCATTAGGTCGTTTATGTTCCTCTTTAAACTGGTTACTCTAGTTAGCAATCCCTTTAACCTTTTACCAAGGTTCTTAGCTTCTTTTTCTTCTTCTTCTTCTTCTTTTTTCTTTTTTTTTTTGTTGGAATTTTGCTCTTGTTGCCTAGGCTGGAGTGCAATCTCAGCTTGCTACAACCTCCACCTCCCAGGTTCAGGCAATTCTCTTGTCTCAGCCTCCCAAGTAGCTGAGATTATAGGTGCATGCCACCACACCCAGCTAATTTTTGTATTTTCAGTAGAGACGGGATTTCATCATATTGGTCAGGCTGGTCTCAAACTCCTGATCTCAGGTGATCCACCTGCCTCAGCCTCCCACAGTGCTGGGATTACAGACTTGAGCCACTGAGCCTGGCTGGTTCTTAGCTTCTTTGCCTTGGGTTAGAATATGTTCCTTTAGCTCATTGTAGTTTTTTATGACCCATCTTCTGAAGTCTACTTTTGTCAATTCATCTGTCTGATCCTTTGTCCCACTTCTGCACTCTTGATGGAGAGATGCTGCAATCATTTGGAGGAGAACAGACACTTTGGCTTTTTGGGTTTTCAGAATTTTTTTCGTTGATTCTTTCTCATCTTCATGAGTTTGTCTAGTTTTGATCTTTGAGGCTGCTTACCCTTGGATGAGGTTTTTGTGGGGACCTTTGTTGTTATTATTGATGCTATTGTTGTCACTCTCTGCTTGTTTGTTTTTCTTTCAATAGTCAGGTCCCTCTTCTGCAGGGCTATTGCAGTTTGCTGGGGGTTCACTTCAGACCCTATTTCATCTGATTCGCTCCTGTGCCTGGAGATGTCACTCAAGGAGGCTAGAGAACAGCAAAGATGGGGGTCTGCTCCTTTTGGGACCTCTGACTTTGAGGGGCACCAAACTGATGCCAGTAGGATCGCTCCTTTATAGGGTGTCTGACAACTCCTGTTGGAGGGTTTCATCCAGTTGGGTGGCATAGGGAGCAGGATCCATTAAATGAAACACTTTGTCCCTTGGTGGAGATGGTGGTGTGCTTCACTAGGGGGGAACCCACTCGTCTTGGCTGCCTGAATTCCTTAGAACTACCAGGACCGGAGGCCAAGTCTGCTGGTCTGCAGAGACTGTGGCCACCCTGCCCCCTTGAGGCTCAGGCCCAGGGAGATCTGAATTCTGTCCTTGCACCTCTGGCTGGAGTTATTGGAGGTCCTACAGGGAAGCCCGTCCCACTGAAGAAGGATGGGTCTGGGTTAGGCCTGAAGAGGCATGCTGGCCACAGACTGCCACAGCTGGTGTGTTGGACTGAGCGGACAAGTCTTGGGACCAAGCCATTCAGTCTTCCCAGCTCCAGCAGGAGAAAAGAGCAGCCTGGAGCTATAGAAATGAGTGCTGCCCTTCCCCCATCCAGGGAGCTTAGCATGCTAGGCAGTTGCAAGTCCCATTGCTGTCTGTTGCCCCTCCTGCAAGGAGCTCAACTTGGCTTAAGACAGCAGGCAGCCGCAGCGGGTGCTGGGTCCCCTCCCCTTGGGAGTGCAGTAGTAGGCTTAAGCATCACCTCACCTAGATGGCACCTGGAAAATCGGGTTACTCCCACCCTAATACTGCACTTTTCCAAGGATCTTAGCAAACGGCACACCAGGAGATTATATCCTGCGTCTGGCTCAGAAGGTCCCATGCCCATGGAGCCTCACTCATTGCTAGCACAGAAGTCTGAGATCAAACTGCAAGGCAGCAGTGAGGCTGGGGGAAGCATGCCCTCCATTGCCAAGGCTTGAGTAAGTAAATGAAGCGGCCAGGAAGCTCGAACCGGGTGGAGCCCACCACAGCTCAAGGAGGCCTGCCTGCCTCTGTAGACTCCACCTCTGGAGGCAGGGCATAGCCCAACAAAAGGCTGCAGAAACTTCTGCAGACTTAAATATCCCTGTCTGACAGCTTTAAAGAGACTAGTGCTTCTGCCAGCATGGAGTTTGAGATCTGAGAATGGACAGACTGCCTCCTCAAGTGGGTCCCTGACTCCTGAGTAGCCTAACTGGGAGGCATCCCCCAGTAGGGGCAGACTGACACCTCACATGGGTGGGAACCCCTCTGAGATGAAGCATCCAGAGGAACAATCAGGCAGCAACATTTGCTGTTCAGCAATATTCGCTGTTCTGCAGCCTTCGCTGGTGACACCCAGGCAAACAGGTCTGCAGTGGACCTCCAGCAAATTCCAACAGAACTGCAGGTGAGGGTCTTGTTAGAAGGAAAACTAACAAACAGAAAGGACAGCCACACCAAAACCCCATTTGTATCTCATCACCATCAAAGACCAAAGGTAGATAAAACCACAAAGATGGGGAAAAAACAGAGCAGAAAATCCCAAAATTCTAAAAATCAGAGTGCCTCTCCCCTTTGAAGGGAACGCAGCTCCTTGCTAGCAATGGAACAAAACTGGACGGAGAATGACTTTGACGAGTTCAGAGAAGAAAGCTTCAGATGATCAAACTTCTCCAAGCTGAAGGAAGAAGTTCAAACCCATCGCAAAGAAGCTAAAAACCTTGAAAAATGATTAGACGAATGACTAACTAGAATAACCACTGTAGAGAAGTCCTTAAATGACCTGATGGAGCTGAAAACCATGACACAAGAACTACGTAACAAATGCACAAGCTTCAGTAGCCAATTCAATCAACTGGAAGAAAGGGTATCAGTGACTGAAGATAAAATGAATGAAATGAAGTGAGAAGAGAAGTTTAGAGAAAAAAGAGTAAAAATAAATGAACAAAGACTCCAAGAAATGTGGGACTATGAGAAAAGACCAAATCTATGTCTGATTGATGTACTTGAAAGTGATGGGGAGAATGAAACCAAGTTGGAAAACACTCTGCAGGATATCATCCAGGAGAATTTCCCAAACCTAGAAAGGCAGGCCAACATTCAAATTCAGGAAATACAGAGAACGCCACAAAGATACCTTGAGAAGATCAACTCCAAGACACATAATTGTCAGATTCACCAAAGTTTAAATGAAGGAAAAAATATTAAGGGCAGCCAGAGAGAAAGGTCAGGTTACCCACAAAGGGAAGCCCATCAGACTAACAGCAGATCTCTTGGCAGAAACTCTACAAAACAGAAGAGAGTGGGAGCCAATATTCAACATTCTTACAGAAAAGAATTTTCAACCCAGAATTTCATATCCAGCCAAACTAAGTTTCATAAGTGAAAGAGAAATAAAATCCTTTACAGACAAGCAAATGCTTAGAGATTTTGTCACCACCAGGCCTGCCCTACAAGAGCTCCTGAAGGAAGTCCTAAACATGGAAAGGAACAACCGGTACCAGCTACTGCAAGAACATGCCAAATTGTAAAGACCACCAAGGCTAGGAAGAAACTGCATCAACTAACGAGCAAAATAACCAGCTAACATCATAATGACAGGATCAAATTCACACATAACAATATTAACCTTAAATGTAAATGGGCTAAATGTTCCAATTAAAAGACACAGATGGCAAATTGGATACTCAAGACTCATCAGTGTGCTGTATTCAGGAGACCCATCTCATGTGCAGAGATACACATAGGCTCAAAATAAAGGGATGGAGGAAGATCTGCCAAGCAAGTGGAAAATGAAAAAAGGCAGGGGTTGCAATCCTAGTCTCTGATAAAACAGACTTTAAACCAAAAAAGATCAAAAGAGACAAAGAAAAAGAAGGCCATTACATGATGGTAAAGGGATCAATTCACCAAGAAGAGCTAACTTTCCTAAATATATATGCACCCAATACAGGAGAACCCAGAATCAAAAAGCAAGTTCTTAGAGACTACAAAGAGACTTAGACAACCATACAATAATAATGGGAGACTTTAGTACCCCACCGTCAGCATTAGATAGATCAATGAGACAGAAAGTTACAAGGATATCTGGGAATTGAACTCAGCTCTGCACCGTGAAGACCTAATATACATCTACAGAACTCTCCACCCCAAATCAACAGAATATACATTCTTCTCAGCACCACATCACACTTATTCCAAAACTGACCACATAGTTGGAAGTAAAGCACTCCTCAGCAAATGTAAAAGAACAGAAATCACAACAAACTGTCTCTCAGACCACCGTGCAATCAAACTAGAACTCAGGATTAAGAAACTCACTCAAAACCGCTCAACTATATGGAAACCGAACAACCTGCTCCTGAATGACTACTGGGTAAATAACAAAATGAAGGAAGAAATAAAGATTTTCTTTGAAACCAATGAGTACAAAGACACAACATACCAGAATCTCTGGGACATGTTTAAAGCACTGTGTAGAGGGAAATTTATAGCACTAAAGGCCCACAAGAGAAAGCAGGAAAGATCTAAAATTGACACCCTAACATCACAATTAAAAGAACTAGAGAAGCAAGAGCAAA
>NW_012117044.1:801089-801750 GCF_000951035.1 Colobus angolensis palliatus | reverse complement strand
TAAACTAGAAAATCTAGAAGAAATGGATAAATTCCTGGACACATACACCCTTCCAAGACTAAACCAGGAAGAAGTTGAATCCCTGAATAGACCAATAACAGTCTCTGAAATTGAGGCAATAATTAATAGCCTACCAATAAAAAAAAGTCCAGGACCAGACAGATTCACAGCTGAATTCTACCAGAGGTATAAGGAGGAGCTGGTACCATTCCTTCTGAAACAATTCCAACCAATAGAAAAAGAAGGAATCCTCTCTAACTCATTTTATAAGGCCAGCATCATCCTGATACCAAAGTTGGCTTCATCCCTGGGATGCAATCCTGGTTCAACATACACAAATCAATAATCGTAATCCAGCATATAAACAGAACAAAAGACAAAAACAAGATGATTATCTCAATAGATGCAGAAAAGGCTTTTGACAAAATTCAACAGCCCTTCATGCTAAAAACTCTCAATAAACTAGGTATTGATGGGACGTATTTCAAAATAATAAGAGCTATTTATGACAAACCCACAGCCAATATCATACTGAATGGTCAAAAACTGGAAGCATTCCCTTTGAAAACTGACACAAGACAGGGATGCCCTCTCTCACCACTCCTATTCAACATAGTGTTGGAAGTTCTGTCTAGGGCAATCAGGCAAGAGAAAGAAATCA
>NW_012117044.1:751718-800289 GCF_000951035.1 Colobus angolensis palliatus | reverse complement strand
GGACTTCATGTCTAAAACACCAAAAGCAATGGCAACAAAAGCCAAAATTGACAAATGGGATCTAATTAAACTAAAGAGCTTCTACACAACAAAAGAAAGTACCATCAGAGTGAAGAGGCAACCTACAGAATGGGAGAAAATTTTTGCAATCTACTCATCTGACAAAGGTCTAATATCCAGAATATACAAAGAATGCAAACAAACTCATGATAAAAAAAAAAAAACAACCCCATCAAAAACTGGGTGATTCCTCAAGGATCTAGAGCTAGAAATACCATTTGACCCAGCCATCCCATTACTGGGTATATACCCAAAGGATTATAAATCATGCTGCTATAAAGATACATGCACACGTACGTTTATTGTGGCACTATTCACAATAGTAAAGACGTGGAACCAATCCAAATGTCCATCAATGATAGAGTGGATTAAGAAAATGTGGCACATATACATCATGGAATACTATGTAGTCATAAAAAAGGATGAGTTCATGCTGTTTGTAGGGACATGGATGAAGCAGCTGGAAACCATCATTCTAAGCAAACTATTGCAAGGACAAAAAACCAAACACCACATGTTCTCACTCATAGGTGGGAACTGAACAATGAGAACACAGGAAAGGGAACATCATACACTGGGGCCTGTCATGGGGTGGTGGAGGGGGGAGGGATAGCATTAGAAGATATACCTAATGTACATGACGAGTTAATGGGTGCAGCACACCAACATGGCACATGTATGCATATGTAACAAACCTGCACGCTGTGTACATGTACCCTAGAACTTAAAGTATAATTTAAAAAAAGAAAAAAAGAAAAACAAAATAAGCTGAGCATGGTGACGGGCACCTGTAATACACCTGTAAACCCCTGGAGGCTGAGGCAGGAGAATCTCTGGAACCTGGGAGGTGGAGGTTCATTGAGCAGATATCATGCTACTGCACTCCAGCCTGGGCAACAGAGAGAGACTCCGTCTGTAAAAAAAAGATTACTCTGTAAAGAGTTAACTATTATGACGACCTCACCTTCACTTGACAAGACCTGTGGTGCTGTTCAGAGGATTTGTTATAGTGCTGGAGGTTGTGGGTGGCCTCTCCTCAGACCTGATGTTAATAAGTACCTGGATTTAAAGCACACAGTGAACGGGGTCAGGGCTACGTCTTCCTCTTAGCCAGCAATATTACTAAATCTTGTTTCGATGTTTATGCTGGCTCAGAAAACTCCACCCACTTCTCAGTAAACTCACTCTAGGGGCCTGCTGCCCAATGGCAAGCAATACCATAATCTTTATGGAGAGAAGGTAAATGCAGCCTGGTTGCAGGGCTACTCACCAAGGACTGGGGAGAGAAGGATGGAGTCCCAAAAGAAGTTTGTCTCCTTTTCTCCCAGACCATGGCCCTAGGGAATCTGTTTCAAAAGTGTAGTTCATGCATCTCGGCCCAGATTCCTAACATCTGTCCAGCTGTGTGGTCGCCAGGGCCTCCGGCTGCCAGTCAGATGGGAACTTGAAAGGCGACGTGACCTTCAGATAAATAAAGCAAGAGCTGAGGTAACAGCAAACATCAGGCAAATATTTGCCGTAGGAACTGTGTTTGAACTTTTCCCTGTGGTGTAGGTCCAGGTTTGCTAGCACAACCTGACCTCAGCAACCTTGCCCTCTACTTGTTGTTTTGAGATAATTCATTTTAGTGCATAGGTTTTCCACAGGCTCCCCTTGAGTCAGTAAGTGATCTTCTGACCCCAGAGCATTATATTTGGGGCTCCTCTACAGGAAGCCCAGTATGGCTCCAGGGCAGGTGGGTAATCTTTTCTTTTCTGGATGGAGCACATCTAGATACTTTAGTTATGGTACTCATGTCTTAGGAAGGGTGTAAAAAACTGAAGAAGTGGTTAAGAACACTTGAACCATAAGGTGGCTCAGATGGAATGAAATGGATGAGTTAATCTGGAAAGCAACCCATCTCCTAGTCCACTACTTCTTGGTTCATGCACTGTGGCTTTTCTGTGGCTGATAGAAAGTAATCTCAATTATCAGAAGATGTGGGTCTATTATTAAGGCTATCATTAAGAAGACAGAAGAGGAAGTGGGAAGGAAAAGAAGAAGGATGAAGAGAGAAGGAGATGGAAAACAAGAAGGAGATAAAGAAGAAGAAGGAGAAGGAGGCATGGGGAGGGGAAAGCAGGGAGAAAGGGGAGGAAGAGAAGAAGAAGAAGGTGGCAGAGAAGGGAAGGAGGAGAAGAAAACTGATATCTACTGAGTGCCCACTACATGCCAACAATTTTTGCATGAATTATCTTATTCAATCATGAAAACAATCCTTCAAGTTAGGCACTAGTAGTTCCCCATTTTTCAGATGAGAACCTCATGCCTAGAGAGGGTTGATAACTTCCCCCAAGTCACGCATCCAGGAGCGACAGGGCTGGAACTGCACCAGGCAGGATGGTGTGACCCCACAGCCCCACCCCATCCATGCTTGCTCTAGAGGCCTGTATCTACACAGAACACCACTGCTGGGGAAGGGGAGGTTTCATCAGCCAGTGGTGATGCCTCCATATTGGACAAATGCCCAGTTATTAACAGAGAGAATACCTTTAACTTCCAGCCTATACTGAAAAAAGGAAGGCTTAATACTCAGAACTCTCAACTAATAAGATTTTTATTCATTCAGGAATTTTTTTGAGAAAGTAAACTTCCAGGTGAGTCCATAAGGCCTATGACATTAAATTAAACCTTTTGTACTTTCTGAATTATCAGACCTAGACCCAAGGAATTGGAAATTATATTTGGAATCATTTCCCCAAAGGCCCATCAAATAGTGTAGTTATCAGAATAACCTGGAGAGTCTGAACCCTGAATTAGAGTTCTCATGGATTCTGGTCTTGGTTCTAGCATTTACTGGGCAGGCAGCCTTGGAGGGACTCCTTAAATATCATTCAGTCTTCTCCTCTACATGATGGGAGGTTTAGGCTCCTTGTATCCTGAAAGAGAAGATAAGCAAATTTCAATACATACTGAAACTGAAGGGATGGTCACATCACCACCCTGAATCTCCAGCTGGCTTGGGAAGGTGAAGGAAAGAGACGGAGTGCTCCTAGGGTAGTTGACAGAGGGACCCTCCTAGTGTGGGGGTAAGTAAAGGGCAGACGTGCAGAGTCAATGATGTTTCACCTGGAACCCAAGGAATGGGTGAAAGGTGAACAGAAAGCATTCTAGCCAGAAGGAACAGCAGGGGTGAGGCCTGGCAGGAGAGAAGCTGCCATGTAATTGATCGTTGGACAGAGCTTGTTGAGAATTACACCAGAGCCTCAGTCATAAGCCGGGACACTGCCAGGCAAGTCAGGTGAATGCCATCCTAAACACAGTCTGTGCTAATATTCTTGGTTTTCATCCTCAAAGAGATTAGGGGTCCCTGACAGGCTTTTTTTATTTATTTCTTTTTTCATAGGTTGTGTAGATTTATAAATGTCTTATTTGTATTTTTGACATATCATTCACATATAGTAAAGTGCACAGATGTGAAGTTCACACCTTGATGTGTGTCTACCTGTTTATACACCCAGGTAACTGTCACCAGATCAAGAGTTGGAGCATTTCCAGATCTGCAGAAGGCTCCCTTCTTCCCCTCAGTCCTGCCCTCTCCACCCCAGGGGAGCCACTTTCTTGATTCTACCAAACTTCTAAATGGAGTCATACGCTGTGTGCACTGCAGGACTCTAGTGCCAGGGAGGGGTTGATGTGATCCATTTGATTTGCATTTGGAAAGATGGTGCCCTGCCGTCTGCAGCAAGGAGAATGAATGGGAGGGGCCCCACTTGCAGCTGGAAGATGAGATGGAGGCTGTTTAGTCCTCAGGACCTAGGAGACAGGGGCCTGAATGGGGAAACGATGGAGAGTAGTGGCAGATGGTGGTTAAATCAACCAGAACTGGTGGCCATGTATAAGTGTGGGACTGCCGTCTTGGTTCCTGGGAGTTGGGGCAGAGAAGCTGTGCTCTCTGTGAGAAACTTCGAATCATGTAATTGGAGTAGGTCTGAAAGCATTGTAAGAAGCTCTGTGAGATTCAAACTTACTGCTTTATATATGATCTTAAGACTCAGCCCGTGGGAGCTGGATGCAACCATAGTTTTCCAACAGCCTCAGACAGGGTCTCTGAAGGCAGGCCGTCATTCCTCTTAGAGGCTTTGGGGACTCAGGCCCTTGCTCTCCCTTCCCCTTTGGTATCCCCGAGATCATCAGCCCTGACTTCCTGAGTGGCCAAGGTAACTTTCCTTTTAGAAAAATTAGATAAATAGAACAAGACAATACAGACAAAAAAAACTCTGTGAGATCATCAGGTACAATAATGGTAATGATTACTCATCCGCCATCTGTTTTGGGTGGGGCACTTCATATGCTTTATCCTATTCTCACAATGGCCTTGTGAGTGAGGGATTCCCACTTTTCAGATGTTGGAGTTGAGGTCACGGTGCTAGTGAGTGGTGTCTGAGACACATGAAGCTGACTGTAGACTGGGCCTACCGTTCCACTGCACCATGCCGAGTCTCAAGAATGTATATGCTCTATTGAAAATCAAATCCTGGCTCCTGAGTGACAGATGGAGACATTGGATTGAACTGTGTTGATTCACTTCCATAAGCATTTACCAAGTCCCTTCTATGCCAGGCACTGGGGAGACAGAGTGAAAATCTTGAGCAGGTGAACTTCCAGCTGAGAGAGAGAGAGAGAGAGAGAGAGAGAATAAGCTAGTGGGCAAATAAAGTCATTTTAGAACATTCTTAGGGCTCTGAAGGGAATAAGAGGAGGTGACTGAAAGTGACCATATGAAGGGGCAATTAAAGTTGGGCTGTCAAGGTCTCCAGGAGCCCAAATTCCAGGGAACTCCCGCAGGTTGAAGCTTCTTTCAGGCTGTGCAGTTTGCCTCAAAGACCACGTTCTGACCCTGTGGGCCAGCAGGTGTGTTACTTGCTGGCCAAGGACCTGGGGTTCTGTCATCAGTAATGTTTGCCAAAGGAACTAAGCAGTTTTCATTTCTAAGGCAAGGTAAATCCTGCAACAGTCAAAACTGGCCTGTAATAAAGATTTGGTGAACATAGAATGTGCACAATGGAATGTGTCGACTTAAAGTTGCTTCAGCTTCCCACGTCCAGAAAACCTTCAATAACATCTTAAAGCAAAGGCACTGCCTAGGAGAAGGTGTGACAGTTTCACCTAAAAGATAGCCTTGGAGGCTAAAGGGGCCAGTGACAAGGTAGTGCCTCCTAAGCAGAGCTGGTGCCCTAGGAGAGAATCCTTGTGACAAAGGTCCACACGCCTGGGCCAGAGCTGGGGTGGAGCCAGGTGGGTGCCTCCCCTGTAGTTGCATCTCCTAGGCATTCAAGTCTCTGGAAAGACCCGTAATTTCCTTATGAGTGGAGTCTTCCCAGAAGGGTTCAGGCTGGGAAGTGGGAAACTCTAGTCCAGTCGGCCCAAGGGCTTGGGGTCAGCTATGTGGACATGAGGGACACTGACTAGGTGGAATTGAAGACTCACCCAAAGCAAGTCTTCCTTGTCCTCCTCAGGGATTGGAGCTTGGAGAAGCCACCACTTCAGTGCAGGAGAGTTCTGTTCTCTCCTTGGATAGCATGCACCTGCCCTGGTACAGATGGGGAGGTGCCAACTAGGAACTTCCTGCCAAGGACTTGAAGGGTTAAGTCCATTTCTGTTAGAGGAGGCCTGTGGGAGTTACCAGGTGTTCAGCACTGTGGGAAAACATGGCAAGGTCACTGCCCATGCTTCACTCCCAGACTGGCATTTTTCCTGGGAGGAGGACAGCTGGAAGCAGTGGTGGTGGCCCTTGGACCTTGCTCCTCCATCTGCTTTCCCACCTGCTTGAGGGTCTTGCCATGACAGAGAGTGCCTGGGAGGAGGGCATCCAGCCACCTCATCTGGATGTTTGGGACCACACATAGCAGTCCCAACTACTCTCCCTTGCCCTTGCCATTCTGCCAGGTGACAGCCTTGAAAGGAAGTGGGATATGGTACAACAATCACACACTTTGATTCCTGGGAAGCCCAGGAAGTGGACTTGGCTTGACCCCATTTGCTGTGGCTCCAGCAAGACCTTGCGTTTACCTCCCCATCTGAAGTCAAGGAGATATTCTTTGCTAAAGGGACCTGTCGGGTACTCCACAATGGATTGTGCCCATATCCTGAGCTTCCCACACCCAGAAGCTCAGGTGGAAAATCACCTGAATGGATGTGTTCTCCCTGTGTCACTTGACTCAAGGTTTTGCCCACATGGCCCTGCATCACACTCTCTCTTGCTTTCTAAACCACTGTTCTCTAAACCACCCTTCTCTAAACCAGTGTGCTCTAAACCATCCTTATCTGGCCTCATTATTGTGCTCACATTTCTGCTCAGATGCTTCCAGGATGCTTCACTCCATGCAGACAAGCTCTTGGGTCTTGGCTCCCCCCAGATCCTTACACTGGAGGCCAGACTCTGGACCTTTGCCTCACAGTCCCCTTGCCTTGGGAGGATGTCTCCCCAGGTCATGGTGGGCTCCCAAACATGCCCCTTGGTGACTTTCCCTTCTGTTCCTCCAAGTCCATCAAGATCCAGCTGTCCTGTGAGAGCTGACTTTGCTCCTACCTTCTTCTCGGAGCTTTCCCCAATCACCTCTGAAATCTTAGAGTCTGTCATTGGGTAATTAATTTAACATTCCATACATACTGTCTTGTCTCCTTCCTAAAACAGAGCCCCTTGAGACCAGAGCTAATAGTCTTCCCTTTAAGTCTTCATCTGATTGTCCTCAACACATACCCAGGGCCCTGTGTCAAGAGCCAGACCCTAATGAACCTGACAATCACTAGGAAAGAGAAAAATTATGCCCCAGAAAGTTTTAAATTAATCAACTAAGATCCCCATTAAAAAGTAGGAACATATGTAGAAAGAATAAAATAATGAAGATGAGAACAGAAATTAGAGAAATAGAAAAAAGTACCATAGGGAAGGTAAACAGAGCCAAAATTGTTTTGAAAAGACTAATAAAAGTGATGTGCACTGGCAAGATAGATCACAGGGTAAGTGGGCAGCTCTCGATGGTTCTTAACCCAAATGCCATCCAGATGTTGGGCTTAATTTATCAAAACAAGTCTGAAATCCCTAAAAGGCATTCCAGTCTGAACCTATGGGTTCATTAACATTTACTTAGCACGCCTCTTCAGGCCTCTCCCCCCACTGCTCTGGGATCTCAGGCTCCCAAATCCAGTGCCCTAAGGAGAAGGAGAAAGAGGAATAGGCAGAGGTCAGGAGCATGGTAAGCTCTATCCTTTCCTGGATTCAGAGATCTTAAGCAACTTGGAAGACAGAGATGCCATCCCTGAGTCCCTAAATGGACATAGGTCATTAGAGATCAGAGAACAGACAAACAGCACTCAAGTAGAGTGTAACTCAACCCCACACTTGGAGACAAATGCACGGCATTTGAGGAAGTGCCTGAAACTCACCTAGAGGATGGCATTGCCTTTGAAAAAGGAAACCAAGACCAGATTTATGAGCCTGCCACCAAACTGAAATAATTAGCTCAATTTTCTGGGCCATTGCAGCAGACTTTCAAGCTCTGCTTTAAGAATGGATAATTTACACGAGAGGAAAGCGTGCAAGCTTTACTATGCATTTATTAGCATACCGCAAGCATCTATTTCAAGACTAATGGAGATGTGTCTCAGTTGGTTAAATAAATAAATACATAAATAAATAAATAAAAGCATCAAGACTTTAGCAAGCCTTGCAGAAGTGGGTAACATGTGAGGGAGAAACTCCAGCTGGGGCCCATGTCCTCCCATTGGGAATTGTCTATCCAGACAGGGAGACTCTGCTGGGCTACTCCCAGAGGGCACAAAAGGAAGACCTTTCTATGGGTTCAACACTAACGCCTGTCTTACATCTGGAACCAGGACCTTTTGCAATTCAGCAGAAATCTGCTGGGAACCCGATGAGTGCCAGACTTGGTCTGGGATCTGTGGATATTAGATGAGTTAGGTATAAGCCCTGCCCTTGAGGAACCACAGTCTAGCTGGGAGGACAGTTATCTTAACACCCATGTAGGGCACAGTACAATCACAGGCAGGAGGTGCATAGAGGTTCTTTGTGAATTAATTAATGAACAGTTAATGAATGACTAATGATGCTAGCAGTATGCACACGGTGCCTAAGTTCTCTGACTGTCCTCACCTGCCAAAGGTGTACTGGACAAGGTGAGCATAGTGATTATCACCCACAACAATTTTAAGAGTGAAGGCAACCTATGGAAAAATGCAAATGCACAAGGACAACAGGAGTAACTAGAACTGTGGTAATCAAACTGAGATTGTACGGTCATCCGAACTATGGGAAAGTGGGAAAGTGGAAATACAGGGAAGTATAACATGGGAAGAATGTTTACTTTTTCTCCACTCATTTCTTAAATGTTTAATTTTTTTAAAGTTTTAACTGTGGTAAAACGTACACACAATAAAATTTGCCATGTTACTTTTAAGGGTACAGTTCAGTAGCATTAAGTACATTCACACTATTGTGCAGTCTTCAAAACTCTCTTTACCTTGCAAAACTAAAACTCCATGCCCATTCAGGGATAGCACCCCATTCCCCCTCCCTCTGGCCCCTGGCAACCCTGCTTTCTGTTTCTATAGATTAGACTACTTAGATGCCTCATGTAAATGGACTCACACAGTATTTGTCTTTTTTGTGTGGCTGGTTAATTTCATTCAGCACGATGTCCTCAAGGTTCTTCTACTCATTCTTGATAAGTGTTATCACAGCATCAAATTCACACTTGCAGTGACATCACTGAGAACTAAAGGCTATGCAGTCATTGCATCATTGCTATTCTCAGCTGACCAGATTTAGTTTGAGCTTTTCTTTCTTTTGTTTGCTTTGCATCAGCTACATTGCAGGAATTCTTAGACTATTAAAGTGCAGGTTCCATTGTGGAAAAAGACAAGTTGTTCACAAAGCCTTCGATAGCTCATAGTCTTGTTGCTAATTGAAGAATAACCAGACCAGGGCTTCCTGGGACTGGCAGGCTGGGCCCACTGGCACATTATTGTTTCAATGATACTTACTCTGTGGGGGATTTTGTTTGTTCATAGGCTTCTAAATTTGGGGTTCATGGCTATTTTATAAGTGTATGTAATCCTCAATTTTCTTATGAATTGCATATCTATGTTTTATTTAAAAGTGTATCATTCCTGTGATTATTACATATGGCATGACTGTAACAAAATATCTCATGTACCCTATCAATATACACACCTACTATGTGCCAATAAAATTTTTAAAAAGAACTTTTTATAGTTTAAGTTCTGGGATACATGTGCAGAACGTTCAGGTCTATTACATAGGTATACACATGTCATGGTGGTTTGCTGCCCCCATCAACTCGTCATCTACATTAGGTATTTCTCCTAATGCTATCACTCCCCTAGTCTCCCAACCCTCAGCATGCCCCAGTGTGTGATGCTCCCTCCCTGTGTCCATGTGTTCTCTATTGAACTCCCGCTTAGGAGTGAGAACATGCTGTGTTTGGTTTTCTGTTCCTGTGTTAGTTTGCTGAGAATGATGGTTTCCAGCTTCATCCATGTTCCTGCAAAGGACAGGAAGTCATCCTTTTTTATGGCTGCATAGTATTTTATGGTGTATATGTGCTACATTTTCTTTGTCCAGTTTATCATTGATGAGCATTTGGGTTGGTTCCAAGTCTTTGCTATTGTGAATAGTACTGCAATAAACATATGTGTGCATGTGCCTTTATAATAGAATGATTTATAATCTTATGGGTATATACCCAGTAATGGGCCAAATGGTATTGTTGGTTCTAGATCCTTGAGGAATCGCCATACTGTCTTCACACAATGGTTGAAATAATTTATGCTTCCACCAACAGTCTAAAAGCATTCCTATTTCTCCACAACTTCTCCAGCATCTGTTGTTTCCTGACTTTTTAATGACCACCATTCTAACTGCTGTGAGATGGTATCCCACTGTGGTTTTGATTTGCATTTCTCTAATGACCAGTGATGATGAGCTTTTTTCATGTTTGTTGGCCACATAAATGTCTTCTTTTGAGAGCTGCCTGTTCATATCCTTTGCCCACTTTTTGATGGGGTTGTCTTTTTCTTGTAAATTTGTTTAAATTCCTTATAGATTTTAGATATTAGCCCTTTGTCAGATGGATAGATTGCAAAAATTTTCTCCCATTCTGTAGGTTGCCTGTTCACTCTGATGATAGCTTCTTTTGCTGTGTAGAAGCTCTTTAGTTTAATTAGATCCTATTTGTCAATTTTGGCTTTTGTTGCCATTGCTTTTAGTGTTTTAGTCATGAAGTCTTTACCCATGCTAATGTCCTGAGTGGCACTGCCTAGGTTTTCTTATAGAGTTTTTATGGGTTTAGGTCTTACGTTTAAGTTTTTAATCCATCTCAACTTAATTTTTGAATCAGATGTAAGGAAGGGGTCCAGTTTCAGTTTTCTGCAAATGGCTAGCCAGTTTTCCCAGCACTATTTACTGAATAGGAGATCCTTTTCCCATTGCTTGTTTTTGTCAGGTTTGTTGGAGGTCAGAAGTGTGTAGATGTGTGGCATTACTTCCGAGGCCTCTGTTCTGTTCCATTAGTCTATATGTCTGTTTTGGTACCAGTATGATGCTGTTTTGGTTACTGTAGCCGTGTAATATAGTTTGAAGTCAGGTAGCATGATGGTTCCAGCTTTGTTCTTTTTGCTTAGAATTGTCTTGGCTATATGAGCTCTTTTTTGGTTTAATATAAATTTAAAGTTTTTTCTAATTCTGTGAAGAAAGTCAATGGTAGCTTGATAGAGACAGTAGTGAATCTATAAATTACTTTGGCAATATGGCAATTTTCATGATATTGATTCTTTGTATCCATGAGCACGGAATATTCTTCCATTTGTTTGTGTTCTCTCTTATTTCCTTGAGCAGTGGTTTGTAGTTCCCCTTGAAGAGTTCCTTCATATCCCTTGTAAGTTGGATTCCTAGGTATTTTATTCTCTTTGTAGCTATTGTGAATGGAAGTTCACTCATGATTTTGCTTTCTGTTTGTCTATTATTGATGTATAGAATTCTTGTGATTTTTGTACATTGATTTTGTATCCTTAGACTTTGCTAATGTTGCTTATCAGTTTAAGAAGATTTTGGACTGAGATGATGGGGATTTCTAAATATAGAATCATGTCATCTGCAAACAGAGACAATTTGACTTCCTCTCTCCCTATTTGAATGCCCTTTATTTCTTTCTCTTGCCTGATTGCACTGGCCAGAACTTCCAATACTAGGTTGAATAGGAGTGGTGAGAGAGGGCATGTTTGTCTTGCGCCGGTTTTCAAAGGGAATGCTTCCTGCTTTTGGCCATTCAGTATGATATTGACTGTGGGTTTGTCATCAATAGCTCTTATTATTTTGAGATACATTCCATCAATACCTAGTTTATTGAAAGTTTTTAGCATGAAGGGCTGTTGAACTTTGTCAAAGGCCTTTTCTGCATCTATTGAGATAATCATGTGGTTTTTGTCATTGGTTCTGTTTATGTAATGGATTACTTTTATTGATTTGCATATGTTGAACCAGCCTTGCATCCCAGCGATGAAGCCAACTTGATCGTGGAGGATAAGCTTTTTGATGTGCTGCTGGATTCGCTTTGCCAGTATTTTATTGAGGATTTTCACATTGATGTTTATCAGGGATATTAGCCTGAAATTTTCTTTTTTTGTTGTGTCTATGCCAGGTTTTGGTATCAGGATGATGCTGGCCTCACAAAATGAGTTAGGGAGGAGCCCCTCTTTTTCTATTGTTTGGAATATCAGAAGGAATAGTACCAGTTCCTCTCTTTGTACCTCTGGTAGAAATCGGCTGTGAATCCATCTGGTCCTGAGGTTTTTTGTTGTTGTTAGACTATTAATTACTGGCTCAATTTCAGAACTTGTTATTGGTTTATTCAGGGATTCGACTTCTTCCTGGTTTAGTTGTGGGAGGGTGTATGTGTGCAGGAATTTATCCATTTCTTCTAGATTTTCTAGTTTATTTGTGTAGAGGTGTTTATAGTATTCTCTAATGGTAGTTTGTATATCTGGGGGATCACTGGTGATCTCCTTTTTATCACTTTTTATTGTGTCTATTTGATTCTTCTCTCTTTTCTTCTGTATTAGCCTGGCTAGCAGTCTATCTATTTTGTTAATTTTTTCAGAAAACCAGCTCCTGGATTCATTGATTTTTTGAAGGGTTTTTCTTGTCTCTACCTCCTTCAGTTCTGCTCTGATCTTAGTTATTTCTTGTCTTCTGCTAGCTTTTGAATTTGTTTGCTCTGACTTCTCTAGTTCTTTTAATTGTGGTGTTAGGGTGTCCGTTTTAGATCTTTCCTGCTTTCCCCTGTGGGCATTTAGTGCTATAAATTTCCCTCTAAACACTGCTTTAGTTGTGTCCCAGGGATTCTGGTATGTTATGTTTTTGTTCTCATTGGTTTCAAAGAACTTATTTATTTCTGCCTTAATTTCGTTATATACCCAGAAGTCATTCAGGAGCAGGTTGTTCAGTTTTCATGTAGCACTGTGCTGGAAGATCCAGTGCTCTCTTTAGAACCAGCAGGCAGGAATGTTTAAGTCTGCTGAAGCTGCGCTCACAGCCGCACCTTCCCCCAGGTGCTTGGTCCCAGGGAGATGGGAGTTTTATCTATTAACTCCAGACTGAAGCTGCTGCCTTTCTTTCAGAGATGCCCTGCCCAGAGACGAGGAATCTAGAGAGGCAGTCTGGCTACAGCGCTTTCCAGAGTTATGGTGGGCTCAGCCCATTTCAAACTTCCTGGCAGCTCTGTTTACACTGTGAAGCGAAAACCGCCTACCAAACGCTCAGTAATGGTGGACGTCCCCCTCCCCACCAAGCTCTCGATAGTACCAGGTCAATTCAGACTGCTGTGCTGGCAGTGAGAATTTCAAGCCAGCGGATCTTGACTTGCTGGGCCCCATGGTGGTGGGATCCACTGAGCTAGACCACTTGGCTCCCTGGCTTCAGCCCCCTTTCCAGGGAAGAGAATGGTTCTGTTTCCCTGGCGATCCAGGTGCCACTGGAGTATGGAAAAAACTCCTATAGCTAGCTTAGTGTCTGCCTAAACGACTGCCCAGTTTTGTGCTTAAAACCTAGGGCCCTGGTGGTGTAGGAGTCTCCTGGTCTGCAGATTGCAAAGACTGTGGGAAAAGCATAGTATCTCGGCCAGAATGCACCTTTCCTCTGGGCACGGAAGTCCCTCGGGGCTTCCCTTGGCTAGGGGAGGGAGTTCCCTGACACCCTTCTGCTTCCTGGGTGAGGCAACGCCCCACCCTGCTTCAGCTTGCCCTCCATGGGCTGCACCCATTGTCTAACCAGTCCCAATGAGATGAACTGGGTACCTCAGTTGGAAATGCAGAAATCACCTGCCTTTTGCATTGATCTCACTGGGAGCTGCAGACTGGGAGCTGTTCCTATTCGGTCATCTTGCCAGCCGCCCCTAGAAAAAAAATTTAAAAAGTGTATCATTCTAAATAATAAACTGTAGAGCAGTACATACAATAGAGAGGTTGGTAGATAGATAGATGGATAGTTAGATATTAAGACTGAATATGTATTTATGTCTGTAAAGGTATAATCCACTTATAACTGTACCTAACTCTAGGAAATAATTTTTTAAAACTCCATGTGACTTTATACTACATTTATTAATAACTCATATTTAATTTAAAATTATTTACAAAGCTATCATTTACAGCCCAGAATGCACTTATCCTTGAGGCCATCCATTTATCTATCCATTCATTCATCTAATCAGTCAACAAATATGGCACACCAGGAACCATTCTAGATACCAGGATGTGGAAGAAACAAGACAGATTAAAATCTTGCCCTAGAAGAATTTACTTTTAAAAACAAGGACAAAGAGACAGATAATAAACAACCAAACAAATAAAAATAACTTCTGAGAGCAGTAAATACTCTTAAGACAATGAAATATTTTAATGTAATAGAGTATCTGGAGGTGGGGTGTGGAGGATGGATTTTTTGGAGAATGTTAGGAAATAACTTTTGAAGACAGGAATGTGGAAGATGGAGACCTGGAAGGACAGCCTCCCAGAAAGGCGAAATGGCACCGTTAATGTCAGAGTTGGGAAGGCTGGCATGGACCAGAGCAAGCAGAGGAGAAGATGGTGAATAATGAGTGTATCCCTGATGGGCATGAGGCTCGTCTGAGGGATTTATGAGGGAGGCAAGAATTGGCAATCACAGAGCACTGGGCAGTTCTGCACTAGTAAGTGGAACACCCTGGCGGTCCTGGAAGCCACAATGATTCCACTGAGTGAAGTGAAGTGGTCTCCTAAGAGCACGTGGAGGTGGGGAAGGGGAGGGAGTTGATGGATGTAGTGATTCATGCTTCGGGCCTGAGTTTGAATCCTGGCTCTGGCTGGGGAATCGCCTATTCACCCTGGGATTCTGTTTTCTCATTTATAAAACTTTGGGGGTGGTTACAAGGTCTATTTCACAGGGTGATGGTAGATTTTAAATGAGCCAGGGCACCCACAGTGGCTGACATTCAGAACCGAACAGCCGTTTGATTACTCTGAGACTTACTGCTCTGAAAATCACCTAGCCAGGGATCCAGACTGGTGGGGCATATAGACAGCACTTGCTGGATGAATGTAGGGGGAATCAGCTGCTTCGTGTGGTTATGCTCACACTTGTTAGGGTTCAGTAGCTCCTAAGAAACTAAAGCCACATGACAGATAGGAGCCACTAGGAACCTGGCACCTGTAGGTTCCTAGTGGCTCCTAGGAATTTCAGCCTGTAACCATGGACATCACAGAGTTACTAAGTCAATGGGCTTGGTTGCTTATGTGTGTGTTAGTTATGTTCTTTAACCATACATTCTGTGTGGATCCTACATTCCCTTAGTACACCTGTACCATGCCTACATTCTGGGGTAATCACAGAAACTACTCTCTGCTCAGAGGAAAAGGGACTGGGGTCCTGATTGTCTCTTGTGAGACGAGAAAGATGGAGGCAAGCAGAGGTCTGCAGAGAGGGAAACATCTGCAGGAAAGTGCAACCAGGGTCAAATGAGTGTGTGGGAGCTGGACTTCCATGTAAGGCAGAGGTCCCATTCATAAGAGCTCTTACTTTGAATCTTGGCTCTTTTGACTTACTGACTTGTGCCCTCTATTGAGTTATTTACTAGCATGAGCCTTGGCTTCCATATCTGTGGAGTGAGGATGGTACCTTATTATTTTGGTATTACAGTTCCTGGATAATAAATTCACAGTTCTTAGAAGAGTTCAGGTACAGAGTGCTCAATTGCTCAATAACTGGTGGGAAGCCCCAGCACAGAGCTAACCCAGCCCACTCCGTAGCACTGTTAAGTGGACGTTATTGTCCCTGCTGTAGATGTGAGAAAATAGAGGCAACTGAACTTAAGTAATTTGAAGAAGACAAAGTTGCCAAGTGGTAGGAGCAGGTCTCAAATCCTAACCCATGCTCGTGATTATAGGTCTTGCCTCTCAAACTTGAATACGAGTAAAAAGGAGAAGAAATATGTTTTTCTTTGTTTATTATTTTTTATTACTTTAAATTCTGTGATACATGTGCTGAATGTGCAGGTTTGTTACATAAGTATACATGTGCCATGGTGGTTTGCTGCACTTATCAACTCGTCATGTAGGTTTTAAGCCCCACATGCATTAGGTATTTGTCCTAATGCTCTCCCTCCGCTTCCCCCCAACTCCCAATAAGCCCCAGTGTGTGATGTTCCCCTCTCTGTGTCCATGTGTTCTCCATTGTTCAACTTCCACTTATGAGTAAGAGCATGCGATGTTTGGTTTTCTGTTCCTGTGTTAGTTTGCTGATGATGGCTTCCAGCTTCATCCATGTCCCTGCAAAAGACATGAGCTCATCCTTTTTAATGGCTGCATAGTATTCCATGGTGTATGTGTGCCACATTTTCTTTATCCAGTCTATCATTGATGGGAGTTTGTGTTGGTTCCAAGTCTTTGCTATTGAAAGTAGTGCTGCAATAAACATACATGTGCACATGTCTTTATAGTAGAATGACTTATAATCCTTTGAGTATATACCCAGTAATGGAATTGCTGGGTCAAATGGCATTTCTGGTTCTAGACCCTTGAGAAATCGCCACACTGTCTTCCATAATGGTTGAGCTAATTTACGTTTCCACCAACAGTTTAAAAGTGTTCCTTTTTCTCCACATCCTCGCCAGCATCTGTTGTTTCCAGACTTTTTAATGATTGCCATTCTAGCCAGAGTGAGGTGATATCTCATTGTGGTTTTGATTTGCATTTCTCTAGTGACCAGCGATGATGAGCTTTTTTCCATATATTTGTTGGCTGCATAAATGTCTTCTTTTGAGAAGTGTCTGTTCATATCCTTTTCCCACTGTTTGATGGGATTGTTTGTTTTTTCTTGTAAATTTGTTAAATTCCATGTAGATTTTGGATATTAGCCCTTTGTCAGATGGGTAGATTGCACAAATTTTCTTCCATTCTGTAGGTTGCCTGTTCACTCTGATGATAGTTTCTTTTGCTGTGTAGAAACTCTTTAGTTTAATTAAATCTCATTTGTCAATTTTGGCTTTTGTTACAATTGCTTTTGGTGTTTTCATCATGGAGTCTTTGCCCATGCCTATGTCCTGAATGTTAAGAAATATGTTTTAAGGTGATATAATGACAATGCTTGGGACAATGTGAAACATTATGCATATGTAGGAGAGAAGGCATTGCTCATAATCCCCTGTCAGCACAAGACTCTGCCCAGAAACAGAAACACAGCCTACGGTGCTGCATGGTTGGGTATGCAGTCTCCAAAATGTTGCTGCACGTGGAAAACATTGAATGAGGAGGCTTTCTCAGATGATGTTGTCCTGGCCCCCTCAGTCCCCAGGACAATGTGGACAGGGTTCCATGCATGAGTGCTAGAGTGTCTAGGGACCTTGTTTTACAGTTTCATCTCTTGACCTGCTCTGAAATCTTGACGCTGCTAACACAACTCAGAGCATCACTCTACATCAACTTCCCATGGAACTCTGTCTTCCAAGCATCAGCACACGCACTGGCATCCTTCCAACTGTCCAGCACATGAACTCAATCCTGCGTTTACTCACACTTAATAATGGTTTCCTCTCTTACACTCTTAAAACCAGACTTTGGTGTGCAAGGAGTTCTCCAGTCCAGTAGATTTGGGATCTGTGGTTGGTTTTATTTGTTAATCAAAAAATCAGTTAAGCAAAGAACCACAAAAATAATATTTGGATATCATAAATATTTTATTTTACTTTAAAACATATACATGAATATTTGGTTAGTAATCTTGTGACATAAAGCTAAAGCCTCTTCTGAGGTGTGGGCCCAGTAGGAGTCCCATTATGTCCCTCTTGCATAACACATGTCTAAGCTGCATCCTCTATACATTCCATTGTTAGCTTTTTTAAAACAGACTCAGAACTTTAAAACGATTGTCAAGCATTCTGATTGTCGAATTTTAGTGGCTATTTCCCGTTTTAGTTCCCCAATAGGTTACAGCTACTTGGAAATACTGAATTTGGTAGCATTATTTTTTAGTGGCTATGCTCAATAAGTCTTTCCACATCTTGCAACTTAATTTTTCACAGGGATTTCTTCTGGGTATTTACCCACAGGAAAAGAAGTCATTGTACACAAAGGGTACTTACACATGCATGTTTATAGCAGCACAATTCACAATTGCAAAATCATGGAACCAACCCAAATGCCATCAATCAACAAGTGGATAAAGGAATCGTTGTGTATATATATGATTGAATACTACTCAGTCATAAAAAGAAATGAATTCATAGCATTTTCAGTGACCTGGACGAGATTGGAGACGATTATTCTAAGTGAAGTAACCCAGGAATGGAACACCAAACATTTTACGTTCTCACTGATATGTGGGAACTAAGCTATGAGGACGCAAAGGCATAAGAATGATACTATGGACTTTGGGGAATTGGGCGTAAGAGTGGTGGGGGCGAGGGACAAAAGACTGCAAATAGGGGGCAGTGTATACTGCTCGGGTGGTGGATGCACCAAAATCTCACAAATCACCACTAAAGAACTTACTCATGTAACCAAATACCACCTGTACCCCAATAACTTATGGAACAATAATAAAATAAATAAATAAAAATAAAACTAGCTACAAAATTAAAAAAAAAATTTCATGGGAGTGACAACTCATTCGTACCCCTCATTGATTTGAATAAATTTGCTTATAATAAATAACTTTGATAACAAGTGCAAGAGTTATAAATAGATATGAAGAAAATGAAGACAGACCCCTGACAAGCATCCAGCTTACATTAGGTGGGGAGGTAGAGCCAGAGAGGCCCAGGGAGCAGGAGCTGTGCCTGCCTTCTTCATGCGTACAGCAGAGTGGACTATGTCCGGGAGTCCAGAGAATCAGCTGAGGGGCTGCTTGAGAAAGCTTCAGAGTACGTGGTGACCATTTTCTTAGAATGCACTCCCCAGCAGTTCACCCGACCGTCTTCTTCTAATTCTTTATTTGTACTTTAGCTGTCTCCTCTGCTAAACCTTTCCTGTCTTTATTCCAAGACTACCTTTCCTAGATACTTCAATTGCACCTAGAACTTGCCATTAATATCAAACTTAAAACATCACATTGCAATTGTGTTTCCATTTTTAATCTTTGCTACTAAATTATAATTTCCTTCAATCAGGTCCTGTATCTGTATCTGATTTACCATTATTTTCCCAGAGTCCATCATAATGTCTTTCTCATTGCAAATATAAGTGTTTATGAAAGAACAGACAAACCTAAAATGGCCCAGTCCTTCTGGACCAACAAACAAACAAACAAACCCACAAAACCTAGACTAAGCTTTCAAAGCTTGTTCTTCTTAACTGATACCTTTCAGTCAACTTTACCTGCCCAAATACTGTTTATTCTACGATCAACACGTGCAACGCTGCTTTAAATTTTCACTGGGCACCTTGGGTGGCCAAAGTGGGCGGATAACGAGGTCAGGAGATCAAGACCATCCTGGCTAACACGGTGAAACCCCATCTCTACTAAAAATACAAAAGTTAGCCAGGCATGGTGGCGCACACCTGTAATCCCAGCTACTTGGGAGGCTGAGGCAGGAGAATCGCTTGAACCTGGGAGGCGGAGTTTGCAGTGAGCCAAGATTGTGCCACTGCACTCCAGCCTGGGAGACAGAGCAAGACTCCATTTCAAAAAAAAAATTGTTTTTTTTCTTCACTGGGAACCTCCTCACTGCTGTTCTAGATCCACTGAATTTTCTCTTGGCTTTAGTGTCCTGGTTATGCCTCCCAGTTCCTCTCCTTGACCTGGTGTTGGGATCTGACTTTCCCGGGCATCTGGATTGAATCCACCCTTCTAGCTCTTCCCACGTTGGTAGATTTGAGAGATAATATGCTGTCTGGCACTGGTCCTGGTGATTCAACCCTCCCTGTCTATGCCTGCCCTCACCAGTGTTGGCCTCAAGGGACAACAGTTGTAGGTGGGCTAGAGAGTTCTTTGGTGATGCTGTACCTGATGATCTCATACAAGTGTCCCCAAAGCAAGTGCATCCCCTGTGACAACTTCCTAAATTGGGGTTCCTTAATTTTCTAGGGTAGCCCCTCTTAAGTCTTAAATTCAAAGCCAAAGTCTGGACCAAAGTCTTAGAGGACCAAACAGAAGTTTTAAAATTCCCTGTACTATGTCTACCAGAAGGTTGAGAAACTTATTTGCTAGAAAGATTACTTGTCTCTTGACCTGTGACGCTAGAGTCCTCACAGTGGGATTTCAGGTCTTCTTCATGATAGGTGGACACAGTAGGCAATGTTCACAGTGAAAGGACTGGTCAGGTAACCATGAGGAAAACGTGCCCCAAGTTATGCAGAAATACTTGCTTGTAGCAAATATCAAGGCCTAGAAAATCAGAATTCTGTATCAACCCAGGTGTTTAAATTTGATCAACCAAGACTACAACCTAATGCCTCTCAACAGGCCATTTCCCCACCAAGAACCCTTGGTTTGTGTATGTTGCAAACTTCTCCATGTCATCACGTAGCCTGGGATTCCAGTATGTGTTATTTTTTCCTTCTTAGATTGGTTGCTTTCGCTTAGATTGATGGCCTTAGGGCAGTTTTAAATGGCTGTCTTGTAATACGATCAGGTAAGAATATCTGGGAAACCTTTTATGTTTTAATTGGTAATGGTTATGCCAATAATTCTTGATGAATACACTGAAGCCAGGAGTCCCCTTTTTGCATTGTGTTTATACTTCACATCAACCAGGAACACAATCTGAGAAGTTTTCCCTGGACCAAGGGAGAAAGAATATAGCTCCAGGAAGGAATCAAGCCTGGTTAACTCTCAGTGAAGGGAAATGGTGTCTGATCTTGCTAATTACTGCTTCAAGTATTAAAGTCTCTAAACAGAATGTATGTGTGCATGTGGGTGCACACACACACACACAGCCCACCACCGACAATAGTAACAACCTCCATGAGAGGAAACCATACTTCCATAAGCACAATTGAAAGATTTCTGAACCTCAGACCAGAGAGCCACATGATTTTTCAGTCAATCATTGTCTCTCTTGCACTCCCAAGACTGTGCTGTGAGAAAAACTAAGGCATCACATGGCATCCATGGGCTCAGCCCAGTCCCATTGCAACAGTCATGGCTCCGCACATGAGAAAAACTATAGAGAGAACTGGGACCTGGGAAGGAATAGGCAGTCTTGAGTGGCAAAGAACTTGGAGCAAGAGAGGGACTGGAGTAGAGCTGAAAGCACCATGAAGGCCTCTCCTGCATGAGCTGCTAAGTTAGCTCTGGTCTGCACCTCCCAAACACATCTGACCATGGGATTAAAATTGCAATGTTCTGATAAAACACTAATTAAGGGTTAAGAAGACAGAGTACATACTTGCCTCAAAATAGGAAAAATCAAAATTTTAATATTTTGGAATCTGTAATAGAAAAAAAACACACCAATTAAAAAATACTTTTCCACAACATACATTTTGGTTGTTTATAGTAAGTATAACATTCCCTCATTCCCACTTTGAATCTTCCTTTCTCCATCCTGAGAGGCAGTGCATGCTGAGATCCGAGCCTCTCTTTATCAGAGGGTTCAGAGAACTGGCCACCAGCTGGATTGAAGACTGAAGGAGATGGCGCTGTCCACCTCTTCTTCCCCCATGGGACTGGAGCCAGTTCTCTGCCCAGCTGAGAGACAGCTCCCACATGGGTACCGCTGGGCTTCCAGAGGACTCCCCCTGCAGACTCACTCCCAGCCCTGACTCACTCCTGGGCTCTTCCTGAAGACCAGCATCAGCAAGTCCCAGCCCAGCCCTCTCTCCGGGGCTTGCCCTGTTGAAATGCTCCTCCTGGCACTCACCTTCAGCCATAGGTGCCAGGAGGGAACAGCAGCAAAGACGAAGGAGCCCCTCCTGGGCTTCAGCTGCCTGTTTATTAAAGTAGCTTAAATTAAATGCACTTCAGAATGTGAGAATTAATTGTTTTCAATTAAAAAAATATTTTTAGAGAGTCGTAGGTTCAAATGCAGTGGTAAGAAACACTACAGAGATTCTCCAGTTTCCTCTAGTGGTAACATCTTACATACGAATAGCTGTCATAACCAGAAATTGACATTGATCGAACCATCGACTTTATTGAAATTTCACCAGTCTCACATGCACTCATTTGTGTGTGTGTGTGTGTTTGGTTTCATGCAGTTTTCTCACGTGTCCAATCATGTGACTGCCACAGTCGAGATAAAGAGCAGTTCCGTCACCAGGAGGGTCCCTGGTGTTACCTTTCTAATTGTTTTCTCTTCAGCCAGGTGTGTGCAGGTGACACCTGAGAGTCACTGAGTGTGACTGCATCATGGCAAATGGTGTCAGCATGTGGTATGTACCCAACGTTTGTATCCCTCAAATTCACATGTTAAAATCCTAGTGCCCAAGGTATTAATGCCAGGATATTTGAAGGTGGGGCCATTGGGAAATGATTAGGTCATTAGGGAAGAATTCTTATGAAAGGGATTAGTGCCCTTAATAAAGGGACCCCGGGGACTTGGTCACCTCTTCCACCATGTGGGGACATAGCCAGAAGGCGCCATCTGTGAACCAGGGAGCAGTTCTTCACCAGACATCAAACTGCTAGTGCCTTTGTCTTCTACTTTCCAACCTCCAGAACAGCGAAGAAGAAATGTTTGTTGCTTAAGCCTCCCAGTCTACGATAGTTTTGTAATAGCAGCCTGCACCACTGTTTCCTCTCCTCTCCCTGCAGGGGATCTTTGGAATGGGGGAAGGGGATCAAAGAGTCACCTTGCCCCTCAACATCAACCAACAAAGAGTGCACAGATGAGAGGAAAAACAGGTTTAGTTAAGAGATCCCCACCCCCGCCCCCGCCCCCGTCATGGGGATGGAAAGTCACATAACTTCCCAGACTGTTTCCACACCTTTGAAATGAGGACTAGGTTGTGCCTGCCAGAGAGCACAGGGCTCCTGGGACCCACGGGGAGGTCCTCTCTGTAGATGGCCTTTGAACTTTGGTCCATTCCTTTCACAGGATGACTCCAGAATTCAGGGAGCACATGATGCCAGATTCACAGATCACCTGGTATCAGCCATGTGTGGGAGAGAAGGACCAGTTCAGCAGCTACTCACTCCTCGGGGCAGATGGCTTCCTGGTTATGCATTTTGACCCAAGGCTTCCTCAGCTGGCTGAGACCAGAGTCCTCACAGACCTGGGAGATTGACACATGGTGCCAGGTGGCCATGGAACCTCCTTCCTGGACTCAGGACTTCCTCAGTGTGAATCTGGGAAAGCTGTTCCTGGAGTCCCCAGCCCATGAGGCTCAGATTTCTGATGCACAGCCTTCTCCCTAAGCCTCATGGACTTGGACTTGCTGTGATTCCCACAGTGACCTCATCAGCCCCTGTCACAGGAACAAAAAATATGCCAGCACCGCCCTTAACTTTATAGGTCTTGGCAAGGTGTGAAACACTTGGTTTTCACAAATGTCTTGGTCTTCTGAAATTCTAGGGGAAGTGTGCCAAAAAATGGCATCACTGTCCACAGTCCAGGACTCGGAGGAGGTTACTTCACACACTTGCCAACTCAGGTGTGTGAAGAACAATTGAGGTAGTGTTCTAAGCTGTTTCTGTGTATTCTCTCAATCCTCACGGCATCTCAATCAGGTAGGCGCTGTCATCTTGACATTTTGCTGATGAGGAAACTGAGGAACAGAGAGGTTGAGTAAATTATCCCAAATTACACAGCTAATTGAGAGAGCTTGAGGCTGTCCCAAATGACAGCGATGGCTCCCAATTGCTTCAACTTCTTATTCAAAATAATGTCTACCATACAGACTTTTTCTCTTTCTCTCACTGACAACTTACTAGCCATCAAGTTAGAAATTTGAGAGAAAAATAAATAAGATAGAGGATTGTATCGCCTTTCACTGCACATCCTTTTAAATCTCCAACTCAGAGTGGAGGCGTTGGGGGCAGCCTGGGGTCAGGGGGAGCAGAGGTGTGACATCCAGAGGGAATTCAGGGAAGATTCCCAGCGAGCAGGCCCATTCCTCCTCAGATGTGCCTATTTGTCCCAGAAGCAGCAGAGCGTGTCCCTCTGGGAGTTTCTCACCTCCTGCTTGAAAGCCCTGGCCTGTACTCTTCTGCCTCTGCCCCGCAGACCCAGGCTGAGCCCTGAGATGAGGATGGGCTGAGCTTCTCTGTAGGCAGCCGCAGCCCATCCCCATACATATGGAGGAGACCCAGTGGACAGGCCTCTCACCCTGCTGCTACCACCAAGCCTGCGCAGCTGGGTGCTGAGGACAGGCTGACTCAGGAACCCACACATCCAAACAACACTGGGGCGCGCTTGGATGGGTTCCACACCAAAAGTTGCTGAGTGCAGGGCGGACTGGATGGAGTAGAGACGCCTCAACAGCTTGGGCTAGAAGTAGGCCTGACAAGGCAGAAAGAGGCTCATGGGGTGGGATTTGGGACTCCTTAGCCAGGCCCAGGGCGTCAGTGCACAGTGAGAGGAATGGCTCCCACTGCGAGATACAGGCTGGACTCAGAAAACCACACACAGATGGGAAGGAAAGCGGGGAGCAGTGGGTAGCTCAGAGCCAGGACTTGGGTCTCTCCCAGGGCTTCTATGGGTCTGTATACCCCTCTCCCAGTGCGTGGGCTAAGCCCTATTCCACAGCAGTGATGAGGGAGGGACCAACCAAGGTGTGTGTGCCTTGGGGCCCTCATCTTGGCACCAACCTTTGGGGCCATGGTCTCCCCTGCATCCCTCCCACACCCATGTGTGCCCTGGGTTCAGGCAAACAATGAGTGGAGAAGCCTAGTGAGCTAGAAAACCCTGCTCTTGGAGTTGTCCCTGAGTCCCATCAGGCGCCGTATATCAGAGCTGCACACCTGCACTGGCAGAAGGAACAGGATCCCGGGCTAGAGGGAGCAGGCGACCTCAGAGCCCTCTTCACTGAAGCACTGGAGCCTGGGCAGGTTTCCATCAGCCGAGTCAAGTAATTGAGCTCAGATTAGATTAAATCCAGACACATCCCATGTTTAGTGCCAATTACTCATGGCCAGCAAGGGCGGACAAGGGGTCTGGACTGTGTCACGTCGTGCCTTCTTAGAGGCTGACTGCTCCCTACAGCTCAAGGTGAGCTGACCCGAAATAACAGCAGTCATGTCCCTGGCTGTGTTTCACCTCCACCTGGCACTTTGCATGGATCTGCTGATGCTCAGGTGGGGGGCTCCTCTGCACCCTGTTTACAATGGGGGTAGGAGCCTTGAACCCTCTGTCCTTGTCGTCATTGGCTGGGTTGGCAACAGAATGGAGGCCCACTCTGCCCACCTCACTCACCCAGGCACAGGGCACAGGTGGGCGTCTGGCCCCCACACACCCTGGGGAATCCCCATCACTATTTGGAGATTGCCACGTGGGTGAGGCGTGGGAGGCCAGGCAGGCAGGATGCAGGGGTGCTGTGATTTGTCATCTAGTGCTGAATTCACAGCTTGAGAAGAAAACAACCCAGATTTAAGCGCTTTGCCTCCCACTGGGAAACGGCTTTACTGTAGCCATGGCCTTAAGCCCAGGGCCGAGAAGCCCCAGCTGCACCCCCTTGGAGGCTGAGAGTGGCCTTCAAGCCAGCCCCAGCTCACAGCCCAGCTTGAAGGCACAAGCAGGGACAAGGTCAATGCAAGAAAAGCAATGAGTCCAGAGAAGGGCACTCAGGCTGGGGAGCTTGGCACTTGGAGTGGAATGAGTTATGAGTCTGAACAAGGGAAAACATTGGAGAGAAACTTGGGATGAAGCAGCAGGGCACTGGGTTGGGACTGGAGGTTTGGGAGGATGGCTCATCGCCCCTACAGAGGTAGAAGGGATCCAGTGGTGACCACAGCATAATTGGGAGTGTGACAAGGCCCAGAGTTGAGCTCTGCCTGTGAGGATAGAGAGGGGAAGAAGGCACCTTTGCTGAGATTTCTCTTCTCATGTTTCAATGCACCATTTTCCCATGGTTATTAATTACTGTTTTAGTGAATAAAGGCTGTATATTAGTTATTTGTTGCTGTGCAACCAGTTGCCTTAGAAAATAGCATCTCCAAACAGAAAAAATTAATTATCTCACACAGGCTTTGAGTGTCAGGAATCTGGGAGCAGCTCACTTGGGTGGTTGTGGCTCTGGTTTCTCAAGAGGTTGCAGTGAGGATGTTGGCTGGGGCTGCATCATCTGCAGACTCAACTGGGGCTGGAGGACCTGCTCTCATGATGGCTTCCTTCATGGCTGTTGGCTGGAGGCCAACCCACATGATAGGGGAGGAGTCTGCCTGTTGAAGAGAGTGTTCAAGAACTTGTGGACTTCTTTTAAACCAGCACAGGCTGGACAGTGCGTGTAATGGGACCATGTTGATACACCCAATGTGGAGATGAACAATGGCTAATCCTTCTAACATCTAGAGTGAATTTGCACAGGGTAATAATGGACTTAGGTAAGGCAAGTGAGCATTTTACTTTAGGAAGTGACAATCCCAGCTACAATGTGGTAAGTTGGTGCTTTTTTTCTCCTTTTGATATTCCCTTGCAAGCAATCTACAGAGTAGTTGTGTAGATGCAGGAGGAGGACGGAGCATTCCTGCGTTTAATTCGAAAGTTATGATGCGTGAATCAGCCCCAGTCTGAGCCTTGCAGGAATGCTAGATTTGGGACGTGTTAGCAAGTATCTTCCAGATGGGGTGGGGGAGGAGGACATGGGTGGAGCTCAGATGACAACCCACAGGCAAATCTTTTGGGACACTTTTAACAGGAAAAACTCACTGTCACCAAAGCTACATTCCACTTCTGAGCCATAAAACAGTTCTTGGCTCTTGGATTAACCAGTCTTCGACATTTGCCATCATGTCAGCGTTTGAAGCAACTGGGAGTTTTCTGGCTCTCCTTGGACCATTAGAGATCATCTGATACAAGCACAAATGCTGGCTCAGGATTTCTTTAATTCCCACAAAATTTTATCCTACATGGCTACATAGATGAAATGAAGACACCTTTAACTCCCCCTATTCAAGCTCTGCCTTTTGTGTTCCTAAGAGCTGTGGTCTGGGTGGGTGACAGTGGCTCAGAGAGCCATTGCTGTTATAAACAGAGGAGGGCCACATGCCTGTGACTTTATCTTCCCAAGAAGGAAAGAAGAAGAGGAAAAACAAACTGGATAATTTAAGAACATGTCAGCAATTTGGCAAAAGTCAGAGAAGTGAAAGAACCATATGAGTTCATAAATAAGCCACAGATCCCAGCTGGATTTAGTAAAAATCCCCAAAGGTTTTGTGTACTGACACCAGTCAGGTTGGTTTCATTTCATCTTAGCTCTTGCTGGAGGCCTGCGTGAATCAGGATGGATGGGGGGACGAGCAAACACAGGTTGTGGTAGAAAGGAAGAGTCCACTCCCAGAAGGCCTCTGAGCCAGAGGTGCGAGTCAGAAGGAGCTGGGCCACCACTGAGGCTGCCTGGACTATATTACCCATGGAGTCTATTAATGTGGTTGCATTTTCACAATGATGATGGTGAGCGTAGCAAGTTTGATGGCCAAGTGTCCCAAGAAAAAATTGCTTGGGGACAGGGAATGCACTTGCGTTGGGGCCCACCCAGGGTCTTTTTTTTTTCTTTTTTTTTTGAGACAGGATCTTGCTCTGTCTCCCAGACTGCAGTGCAGTGGTGCAATCTCGGCTCACTGCAACCTTCACCTCCCGGGTTCAAGTGATTCTTATGCTTCGGCCTCCCAAGTAGTTGGGACTACAGGTGTGTGCCAACACACCTGGCTAATCTGTATTTTTATTATAGTAGAGACGGGTTTTGCCATGTTGGCCAGGCTGGTCTTAAACTCTTGACCTCAGGTGATCTGCCCGTCTCAGCCTCCGAAAGCGCCACTCAGGATCTTGAACACCTGTGATACTTCAATCTGAGTCCAAAGGGAGATGCTCCTGCTTAGTGCACTGACCCTTAGATCTGGGTGCAGATAGAGAGCTGATGTCCCCGCACACCCTGCTCTGGCCTCTTCTTCTGCAGGTCATGGTGTCTGTGTACTAGAGACACAGGAAACACAGGAAAGACATCATCTTGCATCATGGGCCATCTGTCTTGTGTTGGAGGCAAGTTTCTCACCTTCGGCACAGAGACTCCCAATTTTTGCCACTTTCTCAGATTGTGTAGAAGAAGATAGGAGGTGCCTGCTGAATCCCTGGAACTTCCTGAACGGAGCTGGGAAACTGAGTGAGAGCTGAGACTTGACCCAGATTGCTCCATGGACAGCAAGAGTCAGGAGGAGGCAGCTGGTCTGCAGCCCTCCTCTCCTGGGCCATTCCACGAATCCTTACCTGGAGGTGTTGTGCTGAGTTAAGGTGGAATGTGCACGCATTTTATCACTTAATCCTCACAACAATCCTAAAAGGTAGTGATTATTCTTGTCTTCTTTACAGATGAAAAAGTCAAGCAGCAAGTTGTCTTGCCCAAGGACAGAGGCCTACCCAGTAAGTGGTCGAACCAGGACTCAAGCTCAGGCCTTTCACTCTCATACTTTGGCACCCTCATATCCACACACTCCTTGAAACAGTGCTCTGGATCTTTGGCCTGAGGAATCTCTGGGGACAAACCCAGCAAACAGATCTTGAATTGGCCCAACAGGCACACACAGGGATCAGAGCTGCATGGAGCAATTCAGTCAGGTGAATATTCAGTCCTGAGAATATTATCTTATATAGCAAAAGATGTAATTAAGGACCTTGAGAGGAGGAGCGTATCCTGGGTCATCCAGGGCCCTAAATGCCATGTATCCTATAGGAGAGAAGTCAAGAGACTTTTGACCCAGATCTGCACAGGGGACAAAGCCCTGTGAAGACAGAGAAGGCCTTGGAGAGACATGGCCACAGCCCAGGAACACCACAGAAGCTGCCAGAAGCTGGAAGAGGCCAGGAAGTCCTTTCACTAGAGCCTCAGTCAAGAGCACAGCCAGGCTGACACCTTGACTTCAGACTTCTAAACTCCAGGCCTGTAAGATGATAAAGTCCTGATAAAGCTGCTGGGTTTGTGGCCATTTGTTAGAGCAGCTGCAGGAACTAACACAGTGGGAAAAGCTCCTTCCCACCATGGCCTATTCCACCTGCACTTAACGTGGCCTGGGAAGGGCATGGGCTGATGACTGCCTGATTGCACCTGTGCAAACCAGTGAATGAGAAAATCAAGAAGCAGTCACCCAGGCCAGTTCTGAACGCCAACCCCAGCCCAGCATCACAACAAGCTGCAGAGCCTTCCTGGAGATGCTACCCAGGACCCAACATCCAGGGCATGGAAACCAAGACACCATGTGTCAGGCGTGGGAGGAGACCGAGGACATAGGATCCTTGGAAGCATACTGTTGTGCAACTCTGTTTTTAAATTAACATTCTGTCTGCTACTATGGGAAAAGTATTTCATTCCTCTTACTGGCTACATAGTATCTCATTGCAGGATGCCTTTAGAAAGAGGAAAGAGAAAGGTTGTGCCTGGACAACACAGTGAGACCCCATCTCTACCAAATAAACTTAAAAATAGCTGAGTGTGGTGATGCACACCTCTGGTCCTAACTATTCAGAAGGCTGAGAAGGGAGGATTGCTTGAGCCCAGAAAGTTGAGGCTGCAGTGAGCTCTGTTCCACCGCATTCCAGCCTGGGTGACAACAAGATCCTGTCTCTAAAAAATAAATAAATAGGAAGGGGCAACTGTGGGTGTGGCTTCAGCAGACTGAAACATTCCTGCCTTCCAGCTCTGAAGACAGCAGCAGATCTCCCAGCACAGTGCTCAAACTCTTCTAAAGGACAGACTGCCTCCTCAAGTGGGTCCCTGAACCCTGTGCCTCCTAACTGGAAGACACCTCCTAGCAGGAGTCGGCAGACACCTCATACAGGAGAGCTCCAGCTGGCATCTGGTGGGTGCCCCTCTGGGACAAAGCTTCCAGAGGAAGGAACAGGTAGCAATCTTTGCTGTTCTGTAGCCTCTGCTGGTAATACCCAGGCAAACGGGGTCTGGCGGGGACCTCCAGCAAACTCCAGAAGACCTGCAGCAGAGGGACCTGACTGTGAGAAGGAAAACTAATGAACAGGAAGGAATAGCATCAACATCAATAAAAAGGACATTCACACAAAAACCCCATCCGAAGGTCACCAGCATCAAAGAACAAAGGTAGGTAAATCCACAGAGATGAGGAAAAACCAGCACAAAAAGGCTGAAAATTCCAAAAACCAGAATGCCTCTTCTGCTCCAAAGGATAACAACTCACCAACAAGGGAAGAAAATTGGACAGAGAATGAGTTTCACAAACTGACAAAAGTAGGCTTCAGAAGATGGGTAATAACAAACTTCTCCGAGCTAAAGGAGCATGTTCTAACCCAAAGCAAGGAAGCTAAGAGTCTTGAAAAAAGGTTAGAGGAATTGCTAACTAGAATAACCAGTTTAGAGAAGAACATAAATGACCTGATGGAGCTGAAAAACACAGCATGAGAACTTTGTGAAGCATACACAATATCAACAGCCAAATCAATCAAGTCAAATAAAGGATATCAGACATTGAAGATCAAGTTAATGAAATAAAGCATGAAGACAAGATTAGAGAAAAAATAATGAAAAGGAGCAAACAAAGCCTCCAAGAAATATGGGACTATATGAAAAGACCAAACTACGTTTGATTGGTGCACCTGAAAGTAATGGGGAGAATGGGACTAAGCTAGAAAATACTGTTCAGAATATTATCCAGGAGAACTTCCCCAACCTAGCAAGACAGGCCACCATTCAAATTCAGGAAATACAGAGAAAACCACAAAGGTACTCCCCAAGAAGAGCAACCCCAAGACACATAATCATCAGATTCACCAAGGTTGAAATGAAAGAAAAAATGTTAAGGGCAGCCAGAGAGAAAGGTTGGGTTACCCACAAAGGGAAGCCCATCAGACTAACAGTGGATCTCTCTGCAGAAACCCAACAAGCCAGAAGAGAGTGGCGGCCAATATTTAACATTCTTAAAGAAAAGGATTTTCAACCTAGAATTTCATATCCAGCCAAACTAAGATTCCTAAGCAAAGGAGAAATAAAACCCTTTACAGACAAGAAAATGCTGAGAGGTTTTGTCACCACTAGGCCTGCCTTACAAGAGCTCCTGAAGGAGGCACTAAATATGGAAAGGAAAAACTGGTACTAGCCATGGCAAAAACATGCCAAACTGTAAAGACCATCAACACTATGAAGAAACTGCATCGACTAATGGGCAAAATCACCATTATGATGTTAATCATAATGACAGGATCAAATTGACACATAAAAATCTTAACCTTAAATGTAAATGGGTTAAATGCCCCCACTTAAAAGATACAGACTGGCAAATTGGATAAAAAGTCAAGACCCAGCAGTGTGCTGTATTCAGGAGACCCATCTCATGTGCAAAGACACACATAGGCTCAAAATAAAGGGATGAAGGAATATTTAACAAGCAAATGAAAAGCAAAAAAACAAAACAAAACAAAAATGCAGGAGTTGTAATCCTTGTCTCTGATAAAAGAGACTTTAAACCCATAAAGATCAAAAGAGACAAAGAAGAATATTACATAATAGTAAAGGGATCAAGGCAACAATAAGAGCTAACTATCCTAAATATATACACACCCAGTACAAGAGCACCCAGATTCATAAAGCAAGTTCTTAGAGACCTACAAACAGACTTAGACTTCCACACAATAATAGTGGGAGACATACACAAATCAATAAACGTAATCCATCACATAAACAGAACCAATGACAAAAACCACATGATTATCTCAATAGATGAAGAAAAGGCCTTCGATAAAATTCAGTAGCCCTTCATGCTAAAAACTCTCAATAAACTATGTATTGATGGGACATATCTCAAAATAATAAGAGCTATTGATGAAAAACCCATGGCCAATATCATACTGAATGGGCAAAAGCTGGAAGCATTCCCCTTGAAAATAAGCACAAGACAAGGATGCCCTCTCTCACCACTCCTATTCAACATAGTATGAGATGTTCTGGCCAGGGCAATCAGGCAAGAGAAAGAAAAAAGGCATTCAAATAGGAAGAGAGGAAATCAAATTGTCTCTGTTTGCAGATGGCATGATTGTATATTTAGAAAACTCCATTGTCTCAGCCCAAAATCTCCTTAAACTACAACTTCAGCAAAGTCTCAAGATACAAAATCAAAGTGCAAAAATCAGAAGCATTCCTATACACCAATAATAGACAAATGAAAAGCCAAATCATGAGTGAACTCTCTCTCTCATGATGCTCTCGCCATCAAGCTACCATTGATTTTCTTCACATAATCGGAAGAGACTACATTACATTTCATACGGAACCAAAAAGGATCCCACATTGCCAAGACAATCCTAAGCAAAAAGAACAAAGTTGGAGGCATCACGCTACCTGACTTCAAACTATACTACAAGGCTACAGTAACCAAAGAGCATGGTACTGGTACCAAAACAGAGACATAGACAAATGGAAGAGAACATAGGCCTCAGAAATAATGCTACATATCTACAACTATCTGATCTTTGACAAACCTGACAAAAACAAGCAATGGGGAAATGATTCCCTATTTAATAAATGGTGTTGGGAAAACTGGCTAGCCATATGCAGAAAACTGAAGCAGGACCCCTTTCATGCACCTTATACAAAAATTAACTCAAGATGGATTAAAGATTTAAACATAAGACCTAAAACCATAAAAACCTTGGAAGAAAACCTAGACAATATCATTGAGGACATAGGCATGGGCAAAGACTTCATGATGAAAACACCAAAAGCAATGGCAACGAAAGCCAAAATTGACAAATGAGATCTAATTAAACTAAAGAGCTTCTACATAGCAAAAGAAACCATCACCAGAGTGAACAGGCAACCTACAGAATGGGAGAAATTTTTTGCAATCTATCCATCTGACAAAGGGTTGATACCTACAAGGAACTTAAACATATTTACAAGAAAAAAACAATCAACCCCATTAAAAAATGGGCAAAAAGTGGGCAAAAGATATGAACAGACACTTCTCAAAAGAAGATATTTATATGGTCAACAAACATATGGAAAAAGCTCATCATCACTGGTCATTAGAGGAATGTAGATCAAAACCACAATGAGATACTATCTCGCACCAGTTAGAATGGTGATCATTAAAAAGTCAGGAAAAAACAGGTGCTGGAGAGAATGTGGAGAAATAGGAAAGCTTTTACACTGTTGGTGGGAGTGTAAATTAGCTCGACCATTGTGGAAGACAGTGTGGCAATTCCTCAAGGGTCTAGAACCAGAAATACTGTTTGACCCAGCAATCCCATTACTGGGTATATACCCAATGCATTATAAATCATTCTACTATAAAGATACATGCACATGTATGTTTATTACAGCACTATTTACAATAGCAAAGACTTGAAACCAACACAAATGCCCATCAATGATTGATTAGATAAAGAAAATGTGGCACATATACACCATGGAATACTATGCAGCCGTAAAGAAGGATGAGTTCACGTCTTTTTTTTTTTTTTTTTTGAGATGGAGTCTCACACTGTCACCCAGGCTGGAGTGCAGTGGCACAATCTCAGCTCAGTGCAAACTCCGCCTCCCAGGTTCACGTCATTCTCCTGCTTCAGCCTCCCGAGTAGTTGGAACTACAGGCACCTGCCACCACACTGGCCTAATTTTTTGTATTTTTAGTAGAGACGGAGTTTCACCATGTTAGCCAGGATGGTCTCGATCTCCTGACCTTGTGATCCACCCGTCTCAGCCCTGCAAAGTGCTGAGATTGCAGGTGTGAGCCACCATGCCCGGCCAAGTCCATGTCCTTTGCAGGGACATGGATGAAGCTGGAAGCCATCATTCTCAGCAAACTATCACAATCACAGGAAAACAAACACCACATGTTCTCAGTCATAAGTGGGAGTTGAACAATGAGGACACATGGACACAGGGAGGAAAACATCACACACCGGAGCCTGTTGGGGAGTGGGGGAATGGGGGAGGGATAGCATTAGGAGAAATACCTAATGTAGATGATGGGTTGATGGGTGCAGCAAACCACCATGGCACATGTATATCTATGTAACAAACCTGCATGTTCTGCACATGTACCCCAGAACTTAAAGTATACTAAAAAATAAATAAATAAATAAATATTAAAGTTTATGTTAAGGTTAGAATTCAAGCTAGTGTTGAAGTGCAAAAATTGGCCTAAAATCTCTTACTGTTGGCTTTTTGCCCAAGCAGAGGGTCTATCTCATGAAAATTGTAGAGAATACATTTTACCTGGAGAAATGCTGATTTAATCAATGTGATGTTTAACTGAAAACACGGGCATGTAAAGGATCCAAAGCCTCAGCCTACACATAAAATGCAGTTACCCTAGAGGATATCCGGTGATGTGTCTAAGAAAGACTGGCAGGAAAGGGCCACGGAGGAATTCACAGGGAAATGAAATGATTAGGAAGAGAGAGTGTGTGTACCCGCACATGGAGCCAAAAGGGAGTGGGAGGCCTGGGTCCTAGTGCAAGGATTGAATGTGAACTCAGGTGTCCCTGAAGTTTGGTGGGGTGGTGTCTGCAGCAGAAGCCTGCAATGCAGAGGCAGGACTGAGAGCTGGAGCCTGTATGTTGCTGGGGAAGATAGAAGGGTAAAGATTCTACAGGAGGCAGGGGCCTGGAGACCGTATATCTCCATTGACTGGGCTTCCAGGCTCTGCTGCACACCCCCAACCCTCCCACCCACCACACTGGCCTGCACCTGGGTCTGTAAGGAGGCCACAGACTCCCCCATGGAGGAGGGAGTGCTCTGCTGCTCCCAGACTCTGGGGATGCTCAGGGCTGCCGATGTGACGGGGCTTCCAATCGCTCCTGTTCCCCTCTGTGAAAAACTCTGCTCATGGCTCCTGCCCCTGCGTCCGTGCTCCCTGAGGCTGGCCATGACTCACCTCCATGTCTGTGGTGTCTCAAAAAGGGCACCCTCAATACCATCTGCATCCAAATTACAATGGAGTGGTTTCATACACCCTTGGCCTCCAAGGACCAAGATTTCAGACAGCTGTGCCCTGGTAACTACACATGATGAATAAAGCAGGCAGCTTCTATGCCTGTCTTTTTTTATTTATTTATTTTTTGCATTGCTTAATCTTTGTGGTAATAAGTCTTACAAAAATAATCAAAATATTACAAAGACAAATGTGAATCATTCACCCAAGTGGTTTATCTTCTCTTGTTAACCCATTACCTTCCCCTCAGTTTTGCTGTCTCCCCATTGAAGCATATTTATTTACTTAATCAGGAAAGGGACGTGATCAGGCAGGTGAAGAATACAGAATGGTCCTTCTGGACTTGATCACAGTCTTGATGGAAACAACTGAGCAGTGCTGAATGGCAGTGCCTGTATGAATTATATGAGCAGCAGAAGAAGTGAGACACATGCCATTACAGGACCCAGGGAGGTGAATGTCCTCTCTGATCCCGCCATGCCCTTTGCCAGCTCCCAAAACCACCATCTGTATTTAAGGTGCACTTTTTCCGATTGCATAACTATGCATGTACTATGTTTTATGCAGATCATGTTCACTATATATGCTGCATGGAAATTTAGTTTTTCACTTAAGATCCAACTGGCATCTTTCCATTGTAATTTGTATAATTGATCCATCTTAGTCTTTTCAATGGCAGCATATTATTGCATAGATTATGCCATATGATTCCAGTGCTCTGTTGTAGGATAATTTGTTAAACGAGTTCCCTCTCAATGAAAAGTTGGGATTTTGTAAGCAAGACTGTGACATGTTTCATATATGTTCCTCTTTACATACCCCAAACATATTTCTGTATTGTTATTCATAAATTGTGGTCAAAGATTATAAGTATATTTTATTTTAACAGATTTGATGACATCTTCCATCATAAAGTTTGTGCCAGTTTATAGCCCCACTCATAGTATGTAAGAGGATTTCACACTGGCCTTTTCAGAAGTTCAGGAATCCAATGTCAGGACTTAGAAACTTGTCCAGATGAGGCCACCAAGACACAGGGACTCTCATGTAATGGGGGATTTTCCTTAGAGAATTTCAGGATTTCAGGACTGAACAGAGACTGAGAAGGGTAAAGGGTGGTAGGATTGAGTGAGTCAGGCCAGAAACCTCTAGTTAGCTACCATGACAGAAGGAAAACATGCATTCAACTTATTTAATTAAACCAAATTGTGTCATTTTCTTGGCATCCTTTGCTTCCTTTTTTTGTTTTTTTGTTTTTTTTTTTTTTTTTTGAGACGGAGTCTCGCTCTGTCGCCCAGGCTGGAGCAACGCCTGTAATCCCAGCACTTTGGGAGGCCGAAGCGAGCGGATCACGAGGTCAGGAGATCGAGACTATCCTGGCTAACACGGTGAAACCCCGTCTCTACTGAAAATACAAAAAAATTAGCCAGGCGTGGTGGCGGGCACCTATAGTCCCAGCTACTTGGGAGGCTGAGGCAGGAGAATCGCTTGAACCCACGAGGCGGAGCTTGCAGTGAATAAGAAAACTTTCTGGAAGATAGCATTCATGCTGTCCCTTCAGAGAAGCTGATATCTCACCCAGGAACTGGGTGTGGATCTTCCTTTGGCCCCTTTGTAATTCACCCACCAGATGCTTGTATTTTTGTAATTGTTTTTTAATTTCATTGTACGCATGCTAAAGACGTGTTTGACTTTTTTCACATGTCTTTTATTAAAATGATTTCTGGAAAACATACTGAGCTGTGGATTTTGGAACCACCAGGAGTGAAATGCTGCCTGCCTCATAAAAACATAACCGAAAGCATGTTGAGCAAAATGGCAGGGGTTCCAAGGGCTGGCAAAGTACATTCTTGGAGAAGGTCCTGGGATCATTCTATTGGGCAACACAGCACTGGTTAAGCAACAGCAAAACTGTATTTTCTCAAGCCCAAATGTGAGCAGACTCCTTGAAAATTCTTTTCCGTGTGTTTGCTGCCCCTCCCAAGAACCCAGCGGCAGAAACACTAAACCCTTGCAGTTTGTGCTTTGTACATGCTACCTGGACTTAGAGAGCATTTGTTTCTCTATTTCCTTTCATGAGCATCAGTTCCATTATCAATAGGTACAGCTAAATGCAACCAAGGAGCCCAAGTCAGGAGGACAGTGAAACCCCAGAGCTCTCCCACACTGCTGGCAGGCACAGCACCTCAGCTGAGGCCCGGGCATACTGCCGGGATCCCTGCTTGGCTGGGGTATGAGGTTCCTTGACTGGTTCTCTGGATCTAAGTCAAGTAACCTAAAACATGGCACCTCTTCTCCCAGTGTGTGCCAGGGCTCTGTCTGTCACGCAGGCTGAAGGTGAGGTGACCACGTGGCATCTGTGTGAGATAGGGGAAACTTTGGAGTAGCAGGGCTAAACATCCAGAAAGGAGGGGAAGTCAGGTGGAATGGGGAGGGAGGCGGGAGGAGAACGGGACAGGAAGGAAAGATGGAAGTGGTCAACAGCACTGCATGCTGCCAACAGGAGACAGGAAGAGAGGAAAGTGCATCACTGGGCTTAGCAATTAGGAGGTTACTCAGATTTTGCCAGTAGTGGCCTCAGCCACATGGTCAAAGCAGGAGTCAGAGCTGACCCTGCTGCAGCTCACGCCTGCTGCAGCTCACACCTCTATGGTTCCAATGGCCCTTCCAATGGTTCCAATGGCCCGCCCGGCAGAGTCCTCTCAGAAACGACACTTGGCTCCAGAACAGCCTGTTTTGTCAGCCATGAGGAGCCCCTGAGGACAAGGGTGCTGGGGGCCCATGCCTGCCTTTCTAGGCGACCGGGGTGGGTAGAGTGGGGGGAGGTGCTCTGGGTCCTTTGCCCACAACAGGACTGTGGATGGAATGGTCAGTGAAGAGGTGAGGCTGGAATTTCAGGCAGGGTCAAGCAACGCACAGCCCACACCATTCGGCAGCCTCCTGCCTTGGGGTGTGGGGACTACCTATGCTCTGTTCTCTTCTCTCTCACTTCCTTCTTCCATCACCCTCTGGTCTTTCTGCCAGAGAGGAGCCCACCCTCCCCTAACAATTTTGAAACTCAGTCCAGAAACTCAGGTAGAGAGCAGCCCCCAGCCCGCATGCTGCCCAAAGACAGAGCCCTGCTCTGAGGACACAGCCCAGCCAGAGGGAGGTGGAGCTGAGGCCTGCCGGTGCGCACAGGCCCCACCCAACCTGAGGCTCTGAGAGTCCTGGAAGACAAGCTGGAAGCTGAAGACATTTGAGCTCATCTTCTGAGGACCTCAGAGAGGAAAATAGTAACAATCATTAAATTAATAGTCTGACTACACACCTGGCCCTAAACTCTTGGTATGCATTACAAAGTTACACCTCACAATATATGACTATCCTATTTTGCCAACTTGACAGATGAGGAAACTGGAAGACAAGAACAAAAGTGAGGTCTTTTAGCCAGTAAATGGCTGGGTCTGTATTCTTAAGGATTTCACTCTATTGAAAACCATGGAGATAGGAGAGTCTTTGGAGTCAAACAGAAATGAATCTTCCCCTGGATTCCACAATTTACTGTATGTGTTGTGACATATAGATATATATATACACACACACATGCTATGCATGCTCTATATAACATGAAATGTAAAGATACAGATGTATTATAAAATGCAAATACATTTCCACATGTAAATTACACATCTTAAATCTTTCGCACCTCTTCTTCACCTATACTTGCAGTGTGAGTCCTTGCAGGTGTAGTATGTGTGTGTTGAAAACAGGGGAGAGTTCAAAGCCCTGCCTCCCCATCTATGCCACACTGCAGTGTGGGGAACGCACCTGCCACCCAATGGCCAGTTGACAGGAGAAATATCTGCAGGCCTCACATGCTGCTCAAATGCAGGTGACACAGACTGGCTTTGCTCCCAGCTTTCCCCCATCTCTCAGACAAAGGAGAAGCAGACAAGAGACGTTAGATGTGTTGATATAATCAAGTCACTTTTCAAAAAAGCCCAGCTTTCTTTTACTTTGCCAGCACCAGCTTGTGTCTTAGAGGAGCTGACACCCAACAGCAAACTAAAATAAACTCCCTAAGTCAGCCATGTCGCTTCTCAGGACTATAGGCAGGTGGGAAGTCTGCCATGTCATCCCACTGGGCAATGTCTGTTCTCAGTGCCACACCTCCCACCGTCCTATGGGGAGCCCTGGCCTTGTGTGGCCACCTTCAAGCCTTCTTTCTTTACACATGGCCCTCCCCATGCTGCTGGCCCTCCCAGGCTCCTGTGGAGGTCTGTCTTCCCGGCAGCTTTGATGGTAGTGCTCTCTGCAAAGCTGCTTTGACAGTGATAACGCAGTGTCTCTAAAAACATAGAAAAAAAATAAGATCTCTTAGATTAAAAGAGTCCGCTGAATGCTCAGCTCTAAAGAAATATTTGGTCAGTTTGATGACATCAAAATTGTAAATTATTCTATGACAGAAGCAATATAAAAGCAAATAATTGCGAACTGGACAAGAGATGAGAGTAGAGCATTCATAGAAAAGGGAATCCCGATTGACAACAAACAAGAAAAGACACAGCCTCCCTGCAAACCAAGGAAATGCAAATTATAATAGCAAGGGCAGACTGCTGTTCTGCCCATTAGACTTATAGAAATTAGAAAGCAATTGGCAGTGGCAAGGATACAACTGGTGAGAGTATCAGCTGGCAAGACCTTTTGAAGATAAATTTGGCATTATCAGTTAAATTGTAGATGTACATTTCTTATCCTGACATTTTAAATTCTAGGTGGCCATTTTAGAGAAACACTACATACCTGCTCAAAGAGACATGCATGAAGTATCATTTAAGATAGAATAAAAAGGAAGCGCTCCAAATGTTCACCAACATTTGCAACATTTGGTAGTTCACCAACAGGGAGAGAATCACATGGAATTGGGGTATATTTGCGCTGCAGTGCAGCCATTTAGGATGATTAGGTACCTCTCTATGTTCTGATCTGGAAATACTGCTATGGCATAGGTGAAAAAAGGAATTTGATGACAATGTGTGATACAATGCTAAATATGTTAATGTGTTTAACATAATATGTTATGTTAATATGTTAAATATGTTAAGTACTAATTTTTACATGTAAAAGTGTATATAAGAAGTCAGACATCAAACTGATAACTTTTGAAGATACGGCTACAATTAGAAGTAGAACTGGGGATGGTGGTAGCTAAGGGAACTTTTACTTTATGTGTAATTTAGAATAGTTCAAAATTAATATGTCCCAAAATGGTATATTCATGTATTTATATTCAGGATTGCTTTTTTAAATGATGGAAATTGGGAGAGGAAAAGTCAGAGACAGCAGGACAGGTCTGGGAGAGCTGCTTTGTTTGTTTCCAGGAGCAGGGCTAAGCCCGGCCCTCTGAAGGTGCTCCACGAGGTGGGGCTGCACACACCAGCTCCCAGTCCATCTCAGGCATGCTGCAGTGTGCCCATGCTGCAGCTCCCCTACTACAGGCCACCAGCATCTTCTTCTGTGCCCCTTGAAAGAGTGTAGCACCCCTGGAGCTGATCCTGGAGGGCATCCAGGGGCCTCCTTCCCTTATACTGTGTCCCCCAAACGGACATGCTGGTCTGTCTCCAGTGCCCCTCAATCTGCTAAGACCAGATTCCTGAAGGCTTGAAGTTCTTGAGCGAGAAGCACAGCATAGAATAAACAAACAAGCCAAGCAACACTGAAGACTGAGTATCTCCAGGGAAATCCTTTCACCTGAGCCTCAGCTGGGGCATGCCTGCGGACTCCTGGTCACTTTCTGCCCTCCTGTCACCCAGGGAGAAGGTGAGTCCTTGGACACCTCCCTCCTGCACTGCATCTCCACCCCCACACAATCTTTCCCTAGTCCTATCCCCTGAGGCCACCCTTTGTGTTTTGCATCTGCCATCTTGGCAACAATTGACAGGAAGAAATTCCACTATTATTAGGAAATAAATGAGTTTATCCTGAACTGACAAGATCTGGATGTAGCACTGTGATGTTGTGAAAAATATACAGCCATGTACTGCCTGGGATGTTTCAGTCAATTATGGACTGCATATGAAACAGTGGTCCATAGGATTATTGCCCTATACAGGTGTACATTTTCAATCTTTTATACAATATTTTTACTGTACCCTTTCTATGTATAGATACACAAATATCACTGTGTTACTATTGCCTAGAGTATTCGGTACAGTAGGATGCTGCACTGGTTTATAGCCTAGGAGCAATAGGCCATAACACATAGTGTAGTTGTGTGGTAGTCTATTATCATCTAGGTTTGTGTAAGTACACTCTATGATATTCAAACAACAATGAAATTACCTACACCTAAGAAAATATTTATCAGAAGGTAACCAATAGTTAAGCAACCATTTTATTGTTTTCCCCTTTTTCTGGCATACAACTCCTAAAGGCCTTGGAATCTTCCAAAATGTTGAGTGTCTTTTTATGCTAATGAGTAGGCTGATGTCCGGCAGCCCCCAGGTAGCTTCAGGATGGGAGGCTGGTCAGCAGAAATACCCAGGCATGATTTGAGGGTTGGGAATTTCACCTCCATCCCCCAACCTCTAGGGATGGGAGAAGAGCTGAAGTTAAGTTGATCACCAATGGCTAATGACCTAATCAAACATGCCTACATAATGAAGCTTCCACAACAACTCAAAGGCTGGATTCGCAGAGCTTCCAAATATCCAAACCTGTGGAGGTTCCTGAAAGATGGAGTGCTCCAAGAAGAGAAAAGTAGCTCAGGGCAGTCTGAGGTATGTGAGGGATGCAAAATCCATCAGGCCCAGAGAGTCCGAGTGTGAGACTTCAGTCACGCCCCACTTATACTGGATGACAATGGTTTAAAGTCATTTTGTGATACAAATAAACAATGTATAGCTAATCAAATCTTACATGATTTTAATGTAAATTGTTGGTTAAAAACTCAGGAACTTCTTTTTTCTTTAGAAATTCACTTGCAAATGCTACTAATCAGAGTGTACATTCAGGGCAACCTGAATTTATGATCCTGATTGCAATTCTGAAGCTTAACCCCCACCGAAAATTCTCTGCTTATATTAATTTGACCTCACCTGCTTCATTCTAGGCTAACATATGTGGTGTAGTTGGCAGGATCCAGAGTTATTCCCCACAACCCTCCAGTGTTTGTCTCTGAAAGCCCTGTTTGGCACCAGCAGGAACCCATTGCATTCTCTCTGCCTTCAGAAGTTCCAACAGGTATTTCAGGTAAGTTCTATTGAACTTGTGAGTTCTCTTGAATTTGAACCTTCTACTCTTTTGTTGACAGTCTAGATGTTATTTGGATCAGTTTTCAGAATCTTTTTTTTCCTTTAAGACTGAGGGCTTCGGTCTGTCTTTGTACAGGAGGTTCCAATAAAGAACTCTGCAGAGAACTGGCTTTTTTTCACCTCTACCTTAGGACAGAAGGTTTGGGTTTTTCTACCTTTGTCTCTGGGTTGAGAATTCAGGTCATGGGATTGGCAATGTGGACCAGTGGTCTCATCTGACATAGCATGCTTTTTAAGATTGCAAAGGTTTTCTATTGTTTGAGATTGGGTCTTGGTTTTTCATTCGTGATCAAATCCTGTTAAAACACCAGCTGAATTCGTATATAACATTTATGGTACTTCATCTTATAAATACCTAGGAAAGTGGACCCACCCAACCCAGGATGTTTTTAAGCAGTGGGAGACAAAATGGGAATGTTTAAAATAATTCATTTGCATGCACAATTGGAGAAAAAGTTGGCTTTGATACCAGACAAACTGAATGGGAGGCCTACTTTATGTTCATTGTGGCTGAACTCTAATGATAAGAGATTTGATAACATTTCATGTAGAACTCTATGGTCAGAAGTCAGCTTAAATAAAAGCTGATATTTAAGGTATAATGTTTTTGAGTAAAAATAACAAAAACAATTTTCTATCTTTTCCTTTTTTAGATCTTGTTTGTGGGAATTTTTTCAGTTAACTGAAACTCCTGTTTAAGAATGTTTGGTCTATCTGTTTCTATCTCGCTGGCCTAATTCTTGCTGAGAAAAATGTAAAAACTTAGTCTTTTAAAAAAAAAGAAGACTCCCCAATTTGGCTCCTCTAAGACTTATTGTCCTATTTCCTTCCACTTCTGGTTCTCTATCTTTTTGCCATTTTTGATACCATGTGAAGAAATCTAAGGGAGACTTCAAATGACTGTGAGGCCACTTGAAAAATACAGAAAAAGGCAGTCCCCCTTTTGAGAGTTTTCTGTTTTTCTTGTGGAGTACAAAGAATTGTGGGCAGGTTCCCATCAGGTCTAAAGCTCTTCTGTCTTCTGCAATAACTTACCTGATCTCATCGGCTTTGGGGGTCCCAGGAATTACTTTGTACTGTAAGAGAGAACTTGACTTTTTGTGTGTGCAATGGCTGACGAGTCACTGGACAAAGCTGCAGTTTTGGAAGTAGCTGACAGGGGTTGTAGTGAATATTTGCTCCTCCAGGGGGCAACTTGTTTCTTTGTGTGTTCAGATTAAAAGGCAGATTTGAACACTTGGAGGCTGTGAGAACACTCCCCACCAAGCAGTAAGATTCCTGTGGAGAACAGGCTGCTCTAGAGAGGCCTGCTTGGCGCTAGATCACCCACCAGTCTCAGGGGAATCTCTGTAGCAAGGAGAGCTGCAGAAACATTGCACAGCCTGGTCCTGTGGTGCTTCCCTTTTCTGGGGGTCCTACAGCTCCACATAGCAGTGGGGTCCTTGATTTTTAATGATCTAGATGCACTGCCTTCCGGTTGTGCTGCTTTTTACATTTCAAATATTAGGCCAGGGAAACTGCAAATACTTTCTTTGCCCTATTCATTAAAGGGATCCACTCTGAGGCAGTAACCTAATCAAGAAATACACTAAGTTGAAAGACCCCCCTATCTAACTAGATAGATCACTGGCATTTAGCTGGCTAGTTTGACACTCTTTACAGAAGAAATTTATATCTTTAAGGAAATCTCCATTTATAAGGGCACCTCCCTGCACAGGAGCCGCTAGAAACTTTTACAATAAGAAAGACATTGGTTTAACGTTTATACACCAAATCTTACCTTTGTTTAGGATACTTTTTCTGACAGTCTTGTTTTGAGTAGGCCTTTATTCATGTCCTTTTTGTTTCAGCAAATAATAGTGTTTAGATCTAAGTTCTATGCCTTGGAGATGTAAATTTTCACCTGTCATCCCTTTGAAGGTGTAAATTTAGGGTTGCTTAACTAACAACAGTCTAGAGCAATGGAACAGGTAATCAAGAGTTAATAGTTTAAAGGGGGAAGAAAATTATTTAAAAACTGGCAAATAAAAAACTATATAAAGCTATACAGCCGGTTTTTATCCATGTGTCTGAATGTCTGCATGTTTATATGTGTCGTATTTATGTGATATTTCAATACCAAAATATATAAAATATCTATTTCATTGACTTAAGGAAAAAGAAACTGCTTAAATAAAATATTTTAGCAGAAAAATAGAAATTAATTCAAATGCCTTTAGTTCACATGACTTGGAAAACATTAGTAAATAACTAGTTTAACATTATTGTTTTAATGAAAACAGCTGTGTCTTCTGATCAGCAAAATGAACATGTGTTTAACTTTAGAGCTCTTTTTTACATGGTAACTGCCTAACATTGTGGGTTACAGAAGTGATTAACAAAGAAATAACTTGAGATGATGCTTGACTTTGTTTAATGAACTACTCAAGCATAATTGTTAAGAATGAATACATTAAATAACTATAAACAGAATAAAAGTTTATAAACAAAATTTTCATAGTTTCAAAAATCTTTTTCAGAAACTTAATCTTAAAGTCATATTATGTTAAATTGATAGGTAATTATAAAATTCATGAGTCATTTATATGATATAGAAAAGCTAAATATATTTAATCTGTTAATAAGGAAAAGTTATGAAATAGTTTTCATCTACAAGTACTGATAAATTTACTTTTTAGGATTTTTACTGGAAATTAGGGTTACCAATATCATCGGTGGAAGGTATCCAAGTTACCAGTGGTGAATCCATACAGGTCTGCAGCAATCTCAGTTTGTACCTCCTCAGAAGAAATAATTCAACTAAGGCGTATATAGCAGAAAGAGACTGAGGCAAGTTTCAGAGCAGGAGTGGAAGTTTATTTAGAAAGGTGTTAGAACAGGAGAGAAAAGAAGGTTCACCTGGAAGAGACCCAAGTGGGCACCAAAGGTCAAGTGTGGTGTTTAACCTTAACCCTAAGGCTTTATAGGCTGGCCTCTTTGCCATGATCCTTCCCTTAGGGGGAACCGCCCACATACGCAGTGCCTGCCTTACCCTTGGGAGGTGAGCATGCACAGTGTGTTCAGGAAGTTGTATGCATTCCCATCTGAGACTTGCTCCCTTTTCTGGTGGTGTGGTCCCATAAGGTCATACTTCACCATTTTGTCTCTTAATGTAGATGTCCAGGAAGTTGCTTCTCCCTGGTGCCTGCATTCAGTTAAATAACATTTTAGTGCAACAGGCTTGGCCATCAGGAAATGGCCTCTCTCTGGTGCTTTTTATCACTTTTGTTTATTTTATTTTTCTTATCACTTTTAGAGAGGCAAGTGATAATTGCCAAACCACCACCTAATGTTCCTAGTGGGTGGGGAGCCCTCTCCTGCCCCACTCCCAGCTGTCTAACTACTCATAGCACGAAGAGTCAATGTTATAGTTAATATGTATAATTAAAACTACTTGATATAGGAAAAAACCCTATTATAGAGCATATAAAGGAAGTAAGATGTAAAGAAAGTTGAAAAAAGAAAGTGATTTTTTTTCTTTTACGTGACTGAGAACTTTGTGGTCAAAACAATAAGAAAGAGATAAAATTACATTTTTATAGAATTCCAATACAAAAAGAGAAAGTATAGGGCAAAACTGAAAGTTTAAACTAGTTGTAGTTTTGTGAAAGGTGAATCTTGTGAAAAGAATTTTGTGTGCGATCAAATTGGCTAAAATTATAAGGGAATTATTTTAAGTTTTTCTAGAGATTGAGCATTAATATGAAAAGCACACTAATGCAAGGTCAGAGTCCGGGCTCCTGTGTTTGAACAATAGGGTTTTCCCTATAATTTAAATAGACAACTATAAAATATTGTAAGAGGCTTATGGAAAGCTTATCTTGTATGGTCAAAGCTGATTTAGACTGGATGGATTTATTTATAAGTCATTATTAAACTTAGCTTTAGCATTAATAATATACTGACAAAAATGTAGAATATGCTTTCCTCCTTTGAACAAGATTTTCATGTAGTATTAGTAAGGATAGCAAAAGGCTTTTGTTCAACTTTTGAGTAAACTACAAAAAAAGATCTTTATTAGGTCTTTTGACTCTTTAGGTCTTTCGATTATTTAGAAAACTGAGTCTTCTCTCTCAAAGAGTAAACGTTGTTTGAAATTTTTGAATTATCACTTTGGTTAAATGAATGACTATTATTTACAGTGAACTGTAATCCTAATTTGATCAAGTGTTTTAAACATTTCATATTTGATATACTTCCCAAAGTCAAATTTCAATTTCTAAAATTAAATCTTTTCTAAAAGTAACCTCTGAAAATCTAAGAAAGACATATTTGGCTTATTTGGTATGTTAAAATCACATAGGAAGCATTGTCAAATGTTAAATGAATAATGGAATTTAATTTTTTTGTCATATAAAATGGGGAAATGGGAGAGAAAAATTGTGTTTCAGAAGAAAAGTACAGTATGCCTGTTATCAGATTCTAGTCTTGCCCATTGTTTTTGAGTTTTTATTATTTTCCTACAATTTGGACTAAATCCTGAATTCTTTCTTGGCTCCAAGTCTTCAAACTAATGCTTTTGGATTTTTCTCTCATTTTTCTCACTTGGATTCGCTAGAATTTACCACTGCCTTTTTTGAAGCCATGCAAACTAAAGTTAGACAACTTGATATAAACTTCAGGAGGAGTCAGCACAGAAACTCATATGTACACAGCCTTTGTGCCTGCTGATGTGTGGGCTACTCAGGAAGTTCACATGAACACATAATTCAGACTACAATCCAGGAAAATCTGTAAGATTGCCACTACAATTTGAAAATACTTCTGAGACTCTAAAAAAACTAGTTTATTATGGACTACTCCAGACATTAAGAAAAGCCTTTGTTTTTCTTTTGTTTCCATAGAAATGCCTCTTATTAAGGACCGGCTTGCCTGCATCAGCTGTAGAAGCCCAGCCCCTCTGTAGTGCCACCTCCTAGAATGGACACAGCTGTTTGACTGAATGCTTCTACTCTTAGGACTAAGAGACTGATTCAAGAAGATATGCGACAATATATTTATGTATTTTTCCTTTTCTGCTTATTCCTACTTGTTGTTTCCCCTTCTTTGCCTTCTTTTCCTCTAACCCAAATCTCTCCATAATCACTGATTCAGCTGTTGATATGTGAAACTTCTAGGGAAGTTCCAAACAGGAGGATTGAAGGAGTGCAGGGAACTTGGCCCCAAAATATGGCTCCCTGGTATAACTAGTATTCTCAATTAAAGGCCCTCAAGATCAACAGAAGCTGGAAGAGTCCTCTCCCCTATCTACATGAAGACCCTGAAGACCCACAGAAGAGAACAACTACTTTTCCTTCCCCTCCCTGTTATCTCATTATCTATTGCAGAAAAGAAAACCAACACGTGACCACACTTGAACAAACTCTTTCAAAAAATAATCCATTTCTCTGGCTTATTAAATTTTCAAAGAGAACTATTTATGAATTATTCTCTCTTTCTTGACCCATTCATTCTTCTCAATAATCATTTATTGCCCCTCAACAGAATCACCTACATTCTGCCTTCCACCCTCCTCTCTGAAAAAAAGGCTGTATAAGTATCTGGACCTCATGGATATTGGGTAATCACCTTATTTTTCCCCATGTACACGTTAACAAATTTGTGTGCATTTCTCTTATTAATCTGCATTGTACACTTAAAAAGTATTAAAAGAGTGAAATTTATGCTATGAATATTTTATCACAATAAAACAATATTTTAAAAACTGACAAAAATTCTTTATAATTTCTTTCAAGTGAGGAATTACCAACTACTTAACAGGGTGCTTAGAATGAGGAATTATACCAGATAAATGGCATGCTTTTTTACAATTAACCATTGCTGTTATTTACTGAGGATCCACTTTCTCCGCCAGCTCCTGCATTAAGCACTTTACATATACTAATTCAAATCCTTAAAAAAGAAAAGGAAGAAGAGAAAAGGAAAGAAAAATAACATGTAAGGCTACAAGGTGCCTCATCTTTGCCACATTCAACAGACTGGCTAGGAGACTGCAGGCCACTGCACTGTTCTAAGGCCACTCAGGACAAGGCCAGTCCCCAATTTGTTTCACTGTGAGACGGCTGCGCGGTCAGAGCCCAGACACTGTCACCAGACTCTCGGACTTGGATTCAGCTCCACGTCGTGTCACCCAGGGTAAAGGATGTACATCTCTGCGTGCCTGGATTTGTCACCTGGCAGCACGGATGTTCAGGCTGCAGTAAATGAACAGAAGCTGGGGGAGAGCGCGGGCTGGTGCTGTGCGGAGCTCTGGCGCAGAAGGCGCTCACCAGGGGTGCCCAGAGCCGGGGTCTGTGCGCTGCGGGCTGGATCAGGGTCGCAGGCTCTGGGTGGACAGAGTCAGAAGACAAAGTGAGGATGTACGCCTTAGATGCTCACGAAAGTCCTCCTTCCCCTTCGTTGGGAACGACTCCTCCGCCCCCCGCGCCCCGCCGACAGGCTGTCCCTGGCAGCGCCAGGACTCAGCCGCAGGCAACTCGGAGGAGCACGAGCCCGGGGACCTCGGGAGGGCCTCGGGAGTGGGGAGGTGAGGGGGGGTGTCGGGAGTGCCGAGGGTGGGAGGCGGGATGGAGGGGGC